>NC_084656.1:3729790-4041179 GCF_019802595.1 Syngnathoides biaculeatus
TTAGTGCACACTTCCACTCATTTATACACATATGGAGATATGTTTGTAACATAATTTATATTCAACAGTATACAACCTGCGATACATAATAATTGTGATAAACTCTGATGCGGAAATATATATCAGTGACTGTGATACACAAGAATTGTGATCAGGCTGTGATATATGCCTGTGATAGTGAAATATCAGTGACTGTGATACAAAATAATTGAGATGAAGCTAAGATATACGTACACCTGTGACACAGAAATATATCAGTGATAGAAGCCTTTTATACACCTAGATTTAATACTTCAAACACATCTGCACTGTAGTGATATATTTCCACATTCATAATTATAATAATTAATTATTAAGGTTAAACTGAAACACACTTACCGGCGAAAAGTTACTTCTTTGCGACCACCTGCACGGTTTTGACAGCCAGCAGCGCAATAAAAATTAACCATATTGACACCAAAAAAGCTAAGCCTAACGTATTTCAATTAAATTGGATGTTATTATGTTTCACAATGTACAATTGTGAGGATGTCAAAGGATGTCAACTTTTACGTGAAATAGTACCCAAAGCAATGTTTTGCCCTGACCGGTCGTTGAAGCCGAATTACCACATCAAAGAGGTCTCTGCGCAGTCTAGATTTTATTCTGCATCATTGGACCAAACTGAGCAACTGGGGAACCGGGCCTTCGTCAGAGAGGTGAACAAGAACCCTGTGGTCACTAAGGCAGACCTCCAGAATTCTCTTGCAGTTAGAGGAGAACAATCCAGAAGGTCAGCCATTGCTAACACAATCTACATATCAGGCCTTTGTATCGTCGAGTGGCCAGGCGGAAGGCACTTCTCGGTAAAAGGCACATGGCAACCATTTTGGAGTTTGCATAAAGGCACCTTAAGGATTCTCAGTCCTGCAGAAACAAAATTATCAGATCTGATGAAATAGAACTTTTTGGACTGAATTGCAAGTGCCATATCTGGAGAAGAAGAGGCACTGCTCATCACCTGGTTAACACCATCCATGTGAAGCATGGTGGTGGCAGCATCATGCTGTGGGACTGTGTTTTTGCTGTAGGGACTGGGCTAGTCCTCTAAGAGGGTAAGATGACAGCTCCCAAATACTCATACCAATACCTCATTGGATGTATGGCACATTTCCCAAACTGTGTTGACACTGTGCTAAAACTGTGTTTTTTTTTTTGTGAATGGCGACATCTGGTAGATTTTAAAAGTTATTACATGCAACTTCATTAAAGACTGGAAACAGATTAGACACAGTTATATTTTAGTTGTGTCGTCCCCGAATCAGATAGCTCCAGAGCTCGAAACAGCTGATAAATGCAATAAGTTTGCCTGTTACTTTTGTGAAAAAATACAATCTATCAGGTTAAATACGAGAGTCATTCAATCAATAAGGTGATTTTTTTGGTATAAGGACTGCTAATACAGATAACTTACTTTAAAAAAAAATCAACATAGTCTCCCAGCACTGTCACACACTTTTCCCATGTTTGCACAAACTTCCATATTCCCTCACCGGAAAAATCTTTGGACTGATGTCTCAGCCAGTCGCTCATAAGACTTTTGACTTCGTCACTTTCAAACTTCGTGCCTCTCATGAATGCTTTCAAGGGACCAAACAGGTGAAAGTCTGAAGAGGCAAGGTCTGGGCTATAAGGGGGATCCGGAAATAGCTCCCAGCCTAGCTCGTTGATGATCTGCACCGTTTCGGCTGCTGTCTGAGGCATTGTGTTGTCATGATGCAACATGACTCCTTCTCACTGATGACACCTGCGTTTGTTCTTAATGTCTTTCTTGACCTGCCTCAGCAGTTCATAGTATTCGGCACTGTTCACAGTGTTTCCTTTCTCAAGGAATGAAATGGTGATTGGGCCTTGCATATCCCCAAAAACGGTGAGCATCACCTTTCTTGTGGACTGCTGGTACTTGAACTTCTTCACTGCAGAGCCTGCATGCTTCCACTCATTGGACTGCTGTTGGGACTTAGGTTCATAGTGCGAAAGCCATGTCTCGTCACATGTGACTACTTTCTTCAGAAACTCAGCACCATCTTTCTCATAGTGGGAGAGACACTGCTAGAGCAACATGACCCTCCGCTGTTTGTGCGCTACAGTAAGCATCTTTGGCCCCTACCGGTATCTGACCTTCAAGTAGCCAAGATGATCATGGACAATTTTGTTTCTTGTCCGTACCCACTGGATAATCAAACCAGCATTAGAATAAGCCTGTAAAAGCACAATGTGGAAAAAGTGAAGGAGTGTGAATACTTTCTAGTGGTACTGTAGATTTCCGGGGTCTTAGTCATATATTGATTTGCCTTAAATGAAATAAACGTTTTAATATTTGGATTAAAATCCTCTGCAGTCAGTGAGATTCATTCCTGGAGATGTTTTTGACTTCATTTGTGGTAGCATGTAAATATAAAACCTTATTGTCTGTAAAATAGTTCTGAACCCAAGTGTACATGACAATTTCCTTGTAAGTGTCTGTTTATAAAATCTGTTTTTACATTAAAAACAAATCTGAAATTGATGCAAAACATACTAACTGCTATTCCACAGGCAAAGGAAGCAGGTGCTGAGGACATCCTGGACATCTCGTCTTGTGAGCTTTCTGAGGTCGGTGTTTAGTATTTTACTGTGTGCTCAATTTTAATAAACCTATGCACCCAGATAGTATAGTATAAAGATCAGATACAACAAACACAAGTGAAGTTCTAAAGCATTACATTAAGAATGGTGCAGTATAATTTGCACTGAACTTCACCAATACAAGCCTCCCTGTATATATCGTGTATGCAGATCACAACACTAAGTCAAAGGAGGAATATTGCTCAGAAGTAGCTACTACATAATTGTTACTACTGACTACTGATATACTGAGGCAAAAAAGTATTTAGTCAGCCACCAGTCCTGCAAGTTCTCTCACTTAAATAGAAGAGAAAGATCTGTAATTTTTATCAGAGGTGTACCTCACCGGAGAGACAAAATGAGAAAGAAAATCCAGGAAAACACATTGTCTGATTTTAAAACAATTTATTTGCATTTTATGGTGGACAATAAGTATTTGTTCAGTCACAAAAGTTCATCTCAAGAGTCTGTTACAAACCCTTAGTTGGCAATGACAGAGGGCAAATGTTTTCCCCAAGTCTTAACAAGGTTTTCACATGCTGTTGCTGTTTTTTTTTTTTTGGCCCATTCTGCCATTGAGATCTCCTTCAAAACTTTTACTCGCTCTAAAAATGTTCTCTGGGGTTGAGATCTGGAAACTGGCTACAGGACCTTGAAATTACTCTTTTCTTTAGTTCACTGTAACTATAAACCAAACACTAAAGATGTGAAAATCCAATTCAATCTGGGTAGATGAAGTGAAATGTCATTCATTTATTCATTGATTTTCTGAGCCACTTATCTTCATGAGGGTCGCAGGAGTGCTGGAGCCTATATATATAAACTATCAAGTGGCAGGAGGCAAGCTACACCCTGAACTGGTTGCCAGCCGATCGCAGGGCACATGGAGACAGACAACAGTCACATTTACAATCACACCCTGGGGGCAATTTAGAGTCTCCAATTCATGCATGTTTTTGGGATGTGGGAGGAAACCAGAGTGCCCGGAGAAAATCGACACCGAAATGGGGAGAACATGCAAACGCCACAGCGGCGGGGTTGGGATTTGAACCCCATTCCTCAGAGCTGAGAGGCCAATGCTGTAACCAGTTGGGTCAATTTTCTGCCTAGTGATATGTCAAGTAAATGTAATTTGTTTTATGTATTGTATGAATAAATTCAAGTAACACCAAAATCACCATCTAAAATTCTAGGTTTTCTCAAAGATTTAAAGTACTATAAAAAAAATCATGCAGTGTTGCACTGTCTCATACAATAAGCTTTATACTTTGCAGATCGGTATCCTGATTGATTGACGTTTTTGCCCATAATTTCATAGTTCCAAGTGGATAGTCACTTTAAAATTTGGTTTTCTTAGATGGCATCTAAAGTTTACATCTTCTAGCTCAACGTTTTAATTAGAACACTGCAGAAAGTGAATATCTATTAGTGTTACCATTATCTATGATTTATGTCGTTGTGGAGGTTTATTCAGCATTTATTGTGGACATGTCATGCTGAGCAGAAATCCTGGACATTGGTCTAAAAATATGTTTAAAAGTTACCAAGTCAATTTTCAACTTGACAGCCATCACAAAACTTTCCCAATGGGGTCATCTAAAAAACAAAATAAGTTCTCAGCTTATAACCAAATCTAAAAGCTGAAGGAATTTATCAACACTGGCCTAAATATTGTATGTATGAACTGTGATCGTTTCACTATCTGGTGATCGTGGTTTGCCTGCTTAGAAAGACTGTACAATACCTGCCCAGTGTTTGACAAAATAATTTCCAGTACAATAATATTTATGCAGAGATGCATAAATCAGAGATTTCTTGATGTCAATGAAGAGCAAAACATTCAACATTTCAACATCAATTGAAAACACCTATCTGCTGTTGCACAGGTTCCTTCAAGTGCCTTTTCGATTTGCAAAATTCTCCAGAAGAAGGTAAGACCATGACAAAGAGTGGAAAGCAAAAGAATACTCACAATGTATTTTCTGTATGCCTAGCTAGTCCTTAACTGTTAACATTTCTCGTGTTGTTCGTCCACAGGTACTGATACTGCACAGCAATGATCTCAAATCGCTGCTTCCCAAAGGAAGTGACATTCTCTCCCTTGGCAGTCTAAAGGTACAGTCACCCAGCCACACAAATATTCCAGTGCTGGGATGAATCTAATTCTTTTTATTATAGCAATAAACCTAAATATATCAATAAACCTTTGTGTGTTTGCTCTTTAGGTTTCCTCGAGAATAGGAAAAAAAAGCCCACTTTGGTTACTGAAATAATTAGAAACTTATAAAACTACAAAAAATTTATTTTACTGAAAATTACCCAATGAAAATCAGTACATTGGTCTTAAATTGTGAATCGACAAAAGCATTAAAAAAATTATCTAGGCTAAGACAAAACTGTGATTCTGATGATTCTTATTCTGATTCTGGTACTCCTAGAAAAGTCTGATCGTTTTAACTTGAATGATATATTAAACTAAGATGTCTTGTAATTAGCATCACAAGTATTTTCAAAATTGTCATGAGCCAGTCTGCCTGTTTAAAGGGAGACTGTGTTGTAATGTGATTGGTCTGTATAACAATGAAAATTGATCAGTGAAAATGAAGGTGATTCTTGCCTCAAGACATTAGAAAGAAAATTATAGAGAATCATGTACTGTAAATGATAAAGTCCAAGATCGTTCGAGCAATGTGAAGTTTTTTTGACTACAGTTTTACGAATATATATTGAGGTGCACAAGCAATATTACTGGCTGCCTGGTGCAACAAAAGGACTTCCTCTTCCTGGTAGGGCGCGCTATTATCAACAGCACCATCGCGTACATGCGCACCTCATTTGCCACCGCAATGTACACCGCTGTGTCTGGCCTCCATGTACAGTAGTGTCAGGAACAGAAACAGCGTTTTTGATGTCACTCTACAAGTTCTCAATTGGATTAATGTCATGGGATTTGGCTGGCCACTCCTTTGTTGGTTTGGAACCTAGACATTGCATGTTTACTGGTGTGTTTGGGGTCATTGTCTTGTTGAAACACCCATTTCAAGGGCATGTCCTCTTCAGCATAAGCCAACATGACCTCTTTTAAGTATTTTGACAAATGCAAACCAAATCCATGAACCCTCGAATGCGATAAAGAGGCCCAACACGATAGTAAGAGAAACATGCCCATGTCGTAATGCTTGCACCACAAAGCTTCACTTTCTTAACTACACGGATAGTGCAGTACACTGTTTGCTTAGCCACTTATTTAATTGATAGAGCATCAACAAACAATCTCCAAATTGTACAAGTGGGAGAGGTTCGCTTATAAAAACCTCAGCATTCAAACATTGCACTTTTATTTGGAGATCAGCGAAATTGCGCCTCAGTATTTCTGCAGATTGTCTCTAATGAGAGATTTCACAGTTGGGTGCTGATTAGTGATTTAACATTTTTTTTCAAGAGATATCAGACACTGTGTCATTGGTAAAACACAGTACTTCGGTGGTGTTCTCACTGAAAAAACATTTCAGATACTTGACAGGTCCATCACCAAATATTTACATTTGGGTTCCTAGTTTTATCTCGTTTGATTTCATTTCATACCTTTCAGTGGAAGACCATTCTTGGGCTGGGTCTAGTTATAGTTGAATTTGTAAGTCTAATGTCAATGTTTTGCATTGACTCAACTCCATCCATCCATCCATCCATCCATCCATCCATCCATCCATCCATCCATCCATCCATCCATCCATCCATCCATCCATCCATCCATCCATCCATCCATCCATCCATCCATCCATCCATCCATCCATCGGATCTTTTACTGAGCCCCAGTTTACTGACACAAGGCAGCACACATTTCTCTCCAGAATGCCTTGATCGTTTTGAATTTGTATCGCCTCTTGAACAGATTCAAGATGTGCCTTGCAGAGCTCTGAAGTAACTTTTGCAGTAATAGCATTGACAGCACTTCTTCAGTTGGTGCTGTCAGTTGGTCGCACCAGCACATAATTGCGTCACACCATATTTGAGGCATATCCACAGCATACCGTAGTATCTGAAAGTTTTCTGGGGGTTTCTCCATTCAGTATATTCTTGATGTGGTAAAATGCTTGCTTTATTAGGTTAAGGTCTGCTGATTGACCTTCCACTTGTCAGTGTGTATGGGGTCATTGTCTTGTTGCATGGTCAAGATCCCGCATCTTATGATTAGTTTGGTTGCCTTTTTTCTATAAAGTCCCAGACAAAATGGTTTTGTACATGTCAGATGTCATTCTGCTGCTATGATCGTGAGTCACGATCATGACCCAAAACACAGCTAAAAACATGAATGAGAACAAGACTGTCTATTGTTCTTTGTTCTTGTTTGTTTGTTGTTTGTACTTCTTCTCTGTATTAAACATGAATTTCGTATCAGTGCTGCACCAACTGGCGGAGACAAATTCCTTGTTTGTTGTTACATACATGGCCATTAAAACTTATTCTGATTCTGAGTGGCAGAGAACAATACAGTGGGCTATTCAGAAGTGTCCTTCGTTGAGCCCTGATCTACTGTAAATCCTATGGAACAGAGGTGTCAAACTCATTTTTCTCGCAGGCCTTGTTGTTCCAGTTTCCCTCAGTGGGCAGTTATTACTGTGGAACAAAAATATTTAATCATCTCATCATATTTACATCATCAACTTATGAACTAGTTTTGGAACCAGAAATCTTGGGTAATGTGTTTTTCAACTATTCACATTTGGTAGCACATAAAAGCTTTTAATATCTGAACTTGTATCATTTATGATATATGACAATTTAAAATTTTGGTACAATTTTTACAAGAATCATGGAAATTTACACTCTGGATTTGGCTTCGCAGGCCACATAAAATTATGGGGCGGGCCAGATCCGGCCACCGGGCCTTGAGTTTGACACCTGTGCTATAGTACATCTTTTGAAGGAGCTGAAACATGCTGTCTAGAGAAAGCACTCTTCAAACTCAAGACAATTGGAGTAGTTTGCTCATGAAGAGGGGGCCCAAATACCTGCTGAGTGTTGCAGAAACCTCATAGAAGTTACATAAACCATTTGTTTGCAGGGATTGGCTTAAAAGGTGTAAAAAAATATTAAGTCAACTTTATTGTCGTAAGGCCCGTTTCATTACATTATTTCTTTTAATTACTCTGTTGAACCATTGTTTTTCATGAGTTAATTTTCAGTGAACACTTATTCATCATTACTTTTGTCAGTTTCAAGTTATTTCAGTCACCGTTTTGGGGTTTTGTCTGGATAAATTGAGACAACATCAATGCAATATTTTAATCATGATTTGTTCAATGCATACATAAATCTTTGATCAGTTTAGTTTAGTTTTTTTTCTTTGTTTTTCACAAGTTCTGTAATTGCTAATTTCCCCTTTTTCCATTCTGTTTTTCCCCATCTTATTGTGCTGCAGTTGACAATTATCTTGTGCATATTCATTTAAAAACAACAAAAAATTATTATTAGAAAACCACCTCTAGTATATAAATCAAATATATAGATACTACTGTATCTATTTTGCTGAAAAAGGTCATGTTCAGAAACTGGCTTCTTTATTCAAAATACTGCCATGTACAGTAAATGTAATAAAATGATAAAATACAGTCATCAAATAGGTACACATTAAAAATGCTGTCATGCGCATATTGAGATTACAAAAAATTAAATAAATGACAGAATTACATTTTCAAAAATTCTTCTAATAATACCAATAAAATACAGAGCTCCGCTTTAAGTATTTATAAATCTCCATATACTCATTATTATACCATAGAATCCTATCAAACCGTATTGGTGACATATTTGGAATGTTATAACTGTAATTTCCAGTGTGCTCTCTAGTTATAGTCCAGGAGTAAAACAATATGGATTGAGATTTCAGACAGTTTGTGTAGAATTTGCATTTGCTATCCAAATGAAAATTAAGATGTGGCTCTTATCCTGATGACGTTGAGTGTTATGCTGATCCATAATTTAAATAAATTGCTGTTTTTAGTTTGGATAAGAAGTGTTTTACAAAGATGATGAATGAGAAAAAATAATAAGAAACAGTGCAATTAATCATATTTTCAATTATCATTTTGACCTTACATGATTGCAAATGCAGACAACTGCATCATGTTACAAAATGATCATTCTCATAATGTACACGTATGCTTTTCATCAGACTGCAGGAATATTATTGATTTTGATCCTGGGGTCTCACACAGAACACGACATCTAATACTAATACTTAGTCTCACCCTTAAATCACAGGCTTAAAGTGAATTTAATTTTTCTGCTTTCTCTATAAAGTTTCCTGACCAAGCAAACTATTTCTCCCTCTTTCTTCCACTCAAGGTTTTGGATTTGCATGATAATAAGCTTCATTCACTTCCAGAAAACATCGGGAAGCTGACATCTCTGCAGGTAGAGCTATTTTGAACTTTTGAAAATAAACATTATTTACTTTGAATATTGTTACTTTCTTATTACTATTTTACTTACTTACTATATTGTGTTTTTTTTTTTTTTAGATTTTGAATGTGGAGAAGAATCGTTTAAAGGTCCTTCCGGAATCCATTGGGAATCTTGGGCTACTGCAGACACTCAATTTGAAAGGTCAATTTTACTCCTCGTTTGTTGTGTATTGTGTTGTTTCTCAATGTCACGTTGAATTTACTGTGGCGATTCCCATTGTTTTAGGCAACTGTCTTGGTGAACTACCATCGACAATTAGCTCTCTGTCCAGTTTACGTACCCTGGATGTGAGTGACAACCTCATAGTCCAGATTCCCAAAAGCTTTGCTTATATCCGCACACTGGAGGTAGGCGTTTACCCTGGAAATTTGCTACACACCATAGCTCAGAAAAGATAAATAAATAAAGATCACAAAACAATTTCTCAGAGCAAGCGTGTGTGTCTCTGTGTGCGCACATTTACTGTGACAGAACTTCATAGTAGATGCAGCTTCAATGACCTATCCTCCTGCATCTGTATGTGTGGAAGGTACAGCGACAATTCAGCAATTCCTGTGCAGTGGTGAGTATATTTTACTTTATCACCACAAAATATATCCTTTTTTTCATTGCTCTTTATACCTCTATTTGTAAAATCTTTTTAAACATTTTTTTTTACTTCAGAAGCTAGTAACAGGATGACCCATGTTGCCCAATATTTATAATTATATAAAATTTTCAATATTCAATATTTCAATTTTCAAAAGGGTGTTTGTGTTTCATTCCTTTTCCTCTTCTGGTTTCTCATATAAGCCATTTACTAAAGACATTTTAATCTGGTATTGTAATTTTTTTAGGAGAGGAACTGGAACTATAACTTCTGTTTGCATAAATATTGCACTGCCCCAAAGTAACTTGACCATCAACATCTGAGTTGTTTTGAATGCACAATAGTGGAAATCAAAATATGATGTATAATCTGTTCACGGGTGAAATTGTTAGCCATTTCAAATCATTTATTACAGCCAAGGAATATTTTGATATTCAGGTTACTCACGTACAGTACAAAATTAAATTAGCCACTCATTGCTGTACTATATGGACATTCATTTTAAGATGATTCATCATAGCACCCCCTTAGACAATAGTGGAAATCAAAATATGATGTATAATCTGTTCACGGGTGAAATTGTTCGCCATTTCAAATCATTTATTACAGGCAAGGAATATTTTGATATTCAGGTTACTCACGTACTGTACAAAATTAAATTAGCCACTCATTGCTGTACTATATGGACATTCATTTTAAGATGATTCATCATAGTTTTGAATTTATTTTTTTCCCCAGAGCTGGGAGAAGAGTACTGCCCTCCATCCCAGTATCTCCTGCCAGTTCTGGAATGTGACGGTGGCAAACAAAACTCTGACTGTGTGGATGGTGTGGATGAGGCCTGGCAGGTAGTTGACACCCTGTACTGTGGTAAAACTCGTTACACCTGATTGTCATCAATTATAAGTGTATCTTGTTCAATTGGTATATTGAATGTTTCTTTTTTGTTCTAGAATAAATTCAGTGACTATGAGAAGAGAAAGGTATGCATTCTCCCCTTCAAAATTGAGATTTTTTGCTCTCTGAAATAAAGCTGCAGCTGTAATCAAGTAGCGCAATGTACAGTTCATCTTGTAGTACCACATTTGCTATAATTAGTTGTGCTACAAACATTCAACTCAGCAATTTCTTGAACTTCCAATGACCTTTTTGACAAATTTACATCAGGTTTCCTTGACAAATTTACATCAGGTTTCCAAACTCATCACAGCAAAGAATCTGCTCTTATCAAAGTGTTAAATGATATAAGGTTGAATACTGACTCAGAAAGGTGTCAATTCTGGTCTTGTCGGATCTCAGTGTGGCTTCTGATATGGTAGATCATAATGTACTGTTGAACAGGTTAGTAATTTGTGTAGGACTCAATGGAATAGTCCTTAAACAGTTCATATAAAGTGTCTTGTGAAAGTATTCGGCCTCCTTGAACTTTTCAACCCTTCGCCACATTTCACACTTCCAATATAAAGATATAAAATTAGATTTTTTTGTCAAGAATCAACAAGTGTGACACAGTTGTGAAATGGAATGAAATTTATTGGCTATTTTAAACTTAAAAAAAAAAAAGCCTGAAAAGTGGGCTGTCCAATGTTATTTGCCCCCCTTCCATTAATACTTTCTAGTGCCACTTTTGCTGCAATTACAGCTGCAAGTCACTTGATGTGTCTCTATCAGTTTTGCACATCGAGAGACTGAAATTCTTGCCCATTCTTTCTTAAAAAACAGCTCGAACTCAGTGAGGTTGGTTGGCGAGCGTTTGCGAACAGTCTCCAGCTCTGCCCTCAGATTCTTGATTGGATTCAGGTCTGGACTTTGACTTGGCCATTCTAACACTTGGATACATTTATTTGTGAACCATTCCATTTTCGACCTCAGCACAGACCTCAGCTGTAGATCTCTGCAGTTCATCCAGAGTGATAATTGGCCTCTTGGCTGCATCTCTGATCAGTCTTCTTCTTGTTCGAGGTGAAAGTTTAGAGGGACAGCCGGGTCTTGGTAGTCCGATACTCCTTACATTTCAATATGATTGCTTGCACAGTGCTTCTTGAGATGTATAAAGCTTGAGAAATCGTTTTGTATCCAAATCTGCCTTTAAACTTTTCCACAACAGTATGTCTGACCTGCCTGGTGTGCTCCTTGGTATTCATGATGCTCTCTGCACTTTTAACAGAACCCTGAGACTATCACAGAGGAGGTGCATTTATACGGAGACTTGATTACACACAGGTGGATTCTATTTATCATCATCAGTCAACATTGGATCATTCAGAGATTTATTTGTTAAAAAAAAATAAAATATCCAATAAATTTCATTCCACTTTGTGATTGTGTCTCACTTGTTGTTGATTCTTGACAAAAAATTTAATGTTATATCTTTATGTTTGAAGCGTAAAATGTGGCGAAAGGTTGAAAAGTTCAAAGGGGTCAAATACTTTCACAAGGCACTGTATATATATATATATATATATATATATATATACACATTTTCTGAGCCGCTTATCCTCATGAGTGTCGTGGGAGTGCTGCTGTCATTGGGTAGGAGGCAGTGTACAGCCTGAAGTGGTTGCCAGTCAATCGTGACACGGTGGTTCTGAATACAGTATATGAAAAATATGCTTATGCAATATAAATCCACTGTGGCTCTGAGATCAACAGACTCAGGTCAAGTCACCAATGGTGTAGTGGTACACAAGCTTGACTTTGGTGCGGGGAGTGTGAGTTCAATTTTCCCTCAGTGGCGGTGTCGATATGTCCCTTGCAACTGACTGACACACTCAGGTGAAATAGTGGACCACAGCAGCCAAACCAAGCATGGTGAAACAGCATTTGGCTATTATGCTGCACACAAATGGAGTTGCCAACAGAAGTAATGTTAACTCCAGATTCCAGGTTCAATTCTTTTTTCTCCTGCTTTTTAGATTTTTTTTTTAAATATTGCTTGCACTGTATTTTAATTGTACTTTATTTTTTCCTCGGTTTTAAGTGTTAATAAGATGTTTTTAAATGCTTTTAATCATGTAAATCACATAGCATTAAGTTGCGTATGAAATGCACTGTATAAATCAATTTGGTTTCCTTTGCTTCTGTTTTAGTTTTATACTATTCGTGTTCCTATGCCTGTTTCTGTTTCTTACCAGCCTATATTTATACTTTTCTGTAATCATGGAGATAGTTTATCGTCCTCACTGATTGCAAAGCTTTTGGTCTTCACACATTCACCTCATCACTCTCCACCTTTTCATTACAGCTGGAGTTTCAAATTTCAAAAGAAAAAAAACCAAAGAAACAAAACTGAATTCAAATATTAAGGAAAAATTTAGAAAATGATTTAGGAGAAATTGAAGCATAATTGACATGCCGCTTCTTCTCTATCAGTTTCAGAAGCAGCAGGAAAAGTTGGCCTTTGAGCGACACCGAGAGGAGAAACTAAATGAGCACACCCAGCTTCTACTCATGAACACCTCTCGTAAAGAAGACATCCTCAACTCAGTCCGTCAGGTAGGCTGTTCTCAAATAAAGTTCAGTCATTCCCCATTTTTTTTTCACCCTACCCCTTAGGAACATTTCATAGCTGGTCAATGTTTGCTTCTGACTTTGACTCACCTTTTGGGGGGAAAAAAAAAAAAAAAAAAAAAAAAAAGAGTATTCACATCATAAATTAGTATCAGAAATCAAACAGTGAAGTGAAACTAAACCTTTCCACTGATGTTTAGGAACAGGAACGCCTGGAGCAAGGGGTCACACAGCAGCAGCGGGCCCAGGAGTCTGAAAGGTTGCTGTTGTTAGACAAAGTGAGACACGCTGAATACGACATCAGCAGTCGAATCAGCAACATGCTGTTGGATAACAGCAGGTAGTACATGAAGGCAGCATGTAAATGCATATCAAAGGGGAAGTATTGTTCCCACCTGATAAATGAACTACTATGTTCTGACCTCTGCAGGCAAAAAAAGAGTGCTGAGTTTCTCCAGGCCATGGAGGAAGATCGGTAAGTGAAAGATAATCACATACTTCCAATGTTGCAAAGTTTGTAATTCACTTGGATATTATGAATTTATTAACGACTTTGTAAAATTCAAGCATTGTAATGTGTTAGTTTTACAAATTTTCCTCTTTCTCTGTCTCTTTCTCTCTCTCTCTCTCTCTCTGTCCCTCTATCTTATACCACATTTTGTCTGACTGCGTGAATAAAATCAATTCAATACATTTCACATATCTTTTTTTCCTGACAGGATCCGTATGGAGCATCTGACTTCCATCACACAGGAAGAAGCTAACTCTCTGAGGAAGAGAGAAGTTGCCAGTATGTACAGAAATTTATCATTAATAATGTGAACCCCCAAAGTTAACCTAAAAAATTCTGGAAAACCTTTGAACCTGTGTAAAATCCATTTTTACAATGTATAATTTTGCTTTTACCCATATGATCAAAACATGACGTACTTGTTGTATTTTGTTAATTTTTATCACAGTAGTATTCTGAAGTTAAGCACTTTCTTTGAACAAAATAATTTTTTTAACTTGCTCTTATTTTGAAAATCACAGACTTACTTTTATTTAGTAAATGAGAAAACACATAGTTGTGCTCATGTTTGATGACCCAGCCAGAATCTTTAAGATGTATACAACTTTTTAAAGAAACCATGAGGTACCAGGCAAAACACATTTAGTTTTATTTTAATGGGGTTTAAATTAAACTGTAAAGTATTTCAGAAAAGCATCATCATGACACAAAACATAAAGAAATTAATTATGGTTGTTGTTCAGTCATTAAAAAAAAAACATTCACAATCTCCTGGGTATGTAAAATATGAGCATCATTATACAGTGCCTTGTGAAAGTATTCAGCCCCCTTGAACTTTTCAACCTCTGGCTACATTTCAGGCTTCAAACATAAAGATATAAAATCTTTTTTTTTTTTTGTCAAGAATCAACAAGTGGGACACAATCATGAAGTGGAACGAAATTTATTGTACATTTAATTTTTTTTAACAAATAAAAACCTGAAAAGTGGGCCGTGCAATATTATGTGGCCCCTTTACTTTCAGTGCAGCAAACTCACTCCAGAACTTCAGTGAGGATCTCTGAATGATCCAATGTTGACTGATGATAAATAGAATCCCCCTGTGTGTAATCAAGTCTCTGTATAAATGCACCTGCTCTGTGATAGTCTCAGGGTTCTGTTTAAAGTGCAGAGAGCATCATTAAGACCAAGGAACACACCAGGCAGGTCCGACATACTGTTGTGGAGAAGTTTAAAGCCAGATTTGGATACAAAAGGATTTCCCAACCTTTAAACTTTAAACTGAGGTGGGAGAGTCCGTCCATAGGACAACAATCAGTCGTACACTGCACAATCTGGCCTTTATGGAAGAGTGGCAAGAAGAAAGCCATTTCTCAAAGATATCCATAAAAGATCTCTTTTAAAGTTTGCCACAAGCCACCTGGGAGACACACCAAACATGTGGAAGAAGGTGCTCTGGTGAGATTAAACCAAAATCAAACTTTTTGGCCACAATGCAAAACGATATGTTTGGCGTAAAAGCAACACAGCTCATCACCCTGAACACACCATCCCCACTGTCAAACATAGTGGTGGCAGTCTCATGGTTTGGGCTTGCTTTTCTTCAACAGGGACAGGGAAGATGGTTGAAATTGATGGGAAGATGAATGGAGCCAAATACAGGACCATTCTGTCAGAAAACCTGTTAGAGTCTGCAAAAGACCTGAGACTGGGATGAAGACTTATCTTCCAACAGGACAATGATCTAAAACATAAAGCCATTCTAAAATGGAATGGTTCACAATAAACGTATCCAGGTGTTAGAATGGCTGAGTCAAAGTCCAGACTTGAATCCAATCAAGAATCTGTGGGCAGAGCTGAAGACTGCTTTTCACAAATACTCTCCATCCAACCTCACTGAGCTCTTGCTGTTTGCAATGAAGAATGGGCAAGAATTTCAGTTTCTCGATGTGCAAACCTGATAGAGACATAGCCCAAGCGACTTGCAGCTGTAATTCCAGCAAAAGATGGCGCTAACAAGTATTAATGCAAGGGGGCCTAATAATATTGCACGCCCCACTTTTCAGGTTTTTATTTGTTAAAAAAGTTTAAAGTATCCAATAAATTTCACTCCACTTCACGATTGTGTCCTAATTGTTGCTGGTTCTTGACAAAAAATAAATAAATTTTATATCTTTATGTTTGAAGCGTGAAATGTGGCAAAAGGTTGAAAAGTTCAAGGGGGCTGCATACTTTCACAAGGCACTGTACATGCATGCAGTCACATGTATCCCTGTCATAATGGAATCAAAATGTAGGCTACACGATTTTCATAACCTTTTGATGGTGTAGCGACTAAACCATATATATAGCCACCTATTATCTGTGGATAACAGTTAGGGAAAATTTATGAGAAACCCCATTGTTAATTATTGATCAGTCAGGGATTGAAGGCTTATTAACACATTAATTTAAACAGGTTCTCAATATTAGGGGCTTGTCGGTTCTCCTGAACTCAAACACAAAGAAAAGGATGCATGTCGTGAATTTTATCGAAATTTTAATGAGAGCTAACAGGGCAATCTTCAACAATAGGCAAGATAAGGTGAAAAGGAACACAACCAAGGCCAGACGAACATTAGCTTAGGAGGCTGAGTTAGGACGGTAAGGTCGGGTGGGGTCAGTAAGTGTGGGATGGCCAGGCGCAAAGTAGGAATCACTGTTCTTGTTACATTTTACCCAACTATACACCAATCTGTAGTTTCAGTTGGCTGTAAAGTTGTACTTATAATTGTTAACCATGGGGCCACAAGCCAGTGCAATCTTTAGGCCGGTCCCAAGACCGAATAAATGCACAGGATTGCGTCAGGAAGGGCATCTGGCTTAAAACTGTGCCAAACAAATACTTGCAGTAACATTAACCTGTCATCATGGTCGTCATCTCAAATGAGACCCCAAAAATGTTGAAACAGCAATCCTTAATGTGAAAGAATTTTTTTTTTGTTTGCAAATGTTTTTGTGACATGTTTCTCAAGATCGAACACAAAGTTCATTCAGAATTCTTAGCTGATTTGTTCCCGTCTGTGTTCGTAACCCAATTTTCATGTAAATTACAAAATCTTACAAGGGGCTCATAATTCGGAAGATAGATGTCTGCCCTGTTTTACAACTGACTTTGTTCGTCCCATAGTGATTAAATTATCCATCCATCCATTCAACCATTTTCTACCGCTTCTCTGAGTCGGGTCGCGGTAGCTTTAGCAGGGATACCCAGACTTTCCTTTCCCCAGCCACTTCCACCAGCTCTTCCGGAGAGATCCCGAGGTGTTCCCAGGCCAGCCGAGAGACATAGTCCCTCCAGCGTGTTCTGGGTCGTCCCCAGGGTCTTTTTCCGGTCGGACATGCCCAGAACACCTCACCAGGGAGGCATCTGGATCAGATGCCCAGCCACCTCTTCTGGCTTGTCTCAATGCGGAGGAGCAGTGGCTCGACACCCGCCCGGATGATCTCAGCCTATCTTTAAGAGCGACCCCGGACACCCTGCGGCGGAAACTCATTTCGGCTGCTTGTAGCCGGGATCTTGTTTTTTGGTCACGACCCAAATTTCATGGCCGTAGATAAGGGTAGGAACATAGATTGACTGGTAAATTGAGAGGTTTGCCTTCTGACTTTGTTCCCTCTTTACCACAACGGATCGATACAAAGCTTGCATCACTGCAGATGCTGCACTGATCCGCCAGGATGTCATCCCCGACTCAGAGAGGCAGTCACTCATATTTGACGGGCACGATCACGCCGGCGCGCCACCGCACTCAATCTCCACAGTCGAGCACGAAAAATCACGCGTGTCAAATTTGTTATGAGTAGAAAAAAATTGATATTTAAAGACGTCGCTTATTTTGTGTAGTCATGACATTCATTTATTTCATAAATGTTGGTAACAAAACAAGCCTGATCCTAAACAATGAATATTCACAAACAGGAAATGCAAGTTAACCATACTTAGCATGTTCCGAAGTGATGCCAAAAGCACATGTTCCGAGCTGCTTCACCTACTGCGAGTGCATTTACATTGAAAGTCATCAACATAATGAGCCATGTCAAAGGAAATTCAGTTACACCAGGGGTCCTCAATGCGTCGATCACGAGGCAGTTTTGGTTGATTGTGTGACGGCGTCCCCCCCCCCCCCAAAAAAAAAAAAAAGAAAAAAAAAGACGTTAGACTTTCATCCACCTCGTCGCTTTCAGGTGAGGCCTATATGTTGAGTGTACACATATAAAGGCGCTTTCTAGTAATCCGGCATCCTATTTACGGCAGTCGCGGCGATGCACATCTGCAACCCCCCATGCCCCCGGTGGTTAATTGCGAGAGGCTGGCTGGTTGAAAAGTAGATCTTGGGGGAAAAATTCTGGGCACCCCTGAGTTACATTGAAAACATTTCTGGGATATAACACAGGTAATGTTTCAGTATCTAACTATAATAAGTATGAGATTGTGATTTACTTTGACCTGATCTAAGTTCTGATGTTAGACTAGTCTGTCCATATGTAAATGCGAACGGTCATTTCCCCCCGTGGTAACGCGGTATCTTGAAGTTGAAAACTTTCCTCTACATGCTTTAGGAAGCTATAGATAATCTACTGCTAGTTTTCATCAATGGATTGACAATAGATAGCACCGTATATTATATGAGATTATAACTTTATTTATCTATTGACCTCTTTTAAAATGCCTGTCTCAGTGTCAGTAAATTATGATTATGGTATTACATAACAACTACATACTTGGGTATAACAACTCAGTAAGTTATTTTAAGGTCTTGAAATTCCATCCCTAATCATACCCGCAACTTGCGGACCACACACATAACTTTATATCTGCAGGCATGACTGACCACACCTGTACATTTTTCAAATGTGAGTGACTGAGAGAGGGCATGCCACCCTTTTCCGACTGAGGACCATGGTCTGATCTTTGGAGGTGCTGATTCTCATCCCAGTCGCTTCACACTCAGCTGCAAACTGATCCAGTGAGCGTTGGAGATCAGGGCTTGATGAAGCCAGAAGAACCACATGATTTGCAAAGAGCAGAGATGCGATGTTAAGGCCACCAAACTGGACACCCTCTACGCCTCAGCTGCGCCTAGAGATTCTGTTCATAAAAGTTATGTACAAAATCAGTGACAAAGGGCTGTCTTGGCGGAGTCCAACTCTTACAGGAAGCAAGTTCGACTTATTGCCGGCAATGCGGACCAAACTCTAACTCCAGTTGTATGGGGACTGAACAATCCGTATCAGGGGGTTTGTTACCCCATACTCCCAAAGAACCCCACACAAGACTCCCCGAGGGACACGGTCGAACACCTCCAAATCCACAAAACACATGATGAAATTATATTTGTACATATTTTCGCCTGGTGGGAATAGGCTCCACCTGACCTATGACTGAACAGGATATACTGTAGAAAATGGATGGATTCATGAATGGATGCATGCATGCTAAAATCTACAGTAATGGGACAAGCAGCAAGGTCTCCTAACAGCTACTACAAAGTTGTTTTTGTTAATTTTGCATAAGCGGTCGCAACAGAGAGTACCTCGCATGAATTGTTTGGCACGATTTTTACACCAAATGCCCTTTTTGAAGCAATTTTCCCGGATGGGCTCGAGATCATCAGTTGCTGTGTATTCGGGGACATGAACAGAATTAAACCCATACTGTCTTATACAAAAGTATTATATCAATGCCTTTCTAACATGTAAGCAAATGATTGGGACCAAAAAGTCAGGGGAAGTTTGTAGTTACATGATTAATGGATGATGGGCATTGTTTCCAGATGTTCATACTATTAAATGAAATGTCAGTATGCCATTGGAAAATCCATTGCAAACCAATTAGTTTTTTTTAAGGTCTTCCAATTTGTTGCTGTTGTATTTTTTGCTCTTTCAATCAATGCTTGCACCACATTCTAGTTTCTTTTAGAAACCAATCTTTTCTATATCATTTGTAGCGGCCATGCAAAAGATGCTGTCAGACAGCTGCGCTGTGAGCCTCCTCCAAGAGGCCAGTGATTCACGTAGAAAGAGCCTCGTGTCTGAGGCTTACAGAAGGTTTAGAATGGACACACACACACACACACGTGCACCCACAGAAAAACACACAAATACTATTTCAGTGTGTTCTAATCAACCAGTCAAAGTTATGATGGTCGATGGTGTTTCCCGCCTGTTGTGTAACAGTATGGAGACTCTGGAGAAGAAGTTTGACAAGATGTTATCCATTCAAGTTTTGGACAAATCTAAAGCCATTGCCCAGATTTTACAGGAGGTATGTCTTCAGTGATCAAATAGAAGTTGTTTAGATATGTTTGGGAGTGAAAACCAGCCTTAATTGAAACATAAAATAACCTTGAAACTCAGTGAACATTCATGTCTTCTATTTGAACTCTGCAGGAGGAGATGCAGAAAGCTGCGTTCCAAGCACTGCAGCTGCAGAAAGATTCTGTCCATGGTTACATCCGGAACCAGGTTTGTATGGAGGGATGCAAATGAGTGCAGTGAGGGTCAAACCTGTCCTCAGTTTATAATCTGTTCTGATGGCTGTAGAATTAAATGGATGGCAGATTTAAAGATACTCTACGCTCTTCTTACTTTCAAAGACATTTTTTTCAAGCTTGAGCACAGCCATGTAAGTGCCCAATTGAAATTGCTTGGTTATAATAATTCTGCCCCTCCTCGAGCCGTCACCTTATCGTGGTGGAGGGGTTTATGTGTCCCGATGATCCTCTGAGCTAAATTGTCTGGGGCCTCATGCTGTGGTAGGGTCACCCATGGCAAACAGGTCCAAGGTGAGGGCCCAGACAAAATACGACCCCAAAACCCCTATGATGACTACAAAAATTGGATCTTGGTTTCCCTTGCCCAGACATGGGTCAGTGGAGCCCCCCCTCTGGAGCCAGGCCTGGAGGTGGGACTTGAAGGCGAGCGCCTGGTGGCCAGGCCTGCACCCATGGGGCTCGGCCAGGCACAGCCCGAAAGGGTAACATGAGTGCCCCTTCCCATGGGCTCACCACATGTGAGAGGTACCATGGGGTCAGGTGCAATGTGAGCTGGGTGGTGACCAAAGGCGATCCGATCCCTGGCTACAGAAACTAGCTCTAGGGACATGGAATGTTACCTCTTTGGCAGGGAAGGAGCCTGAGTTGGTGAGTGAGGTCAAGAAGTTCCGACAAGATATAGTGGGACTCGCCTCTATGCACTGCTTGGGCTCTGGCACTACTCCTCTTGAGAGGGGTTGGACTCTGTTCCACTGTGGAGTTGTCCATGGGGAGAGACTGAAGCTATTCTCCTGCAACCCGACCTGGAAAAGCGGTAGAGGATGGATGGATGGATTGATGGATTGATTGATTGATTGATTATAATTTTTGGGCTTGCTTCTATTGTGGAACTACAACAACCTATGCTGTGAAACTCACAGGTAGCCTTGCATTTTGGTTAAAAGGTGACATTTTTCTGGCCATAATTTTAGATATTTTAGCTGTTGTATCCGAAATCATAAGCATCCGAAAAAGTGAAATATTTCCAACAGTCCCATTCACATGAACTTTTCACCAGATGTTGGGAACATACCAAGTAAGCCACACATACAAAGAAAGTAAGAAAGATTAAAGAAAAATTCAGTTGGTGTAATAATGTGAAATGACACATTGAACAAGAATTGGACACATGGAGAAAGGGAAGTGCTAACCCAAGATAACAACCAAGATCAATCAGTAATTAAACAACACTCCAGCTACTTGTGAGTGAATACGAATATCAGCTGGTTCAGTTCTAATTGATTGCCTATAAAGAGGTCTCATTGCCATGGTGTGAGTCAAGACACATCTCATAATGGGGAAGAGCAAAGAGTTGTCTCAAGACCATCACACGCTAATTGTTGCAAAACATAACGACGGCATTGGTTACACGTGCACATCTACCCTAATTTCTCATCTATAATGCTCACCTATGTAAAATACGCACCCCAAATTTGACCTCAAAATTCTGGAAAACCCTTCTACCTATGTGTAAGTCAGTTACAATGCATGATTTTACTTCTACCCATATGAAAACATGATGTATTATCTGTATTTTATTATTATTATTTTAAAAACGTAATACTTTTATTACTTGCGCTCAAGTTGAAATTCACAGCCCTACGTTTATTTTGTAAATGAGAAAATATAGTTGTGCTCATATGTTTGATTACCTGGACAGACTTTGTACGAATGGTAGAATTCGTTAAATAAAACATTAAGGGCCACGTGAAACACAGTTAATTTGATTTCATGAGATTGAAATCAAACTGTCAGACGTTTCAGAAAAGCATTATCATAAAACAAAATCATGACTCAAGTCACTTTTCTTTTGATTTAGTAAGGTGCATTTCTTGTAATATGAGTCGGTTTGTTTTAAATTTAACAATGTTGTCCGTAATCTTAATTGTGTTTATCCGTGATCGGATGCCATTGGCATTCTAAGACACGAAAGTCAAGTGTGACATATCATAATTTTAAATTGTTTTGGTACTATGTATTCTTTGTTGTTGCTTTTTTTTACAGCTTTCAAGGAAATTTTTTTATTGTCTTGATGAATGTAAACTAGAGAAAATGCTCTATAAAGTTCTACGATGCCAGGGTATATACACACTGGACATAGGAAACCAAACAATAACCACAGGATAATATGATGTTGGGTGATAATGAATTGTGTTGTGCAAGAACAATTTTGTGTGACTTGCGTGTTTAGTGCGTGTGGAATCAAGAAGAGCAGGAAAGCAGAAAGATAGGTGTGAAGGTTCGTGCTGATGGCATGCGGGATTCCATTTTTGTTTATATAAAATGAAGTAGAAAAAAACAAAACAAAATATAATGTACGATTGAAAATTCATAACGGCAACAAATCAAAAGAAGTCATGACAGGTGTCTAGAATAGCCAGGGCATGACATTGGCGTCACGAAATAGTTGACAGTCTATATATAGCTTGTCATCATTCAGCCATGCTCGTTTGCCTTTGGGATTTGCCTAAAGCCCATCTAACTAATGGGTGCACAGCATGCTGTCAAAGTTTGATGATCATATTGACAATTTGTCATCAAAAGTGGTGTGCCAAGTGGGGACCTTTTAATTGCTGCTTGCAGCTTTATTTTCATATTGTCGTCAACCTTGCTGCTGGGTGTCAGATGAGGCACTGCTACCTGAGCTTACTGGTGAGGGTAAAGAGGGGAAATTTGTTTTACTTATAGAATTGTATCCTGACTTTGTCTGCACTTTTAATGACCTCAAGTGGTTCATATTTTATACACCCACCTCTGTAGGTAGAAAATCATTAATTAAATCCTCATCCTTGTTCATCCTAACTTTTGCATTCCACAGCATGCCACTTCTCCCTGGTAGCTTCATGTTACTTTTCCACTGTTCTAGATCAAGCTAATTGAGGGTGAATTAATGCAGCTGACAAAATTGGAAGTTAAAAGAAAGACTCTGGATGCAGAGAACCTGCAGGTAGGTGCCTCCCTCCCTCTTTTGTTTTTAGTTGCCCACAGTCATTTTTTATTTTGTTTTCTCTTTTTCTTCTGTATAATATTATTTTATTCCATCTTTTCTACCTTTTGTTTCAATATAACATTCATGAACTAATCAAAATCATACTAATATGCTCATTATATCAATTAAGTCATTAAAACGGCAGCACAATAGACAATTGGTTTTCAGTTCACAGGTTGAGCTCCAGACACAGAGAGATTTGTAAGTAGTCTAGATTTTAATGGACATGTTGGTGAAGGAAACACGGGTGATGAAGAAGTGATGGGTAAGTACGGCATCCAGAATAGGAACTTTGAGGGACAGATGGTGGTACAGTTCGCAAAAAGGATGGAAATGCAGCTGTGAACTTTTTTTTTTTTTTCCCCCAGAAGAGGCTGGACATAGGGAGATAGACACACATGTGTAGGATGACTGGTGACAGGGAGGAAGATTAAGAATATAAAGGGAAAGAAGAGAACTACATGGTGGAAGTTGAGAAAGGCAAAGTGCTGTCCAGCCTTTCACAAAGAAATGAGACATGCTCTCGGGCAGGAGGTGCTCCTGGAATACTGGACTATTACAGCCAAGGGACAGGCAAGAGCGTACTTGGTCTGTCTTCTAGTAGAAAAGGGAAGAAGGGGGCTTGGTGGTGGAACCTCAATGTACAGGGAGTCATACAAAGAAATAATTTAGCAAAGAAAAAGTTGGACACTGAGAGGACCGAAGAGAGGACGAAGGAATACATTGAGACGCGATGTACCCCAAAGGTAGAGGTGGCAAAGGCTAAACAAGAGACATATGAGGACATGTGTACCAGGTTGGACACTAAAGAAAGAAAAAAGTATCTTAAGATAGAGACAGAGGATAGAGAGGAATAGAGACGGGAAGACAGGTTAGGGTGATTAAGGAGAGAGGTCAAAATGTGTGACTGATGTCATTACAGGCCAATGAAATAAAGGCCAAATATATTAAGGTATTTGACCCTAATACTCATTTAAAATTACAGTGAACATAATACCTAGCATTTGGGAATACAATTTCTTTGTTGCATTTTATTCAGCATTTAAATTTATTTAGTCGTAGCAGCTCACGCTCTTAAATTCAGAGATTTAAATTGTGGAAGACATGGTTCTGATTTCTTAGGACTGAGTTAAGTTTTTTATTAAATCAGGAATTGATGAATCACGTTATTGTATTGAGTCAATCTTCTTTCGTGTGTCTTGATGTATTTATGTCCATGTGTGGATGGAGGAAGTGCTAGTGGACCAGCGTACAGCTCTAGGTCATATGTTGCAGCAACTGCTGAAACAGAAGCACCAGAGAGAGCAAGAACTGCTGCAAGTTCTGGTGAGCACACTGAACTGCTAGATGATTTGTTTTCTTGACAATGTCCATGGTTTGCTTTCTTACCAACTGTAGTATGTACAAACTCAGTACAGCGAGATGACACCGTATGTCAGAGACTTGAGTCACATGACTTGGACTCTAATCAGACTCGAGTCATAAATTCCATGACTTTTGACTTGACAATATGTAAAAAGACTTGCAACTCAACTTGAACCTGAACAGTAAAGACTTGTAACTTCAAAATAGTTACACGTGAGCCAACATGTGAGCTGTATGGGCTTCCTGTACATATATTAGTCTGATTCCATATTTGTCATAATTTTTAAATAGTCCTCTCTTGTTGTGACTGAGATTCCACATTTAGATAAAATTGTACTGGTATAAAAAGTTCACTTACTTGGCTTCCTCTTTTTTTTTAATGCCATGTCTTATCTTTTTGATATAATAAATGCCAAGTTTAAACTGAAACCTATTTTTATTTGTTTGAAATTGTCTCACTAGAAACGTTTGTAAAGAATAATAATGCAGTTTCTTGTTTTATGCACAATTTTAATTTAAAGGGCTACTGACAGGAAAAGCATGATTTTTAGTATGTTTTTAATTAAAAAAAATAAATAAAAATAAAGGCAGCCAGAACGGATCCATCCGCTTTTTTCACCACACAAGATGAATTTGACGTATATGGCTTTTTGGAACTCCCGCCAAGAAAATCCTCTCAAGAGATTTGTTTTGGAGAAGAAGCGGGAAGTGACGTTATTAGCAGACGGCCACTCAGGCGGGCTCGTGTGTTTATACCAGTTTTACCTGCAGAAAGGTCGCTCTTTGTTCCTTCATGTTAATCAAAATGCCAGCTTATTGTATTGCTGGATACTGCTCGAACACTCGGAAGATGGATTGCGATCGACACATTGGGCCTGACATCTTTTTTTTTTTCTCAGCCTACTTGTACTCCCTAGTTTACCTGACACCTCCCCCTCCGCTCTTAAAGGGTACACTCATTATTACAAACAGAACACACACCCATAACTTTATATATGTGGGCATGACTGACCACACCCGTACATTTTTCAAATGTGAGTGACTGACATTTTGCATCCCTTTATAAGGTTTCCCCTCTCAAATTCAACTTTTAATCAATGTACGCTGTCCTTCTGAACAATGTGTTGAACGACCCATTTTCTCTAGGCTTTTAGGAGAAATGCATGTTAAATAGGTGCTGGCTTTATCCTTAAATAGGTGCCACCTGATTCACACCTGTTTTTCACAAAATTGATGACTTCACTGACTGAATGCCACGCCGCTATTTTTTCAAACACACCCCTTTCAACAAATTGCCCAATTGCACAGCCTTAAGAGTGTGTATATCATGAATGCTACATCTTGTTGGTTTTCTTAGAATGTACTGCACCTACTTGTATCTTGTTTGACATGGAACAGTAAAAAAAATATGGATTAATCTTGTTAGTCACATTCGACTGCTATTATTTAGAACACTATTATACAGTATCTAGGTCAGTCAAAGGTTTCAAATCATCACACAATTTTACTCTTAATCAGAGGCAACCCAAGGAAATACAAAATGCTGTTTTCAAATGACAAGTCAATTTATTAAGGCACAAAAAAAGTCCAAACCCTCTGTGTAAAGGTAATTGCCTTCTGAATCTAATAGCAGGTTGTGCCATAGTTTGCAGCAATAACTGAAATCAAGCGTTCATTGGTGATGAGTCTTTCACATCGCTCAGCAGGAATTTTGTCCCACTCTTCTTTGCAGAATTCTTTCAACTCCGCCATATTCGAGGGTTTTCTATAATGAACTGCACGTTTAAGGTTACACCACAGCATCTCAATTGGATTTAAATCTAGACTTTGACTTAAAACCTTAATTTATTTTTTTTATGGAGTCATTTACAGGTGGACTTGCTGGGGTATTTCAGATCGTTGTCCTGCTGCATGATCCTAGAGTGCTTGAGGGCCTTAACTGATTTTCCTTCAGGACTTGCCGGTACACAGCAGAATTAATTGTTCTGTCAATCACAGCAAGTTGTCCTGGTCTTGAGGCATCAAAGCAGCGTCAGACCATCACACATCGACCAACATGCTTCACTGTTGGCGTAATGTTCTTTTTATCAAATGCTGTGCCATTTTTACGCCAGATGTAACAAGTTGAACACCTTCCAGAAAGTTTAATTTTCGACTCGTCACTCCACAGAATGTTTCTCCAAAAGTCTTGAGGATCATCAAGATCTCTTTTTGGCAAATGTGAGATTTTATTTTTTGCTGACAGCAGGGGTTTTAGCCAGGCAGCTCTCCCATGGATACTATTTTTTGCCAATTACTTTTTTTATGGTAGAATCATGAACAATGACCTTAACTGTGGGCAGTGAGACCTGCAGGTCTTAAGAGGTTGTTGGAGGTTCTTTTGTGACCTTCTGGATGATTTGTCGCACTTTTGGACTAATTTTAGTTGGTTGTTTACTCCTGGGAAGGTTTGCCACTGTTTCCAGTTTTGTCCATTTGTGGATAATGGTTCTGACAGTGGTTCACTGTAGCCTTGGAAATGGCTTTGTAACCTTTTCCAGACTGATGGATTTCAATCACTTTTTTTCTCATTTCTCCTTGAATTTCTTTGGATCGTGGCATGATGCACTGATCCTTGAGATCTTGTAGCCTACTTCACGTTCTTTGACATTTTATTTAAGTAATTTCTTGATTCAACAAGTGTGGTGGTAATCAGGTCTGGGTGTGGTTTGTGAAATTTTACTCACCTATCCCAAATTTGTGGATAGTCACAGCAACTTTAATTTACAAAATTACTTTTTCACAGAGGATTGGAAATGTGTGGATTTTTTTTGGTGCCATAATAAATTTAATAGTTATTTGAAAACTGCATTTTGTATTTGTTTGGGAAGTCTCTGCGTGACATTAAAATTGGTTTGATGATTTGAAACCTTTGTGTGATAGATATGGAACACCCCCACCAAAAAATAAAAAGAATCAGGAGGGTGAAAATACATTTACAAGGCAGGTTTTATTTAACCAAAACTATTAAAATGTCAGATTTCTTTTTCTTCATGTGTGGGGGTCTGTAACAAATAAAAAATCTTTTATCTGAAAATATTTGTGTGTACTAGGCCTGGGTAGCACTAGTCATTCCTCCATTGTTTTTCCGTGATCAAGTGGTTTAATAGCAATACTAATCGCTTTGGGATTTCTAGGTGGAGCTGGAGTCGAAGTCAGAGTCCACACAGCAAAATTACTGGATGATTCAGTACCAGAGACTGTTGGATGCCAAGCCCTTGTCCCTGCGCATGCAGGTACATTGCTACATAGATTGCATCTTTCTTGAAAAATTATCTGAAAAATAACTCAATTGATGTGTGCTCATCACAGGAAGTTGGTGTGGAAAAAGAGTTAGTAAATATACTCTGCAAACTGTCAGCTCAGCATTACTTGCCCATCATTGCTCATAATCGTGTCACAATGGAAGCCCTTCGCCAGATGAACCCATCCGACCTCAAGGAGGTGCGTATTCTATACTATTGAGAAATGATTTTGCTTTCTTCTTGATATCTGAGGTATTTCACTCCACAACATGAAATTTCAACATCTGTTTGTTGTTTTCTTTTTGAGCCGAGAAGATCCAATAATCTATGTAGCATTTTCAAAAATCTGAATATGTCATATAATATATGTATGCTACACCAAGCAACTTCCCTTGTCTCACCCATTTCCTTGCTTTGCCTATTGTCTCGTCCACGCTGTTCTTGTATCTTAGTGTTGTGTTCCTGAAAACTTTTTTTTTTTTTTAAGTGATAATTTTTGATAATGTAGTTACAATGTCACCTCAGCATTGTGCCCCAGCAAAAGCTTCCTCCGCATCACCCAAGAAGTAGTAACTCCGCTGCACTTTTGTGTATTTAGCGATCCATCGAGAGGAATTGGCTCCTATTTGGGAGTACTTTAATCCTTTTTGGGATCCAGCCTTAGGAATCAACCACTTTGTGCAGCAAATGGCACTGGGACTGTGGTATCTACCGGGATGTCCTCCAGGGGTTTGGAGAGGGCGTTTTTCTCTTTGTTGGTCCCTGCATTGTGTTTTGTCCCCTCGAGGACGAGGCTTTTTGGCCAGCAAAGGGTGGTTCGAAAAATTTGTAAAAAGATATAGCCTCAGTAACGTGCCACTGTATAGTGCTGCTAATCGTTACATGCAGCAAAGGTGTGAATGTGAGTGTAAATTGGTTGTTTATTTCTTCCCTGTGATTGGCTGTCAACCAGTTCAGCGTGTACATAACCCTACCTGCCCCAAGAGACCTGGAATCGGCTCCAAGATTTGTCTCATATTCATCTTTTGAGCTGGAACTCAAATGTCTTCAATATACAATCTTCCATCTACTCGTTTCAATACTTAGAAATAACTGCAAACAATAATCAAAATTTAAATTTCCACATGGAGATTTGGATCTTTGAATTTGGCTGGAGCATGTGTGCATAAAGATGACTATGGTTATTATCACCATGGTTGTTAGTATAGGTTTTTAAGTATTAACCTTACTATCTGGGGGTGGTGTAACAAATTTGTTGAGACCTGCATACGTAGTGAGAGTTTTTAAGGGTTTTGGAGTGGAAGTCCGAGTCTCACTACACAAAAGATGTAAAAACAAATTAAAAAAAAAATAAGGCAAGTACTGTTATACGCTTCAGGTGCCCTTGACCAAGGCATTGTCCCTACCACCTCAGCTCAAGTGGTGCAGCACTCTTTGTGTACCTCTGAATCTGTCCTTGCATGACTCAGTGTGTGTGATCTGGTTCTGTGTGCTGTCCAACACTAAGTTCGAAAGAATGAGTTGTTTTCCCTTGAGGGACACCAATGAGTATAATACTCACATATAAAATAAAAAATATATATACAGTTTACCCCCGCAACCCTTGTGAGGATAAGCGGCTAAGAAAATGGATGGATGGAAATACAGTTTACCATTATCTTTATACACTGAAAGGATGCAGTAAACTGCCCCTTTCTTCAGTCATCTTTTTTTCCCCCATTTATTATTTGAAAATGGAAAATAAATTGAAACCCTTTATGTGGAACATTGAGGTAACGGACGATATTTTATTTATGGAAAAAATTACGTTATTGTTTCTTCTTCTTTCCCCCTTGTGTTTATAGCTTGGCATTATTGAAGTCGGCGTCCAGAAAGCAATTTTGAACTGGGCTCAAGAATGTAATCCTGAAGGTATAATACACAAACCTTACATGACATTGTTATACGTTCAGTATGATTGATGATCCTGATATGTTAAGGAATACTATGAGAGTGTTGTCTTTTTAACCACACAATGTTTCTCGACTGCTCTGGAGAAAGCAAGAGACAGACGGTAAATAGGCGGTCAGCTTGCTAGAATGCACTTTCAATGTATTAGCCATACCTGAATCAAGCAATGGGATGGATGATAGGTTGACGTCTTTTTTATTTGAGCATGCCATCACGCGATCGACCAAAACTGCCGCAGGGATCAACTGGTCAATCACGATCAACGCATTGGGCACCCCTGTTTTATTCAAAAAGAGGAAATTATTTGTAATTGACATTGCAGAACATTCACAAACACAAATTTATGATCCACCTCCTAGTTTAGTCTATAATGTGTTGGGAAATAGTCAGAAACGATGAAGATTATTTTCCACAGTAAAAGGATATGTTGGAAATATTTTATTTTGATAAAGATAATTGACCTGATAATTACTGAGGACTACATATATTTGAGAATATTTACTCTTTGAAACTTTAATTCATAGGATTTTGACAACTTTAGGATGTCTGTAAACAACTAATTGATTATCAAAATTGTCAATTTGGTAATTGTGCCAAAGTAGTTGTCAATTAATTTGATAATCGATTAATCATCGATTACTGGAAAAATTGCTGTACCTCTAATACAGTGCTATGAAAATTATGTGCCCCATCCTGATTTCAGTTGTTTTTGCCCATCTATTACACACAAAGGTTTCAAATCATTAACCCAATTTTGATATCACTCAGAAGCAACCCAAGGAAATACAAATTGCAGTTTTCAAAAGACAATTACATTTATTAAGGTCCCCAAAAAAATCCAAACCTTTCTGACCCTCTGTGAAAAGATAATCGTGTGGCCCCATGTCCCCGTTAAATCATGTTTTGGCAAAATCTTTTTCTGACACCATAAGTAAGGAAACAATACTTTCTTCATGGATTTTTTTTTCACAAATAGAAAGGAAAGTCTTTGTAAAGAGAGTAAAATGTACAAGTCTTAAGAGTTGTGACCCCTGTCTAAAGATAATACTTAGTCCTTTCATTACATTAAGATGAGAGAGACAGACATAGAGAAAATGATACAGTTATCTATGTCCATCTGTATATACAAGGAGCCAGTAGGAACACCAATACATGATGAACAGCCTGACCAGAAGAACTAAAAGCCACAACAGGACAAAACTTGTGATAGTTGAAGATAGAACTAATAAAACTAATATTTGGTACATAAAAACATCTGCCAACACATTTTACCCCCTTTTGATTAATCCAACCTAATCAATCCACTACTACTACTACTGCTGCTGCTTCTACTACTACTACTACTACTACTACTACTACTACTACTACTACTACTCTACTGCTACATACATTAGTGAACTCTTCCCATTAAAACCCAAACATAATAAACAAAGAAAGTCATCAAAACACTAAAACTGAAGCAAACAAGTTGCTAAGTGCTAAACATTGACCTAAAAGAAAGTAAAATAAAGTAAAGCTACTAAAAACTAAATATTAATGAGCTAAAAGGAACTAAAAACAAAGCTAAAATATGACAAATGAATGAATAAATCATCATGCATCAATAAAACAACAACCTCAATCATCCAGAAAAATCACACTTGTCGGTTTAAGAAAATCTATCATAAGCGGGTCATCATCAAGTATGTAACAGATTCAGGATGAGGAAAGTGAACAATGATCGACATCATCCAGACAGTCGGATCAGCCTTCATAAGCTGACCTTTATGAACATGATGACCTTTATGGACAATTGCCGTAGAAGATGAGGAGGGTGGAAGATTCAGGAGCCACTGGGATCTTCACGCAGTGTGATATGTGAACCCACGTAGCTCTTTCAGCGACCTTCACTGCAGTGTTAGTCATGAGGAGAATTTGGAAAGGGCACAGCCAGCGCTGATGTCTCCACGTTTTCCACCTGAAGTTCTTTATCAGCACAAAGTCACTGGGGTTTGATGTCATGCAAAGATCCCTCTGCCGACCTCGGTAGTGCTGCATAAACTTGTTTCCTGACATCAGTGAGCAGGTTAGTCAAAGATGTGAAATCCCTGATCATGTTGTCCTCGCAAAGGTGTGTGTCCATCGGCAAGTTTGAGGATGCAGTCCAACATTCAAAGGGCCTTTCAAACAGGATCTCAAACGCATCCTCAGATACAAGATAGCATGGTCATCAGGAGGCTGAGGATCGATCGCTATCGAAGCAGGAGAGGGAGGCGGCAGCCGTCGAGACAGGGGCGTGAAAATCGGTCACCATCGTGGTGTGGATGTGGATCGGCAGCAGCTCGGTCTCCGCCGAGACAGGAGTGGAAGGCGGCCGTGGGCCAATCGCCATTGAGACAGGAGTGGGAGGTGGTTGTATACCTGCCACCGTCGAGACAGGAACGTGAGACGGTAGTATACCTGTCGCCGCCAAGACAGGAACAAAGATGACCATGGACGGGTCGCCGCCGAGACAGGGATGTGAGACGACCGTGGAACCAGACAGGAACGTGGGGCAGCCAAGGAGTCGTCGCCGCCGAGACTGATACATGAGGCGGCTGAGGAGTCGTCGCTGTTGCAACAGGAACGGGAAGCGGCCGAGGACAGATCGTCGTCCCTGCCGGGACAGGGACGTGAAGCAGCCGCGGACCGGTCGCTGTCAAGACAGGAACATGGGGCAGCTTTGATCCGGTCGCCGTCGAGACAGTAATGTGCGGCAGTTGCATACCTGTAGCCGCTGGCACAGCATCGTGAGACAGTCGAGGGGTCGTCACCGCCGGTATGGGAACGTAAGGCGGCCGAGGAGTCATCGCTGCCAGGACCGGGAGGTGAAGAGGCCGTGAACTGGTCACCGTCACCGGGACTGGAGCGTGGAGCGGCTGAGGAGTTGACGCCGCCACTGACGACACAGGCGCGGGAGACGGCCATGGAGTCGCGGAGACAGGAACGCGAGGAGGCCGACAAGGTTTCGCTGCCGGTTGGACAGGAACGCGAGGTGACCGACGAGCCTTCGCCTCCGCCCGGACAGGAACGTGAAGCGGCCGACAAGCCTTCGCCACCGCCTGGACAGAAAGTGAGGTGGCCGTCGTGCCGTCGCCGCTTGGACAGGAACGTGATGGGCCGACGGGGTTTCAACGCCGCCTGGACAGGAACGCGAGGCGGCCGACAAGCCTTCGCCGCTGCCTTGACAGGAGCGTGGTTCACCTGGAAGTCTGTCACCATGGCGACGTGGGTGTTGCTCGGTAGTGGATCGGAGGCTATCGCGGCCTTGGTGTGGTTCGCCCGGCAGTCTGTTGCTACCGTGACGTGGACGTGGTGCGGCAGTGGGTCAGTGAGCATGTTCCACCAGGAAATCTGTCGCCACCGCGACATGAGCATGGATCAGCAGCGGGTCAGTTGCTACTGCAGCGTGAGCGTGTTCCACCAGGAAATCTGTCGCCACCGTGACATGAGCATGGATCAGCAGCGAGTCTGTGGCTATCGCGCCATGGGCGTGGCTCGGTAGTGAGTTGGTTGCTACTGCAGCGTGAGCGAGTTCCACCAGGAAATCTGTTGCCACCACGACATGACCTTGGGTCAGCAGCGGGTCTATAGCTCCCACATGGCGTGGGCGTGGCTCTGTAGTGGATAAGTCGCTACTGTGACGTGGGCTCGGCTTGGCCAGTAATCTAATTCCCGCCGAACCTGGGCCATGAGGACCCCAAGTTCGGCACTCTGCCGCTCTATTTCTGCCCGCATTTTGCGATAGAAAGCCTCGTGATTCTCCAGTCGCTGCACCTCGGGAGTTGCGGAACCCTCCTCCCTCTGGGCTGGAAGTTTCGCCATCAGTTCCGGATCTGCTGGCTTGGTCACCGTTGAAGCGGAATGCGGCAGTAGCTTGCTCGTCAGCGTGGAGTGGGTGATGGTCTGCTTTGGCTGAACCGCCGGCGAGGCGCGGGGAGAATTTGACTGTGGCTTGGTCGATGGACAATGGGAGGCACGAGATGAAAGTATATGGGCTGGAAGCATGAGGCGGCAACACAAACAGACTGGGACTGATCACAGGGAGAGGAAATTCAAAGTCATTGTGCGTATCAAAGTCAGGCAGCCGGTCATACAAATTCAGGTCCTCCTCATAGTCCAAAAAATCCAAGTCCAAATGGATATGCAGTGGTCAACGGGTCGTGGTTGGCACATAATCATGACTCACGGGCGGTGCGGGTGACAAGGTAGCCGAGGACAACATAACAGAGCCCATCTGGATAGGAGAAGCTTGGTCCTCAGGCAGGCGGGGTGCCTGGCAACGTGCCCAGCGATGGGTCCTGTAATGGCCAGTTCGTTCTGTCAAGAAACAACGGTGTGGGGCTGGACCCAAATACAGAACTCCAAGACAAGGGCATATGTTAGGCATAGTTTTATTCAAACCTGAGGTCATACACGGTTTAAGCTGTCTGAGAAGGCAAAGGCACAACAATGCTAGGCTATATTTTTTTTTAATAGCTGAAGACTATTTTACTTTTATTGCAGTTTCATTATTTGCTTAAATATGACATTATACATTTATTCAACGGATAAAGGGTTGCCCATTTGCTCATCAGACAAGGATGTGTTGTGGAGCCAGTGGGTGTCCTTGATCTTTGTACGCAGAAAAGCAGCTGGCGCCATCCTCCTTTCCCAGCCAATTCTACCATGGACCCATACAGATAAAAAACTGTGTAACTGGGCAGCTTTTGTCTTCTTCTTTGGCTATCCTGCCAGAAGACAAACGTCTCGTGTGCGGCAGATACCTAGATAAGACCTGGACATCTGTACTGTACATTCCTTTGTAATAAATCCATTTGCTGTTAACTTTTTCTAATCATTGGTCATATCTTCCTCGACTCATCAACACGCGTAGGGTCCAAACTCGCAAATCCCTACATAGCTCAATACGCACCTTCCTCTCATTTAGAACCCACACAGCTCATGTCCTTTGCACCTCTGCAATCCATTTTTCACAACGAACCGGGTATTTTGGAAACGTGAAGAGTGAATCCATCCTCTCGAGTGTCCGAGCAAATTCCAGCAATACAATGAGTCGGGATTTTGGAAAACACAGTGGAAAAAAATGGGTAATTTTTCGCCAGTACAATAGGTATATAGTGGAGAAAATAAGTATTTGAACACCCTGCTATATTGCAAATTCTCCCACATAGAAATCATTGAGGGGTCTGAAATTTTTAATCGTAGATGCATGTCCACTGTGAGAGAGATAATCTAAAAAGAAAAATCCATAAATCACAATGTATGATTTTTTTTTAACAATTTATTTGTGTGATACAGCTGTAAATAAGTATTTGAACACCTGAGAAAACCAATGTTAATAATTGGCACAGTAGCCTTTGTTTGCTATTACAGAGGTCAAACGTTTCCTGTAGTTGTTCACCAGGTTTGCACACACTGCAGGAGAGATTTTGGCCCACTCCTCCACACAGATCTTCTCTAGATCAGACAAGTTTCTGGGCTGTCGCTGAGAAACAAGAAGTTTCAGCTCCCTCCAAAGATTTTCTATTGGGTTTAGGTCTGGAGACTGGCTCGGCTATGCCAGAACCTTGATATGCTTCTTACGGAGCCACTCCTTAGTTTTCCTGGCTGTGTGCTTCGGGTCATTGTCATGTTGAAAGACCCAGCCACGACCCATCTTCAATGCTCCGACTGAGGGAAAGCGGTTGTTACCCCAAATGTCACAATACATGGCCGCGGTCATCCTCTCCTTAATACAGTGCAGTCGTCCTGTCCCATGTGCAGAAAAACACACCCAAAGCATCATGCTACCACCCCCATGCTTCACACTGTTCTTGTGATGGAACTCATCATTCGTCTTTTCCCAAACACGGTTCGTGGAATTATGACCTAAATGTTCCATTTTGGTCTCATCTGACCACAAAACTTTCTCCCATGACTCCTCTGTATAATCCAAATAGTCATTGGCGAACTTAAGACGGGCCTTGACATGTGCATGTTTAAGCGGGGGAACATTCCGTGCCATGCATGATTTCAAACCATGACGTCTTAGTGTATTACCAACAGTCACCTTGGAAACGGTGGTCCCAGGTCTTTTCAGGTCATTGACCAAGTCCTGTCGTGTAGTCCTGGGCTGATTCCTCACTTTTCTAAGGATCATTGAGACCCCATGAGGTGATAGCTTGCATGTGGCTCCACTCCAATTGAGATCGACCGTCATGTTTAGCTTCTTCCATATTCTAATGATTGCTCCAACAGTGGACCTTTTTTCACCAAGCTGCTTGGCAATTTCTCCGTAGCCCTTTCCAGCTGTGTAGCGTTGTAGAATTTTGTCTCTGGTGTCTTTGGACAGCTCTTTGGTCCTGGCCATGTTACAAGTTTTGAGTCTTACTCATTGTATGGCGTGGACAGGTGTGTTTATGCAGCTAACGACCTCACACAGGTGCATCTAATTCAGGATAATACATGGAGTGGAGGTGGATTTTTAAAGGTGGACTAACAGGTCTTTGAGGGTCAGCATTCTAGCTGATAGACAGGTGTTCAAATGCTTATTTGCAGCTGTATCACACAAATAAATCGTTAAAAAATCATACATTGTGATTTCTGGATTTTTCTTTTTAAATTATCTCTCTCACAGTGGACATGCACCTACGATGAAAATTTCAGACCCCTCCATGATTTCTAATTGGGAGAACTTGCAATATAGCAGGGTGTTAAAATACTTCAATTCTTCACAGTAAACCAATAGAAACACTCGACCCCGCTACCGCAAAAAACGTCACTTCCTGATTCTTCCTCAACACTAAATCCTAGAGAGACTTTCTATGGCGGGAGATGAAAAAATGATATACAGCAACATTGTGACTTTCTGTGAAAAAACAGATTCATCCATTCGGGATCATTATTTTTGGTTAAGAACATACTAAATGTTATATTTTAGGTCTCAGTGGCACTTTAAAAAAGCGGTTCATGCTAGAAAACCCTCCAATATGTCAGTCAAACAATGCTGCAAAGAAAAGTGGGTAAAAAATAATCCAGAGTTATGTGAAAGACTCATCACCAATTATTGCAAACTTTTGATTTCTTTTATTGTTCCCAAGGGTGGCACCACACATTCTTAGATTCAGGGGGCAATTATCTTTTCACAGAGGGTTAGCAAGGTTTGGATTTTTTTTCTTTTGCCTTAATAAATTGAATTGTCATCTGAAAACTGCATTTTGTATTCCCTCGGGTTGTGTCTGAGTGATATTAAAATCAGTTTGATGATTTGAAACCTTTGTGTGTGACAGATGTGGGGAAAAAAAAGCAGAAATAAGGAATGAGGCGAATACTTTTTCACGGCAATGTATATAGATAGATATGTAAAACTCATTTCATTCTTAGGTGCCTCAAAGGTGATTGACCAGAGCAAAGAAGAAGTCCCCCCTCCAGAACCGTCCTCTTCCTTTTTTCCCTCAGGTTCATACACCTCGAGCATCTTGACCCCAAGCCCACCACTCACCCCCGGTACCCCTGTTACACCATCAGCCCCAAGTCCAGTGGAGGGACCAGGGAGCTCCGAATGTGTGGTCTGCATGGAGACAGGGGTAAAAAAACATTGTTGTGTTGTTATGAAAAACTATATGCGCTTTACACATGTTTTCTAATGAATGGTTGTTTTACTCAACTTCTCTCCAGGCTCAAGTCATCTTTCTGCCATGTGGCCATGTTTGCTGTTGTCAGGTCTGTAGTGACGCCCTGCAGAACTGCCCTCTATGTCGAGGCACCATATCACAACGCATTCGACTTTACCACAGCTAGAAGTCACTGTGGCTTTATTACTTTTCTGTAAAATGTGCATGATGACAATCCTGCTGTAGTTCAGGTATAGACACGCTTTGAGATTTTCAAAATGCTGAGCCACTTTACTGTATTAACTAAAATGTTAGGTGTATTGTACAAAATATATATGGTATTTTTATTTGCTGGTTTGTCCAATTCATTTCATATTTGTTTTTAATGGACTTGTTTTTGCAGTTTTACATATGAATGGGCATGTCCCTTTTTGTGGAAATATATTTGCTTCTAAGCAATACTTTTTGTTTCTGTAAACCATAATAGCAACATACCAACCTTATGTTGGCCTACTTAACTCTGATCAGTCACAACATTGACCACTTGCACAGTACAAAGATACATAAAGAGGATAAGATACAGTGCCATGAAAAATTATCCCCCCCTTCCGAAATTCCTACATTTTACAGTTTTCCCCAGTTTAATGTTTTAAGACCATCAAACAAATGTAAATATCAACAATAACCCAAGTGACTTAAAACTGTTTTTTAAAATGATGATTTCATTTACTCAAGAAAAAACTGTGCAGTTACCTGGCCCTGTGTGAAAAAGTCATTACTGTGCTGTTTATTCATGAATTAATTCTGCTAAAACAAAAGTTTTGGTTAACGTTCACTGATTAGACTGATTACCTCCAGCCCTGTTCAATGAAGAAATAACTGAAAGAGAACATGTTTGACCAAATCAAGTGAACAGAAGATCTAAAAAAGAAACTGCAACAAACATGATCCAAATTCAAGAACACTTGAGAAATTTACATCTATCTGTCTGGAAAAAGTTGCAAAGCCATTTTTAAAGCTTTAGGATTCCAGTGAACCATCGATTTTGCAATTGTTGATGATGCCACGAGTTGTGAACCATCTCCTTTTGAGATGAGGCCGATCACGGAAACTTGATAATGGAGATGGTGGGATGGGCCGGTATGCAGTCATATGTTTTCAGAGAGAATAGCAGAGGGCTCAGTACACAACCTTGGAAGGTACCCGGTGATGAAGGTTATTGAGGAAGAGAGGTGTGCGCCAAGTCCGACAGACTGTGAACCGCTTGTAAGTAAGTCTTTAATCCAGCAGCAGATGGAAAGATATAGTTAAAATTGTCACCCAAAATTCCTGGGATGATAGTGTTAAACGCTGAGCTAAAGTCTATGAAAATCATCGTCACATACAGGAGTTCCCTTGTTCTTCCAGGTGACTCAGTGCAGTGTTGAGAGCTATTGCGGTAGCATCCTGGGTGGCCCAGTTTCCTCGATAAGCAAACTGGTATGGGTCAAGTGAGGGAGGGAGTAAGGGAGGGATCCCCTTATGTTGTTTGCAACTAGCATCTCAAAGCACATCATGATCACAGGCACGAGTGCAACAGGGCTGTAATCATTCAGACTGTCAGTGGCTGTCTTTTTGGGGATGGGTATGATTGTTGCAGATTTCAGGAAAAAGGAAATCATTGATTGTTTCAGGGAACTGTTGAAGATTTTTGTAAAACCACTGGTCAGCTGATCAGCACAAACTTTCAGTACCTTCCCAGGCAGTCCATCTGGGACAGCAGCTTTCCTGACGATTACATTAAGACATCCTCTGTTGGCCAAACCACCTCAGTGCCCCAGTATTACTCTAGACATATATGTAGTAGCAGCAATAGATTACAGATTTATGAGATCAGCTAAAATGATTGCTTAATAAATAACAATTATATTTTAACCACTCCCCTTTCTTTTTTGGGGCCACTCCATTTTGAAGGGTTAATGTGGCCATTTAGCCTTCAGTTGCTACTTATGCTATGAGGTCACATTAACCCTTCAAAATGGTTAGGGTTTGGTTAGAGTTATCTTAATTATCTGCCAAATTTTGTATGAGGGAATGCTATATCTTAAAATGATCATCTTATACATACCAAATTGAGAAAGAAAATCTTTCACGATATTTACGCTGTATAAAAGAGAAGGTAATCAATTAATTCATTAACTAAGGAACTCATTACTTATCATTCATCCACTTTTTGAGCCGCTTAACTTTACAAGGGTCGCGGAGTGCTGCAGCCTACCCCAGCTATCATTCGGCAGGAGGCGGATTACACCCTGAATTGGTTGCAGGCCAATCGCAGGGCACATAGAGACAGACAACATCCACACTCACAATCACACCTAGGGGCAATTTAGAGTCTCTGCATGTTTTTGGGATGTGGGAGGAAATCAGAGTGCCCTGGGAAAACCCACCCAGGTACTGGGAGAACATGCAAACACAGGGCCAGTTGTCAGAACTGTCAGACCACCGCTCTACAGCTCCTCCACCGTGCCGCCCTATTTATCATTTGTTCATTCATTTTGAACATAATTTAAACAATACTACTACTCGTCAATCAGTGCTGTCAATAAATCTCAGAAAATTCAACGTTTTTCATTCCTTGCATTTCATCATTTATTTTTTATTTTAATTCACATGAGGAAAAATGCTGAACCCACCTTCAAGAGAGATGTAAAGTTATGCTTGCTGGTATTTAGTGCAAGCCCAAAGCCATGACATTACATCCTGCTTCACAGATGAGGGTGTGTTTTTTAGATCATAAGCAGAAAGTATTCAGACCCCATACATCCACACATTATCTGAGCTGCTTCTCCTCACAAGCATCGCGGGAGTTCTGGAGACTATCCAAGCTATCTTCAGGAAGGAGGCGGGGTACACACAGAACTGGTTGCCAGCCAATCACAAGACACATAGAAACAAACAAACATTAACACTAACGTTCACAACTTATGGAAAATTTACATTCTTCACTTAATGAATGTTTTTGAGATAAGGGAGGAAACCGGAGTGCCCAGAGAAAACTTATGCAGGTACAAAGAGAAGATGCAAACCTCACTCCACTATATGTATATATATCCATCCATTTTCTTAGCCGCTTCTCCTCACGAGGGTCGCGGGAGTGCTGGAGCCTATCCCAGCTGTCAGCGGGCAGGGTACATCCTGAACTGGTTACCAGCCAATCACAGGGCACATAGAGACAAACAGCCACACTCACAATCAATGTAAGGGCAATTTGGAGTGTCCAATTAATGTTGGATGTTTTGGGGATGTTGGAGGAAACCGGAGTGCCCGAGAAAACCCGCGCAGGCATGTGGAGAACATGCAAACTCCACACAGGTGTACCATGCGTAATTCCCGTTGACAGCTGGGATAGGCTCCAGCACTCCCGTGACCTTTGTGAGGATAAGTGGCTGAGAAAATGGATGGATGGATGGATGGGTATATATTCACCCTTCATTCGCTGTTGTATTCACTCAAGTGCTCTTACGCCCAATAAAATGTAATATATACAGTATGCCTGTTTCTTGTACTCATTATGTAATCAATGTAAATATTGGCATTGCTTTTGTCATGCAATAAAAATGTGTCTGGTTGAGTATTACCACAAATATCAAAGTTGGCTTCTTGTGTTTTCTTATAATGGACCCATATGGGTGGAGCTGGCGTTATAACACAAAAATTCGATCGATTCTAAGAATTGGGTGAAATGAACACTCATTAAACTGTTAGCCCTTTTCTCTCTTTCTCTTATTTCTCTGTCTCTTGCCTTCTCTATTTTAATTTTGAATTCTTGTTAACATTAAAAAAAAATGCGTTTTGATTGGCATCCAAGTTGATTCGTATGTTGAGATTTATGTTTGAATATTTAAACAATACTGCAGCTCACAATACACATAAAGCAAATATTTATGTATCAAGGGTTGTTTTTTTTGTCGATGGGTATTGAAATAAAAAGTTAAAAAAAAACGCATTTGAAGTGTAAAATTCCGATACTTTTTCTTACCATGAATGTAGCGCCAGTTCAATGGCCAACCACAGCGCGATTTTTGGGCCGTAAAGTGTGACGATCAAGTCCGAACCGGTGATCTAAAATGTGCACATCATGAATTTGAAGCGGTTTCGCAATTGTTGATCATGCCACGAATTGTAAGTGTCTGTCATTTTGGGTTCTTCGTCACACATTTATTACCTGAGAAGATAAGTAGATATGGAAGTTATATTTCGTAACCTCTTTTTAGCATGCTAGTCGTGTAGTACCGATGTTATACGTTTACCATTTACATAATTGGAGGAATGTCTTCCTCTTATCCCCTTGTGCACAGTCATGAAGGTCGTTCCATTACTCGACATAATGTAATTAAAAGGTGCAAAGTTGAAATTTGGTTTTCATAACGACCCAACTAAGGAGGTGGGTAGAGTAGCCAACACAACGATTGTACTCAATTTGTACAATATTATGAAAGCGGTCCTTCAAATCTTTACTTACGGATTCTGTGAAAAGAATGCGTACCGAGTTACTAGTGAGAAAGACGCGTGAACGACCAATTGCCAAAAAATATCTACATATGTTCTTTTTCCTTTCGGCTTGACTCGTTAGGGGCCCACAGTGCATCATCTTTTTCCATGTGAGCCCATCTCCTGGATCTTCCTCTTTAACCGCAACTGCCCTCATGTCTTCCCTCACAACATCCATCAACCTTCTCTTTGGTCTTCCTGTCGCTCTTTTGCCTGGAAGCCCCATCCTCAGCAACCTTCTACCCATATTCTCACTCTCTCGCCTCTGGACATGTCCAAACCAAGACAGACAAGTGTGCTTTCTGGAACCTTGTCTCCATCCAACTTTGGCTGTCCCGGTAAGAGCTCATTTCTAATCTCATCCAACCTGCTCACTCCTTGAGGGAACCTTGACATCTTCATTTCTGCCAGCTCCAGCTCTGCTTCCTGTTGTGTCTTTAGTGCCACCGTTTCAAATCTGTACATCATGGGTGTTCTCACTGCCGTTTTATATACTTTGCTCTTCATCCTATCATACTCTTCTGTCACATAATAGACAAGACCCCTTCCGACAGCTTTTTGCACCAATTTGGACCCATTTATTCACTTCCTTACCACACTCACCATTGCTCTGGATTGTTGACCCCAAGTATTTGAAATCATCCACCCTCGCTATCGTTTCACTGTGGAGCCTCACTCTTTCCCCGCCACCCCTCTCATTCACGCATAAATATTATGTTTTACTTCAGCTAATCTTCATTCCTCTCCTTTCCAGTGCATGCCTCCATCTTTTAAATTGTTTGTCCACTTGCTCCCTGCTTTCACTGCAGATCACAATGTCTGTGAACATCATGGTCCAAGGGGATTCCAGTCTAACCTCATCTGTCAGCCTATCCATGACCACAGCAAACAGCAAGGGGCTCAGAGGTGATCCTTGATGGAGTCCCGCCTTGACCTTAAATTCTTCTGTCACACCTATGGCACACCTCACTACTGTTCTGCTGCCCTTATACTGTCCATGTCCTGTACTACTCTAGTTCCTCTCTTGGTGCTCTGTCATAGGCTTTCTTTAGATCAGCAAAGACTCACTGTAGCTCCTTCTGAACTTCTCTGTATTTTTCCACTCGCAGTCAAGGCAAATAATGTATCTGTGGTACACTTTCTAGGTATGAAACCATACTGTTGCTTGCAGATACTTATGTCCTGAGTCTAGCCTCCACTGCTCTTTCCCATACTGTAACTCCACTGTGTGGCTCATCAACTTTACAGCTCTGTATCACTTTCCCCTACCACCACTTTGCCATCAGTAACCTCTTTCCGATTACATAATCTGCACAAAATGTAATCCACATGCATGCTTCTATTTCTGCTCTTGTAGGTCAATCTAGGTTCCTGCCTCTTCTGGGAAAAAAAGTGTTCACTCCTGCCTTTTCCATCATTTTTGCACCAATCGCAACTCTCTCTCCGGGATGCTCAGAAGTACTTCAAGTTCCTTTTAAGAATTTTTTTTCCAACTCTAGATCACATCCTACCTGTGGGGCATAGCCGCAAATCACATTATACATATCCTCAATTTAAAGTTTAAGCCTCATCACTCAATCTGATACTCTTATCTCCTTCAAGACATTCTTAGACAGTTCTTCTTTTAAAATAACCTCTACTCCATAAATAAGTAAAATAATTTAAACCCTGGGCCTAAACTTCTAGCCTTACTACCTTTCCCAGCATTGCTCTTCTTCTTCCGAAGAATTCGCTTTCCTCCTCTTTGTCTTCGAGCCACAGTATCTGAATTTCCACCGATACCTTGCAGATTAATGGTGCTAGTGGCGGACGTTGTTAACCAGGGCTACGGGCGATCTGGTATGGGATTCTTTAGATGAACACTCATATTTGTTTGGCAAAGTTTTAAGCCAGATGCCCTTCCTGACACAACCCTCTGCATTTATCTGGGCTTGGGGCTGGCCTCCAGATTGCACTGGCTTGTGCCCCAGAAGGGCTGCATTAAAAATATCGACATGTAAAAATGAAAATTTAAATATTGCCCAACAATGACACTTAATGCCAATATCTGTCCATTTACTGAGCCGCTTATCCTCACTATTTTCGCAGGAGGGCTCGAGCCTATCCCAGCAATCTTTGGTTAGGAGGCAGGGTACATCCTGAACTGGTTCCCAGCCAATCGCAGGACACAAAGAGACAGACGACAGCTACACTCACAATTAGACCAATGGGGAATTTAGAGTCTCCAATTTATGCATGTTTTTGGGATGTGGGAGGAAACCAGAGTGCCCGAAGAAAACCTGCGCAGGCACGGGGAGAACATTCAAACTCCACAGAGGCAGGGCCATGATTCGAACCCCGGTCCTCAGAACTTTCAGACCAACGCTCTGCAACTGCTCCACCATGCCGCCTTACTTATCATTTGTTCATTCATTTTCAATATTATTTGAACAATACTCCTGTTCGTCAATCAGCGCTGTCAGTGAAACTCAGACAATTCAACTTTTTTCATTCCTTGGATTTCATCATTTAAAAAAAAAAAAATGTATTCACATGAGGAAAAATGCTGAACCTACCTGCAAGAGAGTTAAGTTATGCTTGCTGCTGGTGGCAGCCAACAGTCACACTCACAATCACACATATGGGCAATTTAGAGTCTCCTAATCAATGTATGTTTGTGGGATGTGGTAGGAAACCGTAGTTTCCGGAGAAAACCCATGCAGGCACGGGGCAAACTCCACAAAGGCAGAATCGGGATTTGGACCTCAGAACCGTGAGGCCAACTAGCTAACTAGATGTGTCCTGTGCCACTTTGTGGTAGTATATTTTTAAAATAAAATAAACAAAGACAGATGTTTATACAATTAATAAGCTTATACTATTTTATTTTTTTACACAACAGTATTAGGGTTAACTCCGGTGCTGTGCATATTTTTGGGAATAGCTTTTCTCCCTGCTCCTTTTGAATGTGAACAACGCCACACTGAGAAACCAATAACTGATTTATTTGAACATATTGCTGTTTGAATTCACATGCTCTGGTTAACATTCTCTTTCTATTCCGCAGACCAAGACAGCCGCATTGTTTTGTCAAGTCCCAAGCGGAGTTCTTGTAAGATGGAATGCCAGCATTTTTAAGCACACACAGATTGACCGTGCTTCACATAGCTGTTCTATACTTTCCTTTTTTTTTTTTTTTTACTTATCCTCACTCTGGTTGGATGAGCTGACACCTATCTGTCAGGTAAATATACATTACCGCCATTCTTTATATAAATGAGTCCCTCTGAAAATTTTCACTGTATTACTGCTCTTTCAGTTACAATGTCAGTCCCTGCTTTACTTATCCTCTATGGGAGCCAGACCGGGACAGCCAAGGACACAGCTCAGAGGATTGCGAGGCAGGCGTTAAGAAGGCATCTGCAAATGCGTTTGTCAGCACTTGATGACTACAATGTTGTCAGTTTTATTTATGTATTCATTTATTTATTTATTTTAACACTACAGATCAAAGGGGACCAGGGTATAATTTAATCTTTTTGGGCTCTATCACCTAAATATGAATTTGCAAAATTGCAAATACAGTAGTATTTAAAATAATAATAGTCCAATGTGGCTAACATGATTAATCCACATTTTCAGTATATATATATTTTTTATTGCTACATGTCAAACAAGTTACCAGTAGGTGCAGTAGATTCTCAATTCTGGGAAATTTGTTGAATGGGGTGTGTTGAAAAAATAGCAGTGTGGTATTCAAGGTCATCAGTTTTGTGAAAAACAGGTCTGAAGCAGGTGGCCCCTATTTAGGGATGAAGCTCGCACCTGTTGAACATGCATTTCACCATTAATGTTTGAGGAAAATGGGTTGTTCAACACATTGTTCAAAAGAACAGCCTACTTTGGTTAAAAGTTTGATTGGAGAGCAACCTTCTAAAGAGGTGCAAAAAAATATAGGCTGTTCAGCTAAAATGATATCATATGCATTAAAATGGAGAATGTTCTTTCATTTCATTCTTCATTCTTTCCTATTCTCATTAAATTAAAATTTAATAAAAAAAAATAATTAAAATTAAAAACCAGAGACACTTAGCAGAAAATAGAAGACAATCATCAAAATGCATTGCAGAATAACCACAACGGCAAAGGCTCAGCCAATGATCACCTCCAGTGTGAGTAAAGACAGTTAACTGTAAGTACTGTGACAGTGAGAAGACATCTGAGTGAAGCTAATCGATTTGCAAGAATCCCCCGCAAAGTTTCTGTTTAAAAAAAGGCATGTGCACAATAATCTACAATATGCCAAAAAACACAAACTGGCCTAAAGAGAAACGGAGAAACAGTTTGTTGACTGATGAGAGTAAAAGTCCAAGGCCCGTAGACATCTTGTGAGATGACCCACAAACTCTGAATTCAAACCACAGACACAGTGAAGACAGTGAAGCATGTTGCTGCAAGTATCACAATATGGACATGTTTCTCTTTCTATGGTGTCGGGCCTGTTTATCGCAAACCTGGGATCATGGATCAGTTTAGATATGTCAAAATACTTGAAGCGGTCATGTTGCCTTACGCTGAAGAGGACATGAAATGGGTGTTTCAATAAGGCAATGACCCCAAACACACTAGTAAACGTGTACGGTCTTGGTTCCAAACCAACAAAGTTAATGTCACAGAGTGGCCATCCCAATTCCCAGACCTTAATCCAACCGAAAACTTGTTTGGTGACTTCGAAATTGCTGTTTCTGAAGCAAAATGAGGAAATGTAAATGAATTGTGCAATGTCATTAAGGAATCTTGGATTGGAATAACAGCTGAAAGGTGCCACAAATTGGTTGACTCCATACCACTCAGATGTGAAAATGTGGTCATACAACAAAATATTAGTTCAGTGATTCAAAGGATTGGTAAATCCTAGAAACAAAAAAAGTTTGTTCAAAATATTTTTGAGTTTGTCAAGTCAATTGCAGACACTTTTTTTCACACACCCTTTCAACAAATAGCCCAATTGCACAGCGTTAAGAGTGTGTATGTCATGTATGCTGGGTTTTGTTTGTTTTCTGAGAATCTAGTGCACCTGCTGGTAACTTGTTTGACATGTACCATTAATAAAATATATTTAAAATTTGGATTAATCTTATTAGTCACATTGGACTGCTAAGATTTTGAACACTACTGTATGTGTTGAACCTGCCCTAATGATTTTGAATGCATACTTGTAAGATTTCTAATCTCAAAATAATATCCAAAGTATTCTCACTGGTATTCACAATATTGTTGTAACCAAACGGTAATTGGCTTTGCCATATTGTTTTTCCTCTTGTATAACAGGGTAACTTGATCTCGGAGTCACTGGTTGTTTTTGTCTGCTCAACCACCGGCCAAGGAGAGCCTCCTGACAACATGAAGGTAATGATCAATTAGTAAATGACTGTTTAAGGAAGTGTGGTCCACATTTCACAAAAACGTTTTGGTTTTAATACTCTAGAAAAATTACTTTCCCATCATTTCCAGTGGGTAATATATTTTGAAGAAATTGGTAAATACTGTAACTAATTGCCGTAGGAGCATCACATTTTATTGCCAAAATTGACACGCTCCCTGTGTTTGTGTGTGATATCGATAGCAGAAGTCTAAACCATTTGAACTGCATAGGTGGTGTGGAATAAGGAATGCAGTATGCTACAGATTGGCAGTATTAGTCATATTTTATATATGATGTATAGGGGTGGACTATGTGGCCTGTGTAGATGTAGACATGGTCTTTCCTATTCTCAGCAACATATGATTTATATTTGATACAAATATGCATGTAATTCTCTAATGCTGTAAGATCATCATTATTGTCATCATTAATCAGTAATTGCACTAACACTGTAACATTGTCCCAGCTTCATTGCCACCAAAAGTAGCAAAATACATGATTACCAGTGACACCACTTTAATTATTAAACCATGTTTGTACAAAATAACAAAATATGCAGTATAATACTGTCAAACACTTGTCTACACAACACTCCACAATATATGTCTTAATGGCATGATGTGAATTGTGTTGACACACATGGTTTGTGTTGTCACGGAAGCCCATACTTTGTTGACACACAATTCACATAATGTTGCACAACATTAGGAACCTAATGCACAGCATTAGGTCACCAGCGATCATTCAGTAGCTCTGTCTCCGTGTGGCTTAGATGCTGTGAGTCATCAGCAAATATCTTTATGAGCAGCTGTTCTCTGTGATAAAAATTAACAAAATACCACATAGGAGTCACCTCAATGATGAACACTGGCAATCCATCCTGACAATCTATGAAACATAGACTTTACCCCGAACATACCGTATATTCCAGACTACAACTCGCTCTGGAGTACAAGTCGCAACACCCATAAAATCAATAAAAACGAAGATAAAACATATATAACTTGCACTGAAGTATTTGATAAACTCCAACACCAAGAACAGACATGTAATTTAAAATTTAAATGCCGAATAATTAAAAACAAAAATAGAATAGAGGCAACAACGGGCTGGACTGTATGCTTACGTTACATGACACAACTGAGAACGTGTCTGGTATGTTGACATAACATTAAGAGTTATTCCGATAACTATAGCATAAATAACATACGAAGAAGTTTATCAAAACCGTCCGTGTCACTCCAAATGTCCGGTAACTAAAATCCAATGAAATCTTCATCCTCTGTGCCACTGTGTCAGGTAGACGACGCGCCGCTTCCTCTTTTACGTCGCTTACGTCAGACTCATCGTCAGTGGCAGTTATAACTACCATCTTCCAGCCTTTCTGAATCCTGACAGGATGGTTTGTGTTGTCACGGAAGCCCATACTTTGTCGAGCCATCCAATGATTTCCCAGAAAGTTGCATAGCTGATTTCACCCGGAAGCTTTGCTCTCCAGCTGTCATCAGATGCATGGGCGCCCTCTTATGGTTGTCAGTGTGAAAATAACAGATAAGCAACTCAAAAATGGATGGGTGGATGTAATAATGTGTTAAAAACTTCACATACAAGTCGCTCTGGAGAATAAGTCACACCCCCGGCCAAACTATGGAGAAGAAAAAAAACCCAACACGACTTATAGTCCGAAAAATACGGTAAACAAATTTATTGCCAAGACAAGATACGTATCTAAACTTTTACTGAAAAGAACAGGTTTTTTTCCATTTTCTTACATGATCTTTTGAATCTATTTAGTTTAAAGATTATTTATTTATTTTTTTATGTAGAGTAGAGCAACACAACTTTTTTTAACTTTTAAGTTGATTGATTTGGGAATAATATTGTTTCATCTCTATTATGGTTTACATTTATATAAAAGTTTAATTTTTGTCTCAAATTCATCCTCATCCCATTTTTGCCCCATGTGCAAATGAGTTTTGACACGCCTGCACTACAGTGAACCTTTCCTATATTCCAGTTCATCTTTTATGCCCTTGCTGCATCACTGATTATTTAGCAATCGTTTTCTATGGGTTTTTAAAGTATATGGGCAAGTCCGAATTTAGTTTCGCACCTTTTGTATATAACAATATTAAGAGCAAAATGAGACAGAGAAGGTCCCCTATTAAAGGAGAACTTTGTTCAAAATTCACATGTACAATAAACCCTCCAATATGAAGTTGTATTATTACATATATTTTGGACATTGAAAAAATAAAATAAATTAAAGAAAATGTTTTAAATCCAAGCAAAATCTGGATATGTGCCGGCTTTCACAGCCAAACATGGAAGAAACATCCTTGACGCCGCCCCTGATGTCGCCAGTGGTTACCATTACAGACCATTCATTCTAGCTAAGCCAAGATGCCGACGTGTTGTGCAACAAAACGCACTCAAATTTCTCCTTCCTTAACCTCCTGTGGGCTCAACCTGACGTGTCTCGCTATTGACTTTTTTTTATTCCTATTGAGCAATATTAACCCCCAATCATGGCTCCAAAGAAGGCAAGTGGAACTGCTAGTGATGAAAAAGGAAAGTGGTGCTTAAAACTGTCGACTTCAAGAAGGATTTGATAGCCAAATACGAATCTAGTGTGCGTTTCTCTGAGCTATCGAAGAAGTATGGCATAGCGAAATTGATGATCAGCACCATTCTGAAATCCAAGGATGCCCTAAAAACAAGTGATATTGCTAAAGAAGCCACAGATCTTGGAGGAGGTCGCAAAGTTGATTCTTATTTTTGTGAACAAGAAGATGTTGGAGGAGATATTGCCTGATGAGGCTGAATGTAGGAAGGATGTCTCAAGTGCTGATATAAAAGCTATCTGTGCCAAATGTCCATCCATAATTTTGTCAAACTCCATCACCCTAACAAAGCAGAATGTTGCAGAGTACTGCAAAATGTCACTGACGTTGTTAAGAACCACTTCAAAAGGTGCTCAAAAGACGGCAGAAACAGTCTACATTAGATTTGTTCTTTGATTTAAAAAAAAAAGGGGTTAGTCACCCCCATCAAAGACATTTGAAACAGTTGAACAGGAAAAGCTAAAAAAAAAAAAGTTTAAAAAAAAATATTTTGTAGGCTTGGAACGCATTATTTCATTTTCCATTAATTGTAATGGGAAAATGCGCTTCAGATTTGGAACGCTTCACTTTTCAACCGACCTTCTGGAACGGATTGTGGTCGAGATCCGAGGGACCACTGTACAATATTTAGTTCGTCAAACGGTTTTAAAATATATTGTATTCTATACACTTTTTAGTATATTATTCAAGTAACATTAACCAGACCCAAAAAAGGGGCATGTAATTTTGACACAACACAGAAGAGTAATGTTAACAAGCCTGCAAAATTTGAATGAATTAAAAAAAATTAAGAATATAAAGTCAAGTTTCAAAACTTGAATAATAAGGGCCACCTCTCAGCTTTTTTTTTTAACTCAGTTGTGCAGGATTCGATGCTGAGTCTTCTTGCATTTAAAGTAGATGGAATGACCATTAGAGCGATAGTCCAGTGCAATAATGCCATGCCACAAAGGATGTCAAGACTTCAAGCCGTGTATGCATTCGTGAGGTAATCCCTCATATATCATACTAATACTAAGTAGTCCAGCAGAATGTGATGACAATAACTCGAGGCAGAAATTTGGCAGCATGTTACAGTGGAATTGTTAGGTGTACGAGAATGTAAGACTTTATTTGCAACAGGGAAGAAGCTGTTGGAATTCCTTCAAGTTTTGGTTTGCATAGATTGGTAGCGCCTATCCGATGGAAGGAACTGGAAGAACAGGTGGCTAGGATGTGGAGGGTCCGGTAGGATTCTGCCTCCTCTTGTCCTAGTTTGGGTGGCATGCAAGTCATCAAGGGTGGGTAGGGTGGTTCCAACAATCCGTTCAGCAGTTTTGATTGTTGTTTGAAGTCGGAGTTTGTCCTTTTTGTAGCAACCCAAAACCAGACTGTGATGGAGGTACATACACAGTACTGACTTGATGACTGCATGCCGAACTGTCTTAGCAGCGTTTCTGGCAGCCCATGCGCCCTCAAATCCTGCAAGAAATACATCCTTTGCAGGGCTTTTTTGTTTGTTTGTTTACCACTCCAGGTCATGTGAGACTGTAATTCCCAGGAACTTGAAGGTATCAACGATTGACACCTAACAGTTGTGAGGGGCAGCTGTTGCGAAGGATACCTCCTGAAGTTCAGAATAATTTCTACAGTCTTTAGTGTGTTCAACTCCAGGTTGTGTCAACCACACCAAAGCTAAAGCCTCTCCACTTCCTGTCAATACTCAGACTCATCAGCGTCTTTGATGAGCCCAATGACAGTGGTGTCATCTGTGGAATTTAGGAGTTTGACTGCCTGGTGCCTTGAGGTCCAGTCGTTCGTGTAGAGCGAGAACAGCAGCAGAGAGTGGACACAACCTTGGGGTGTCCCAGTGCTGAAGGGTGTAAATGAGGTGGTATCCCCTAACCTCACCTGCTGTGTCTTGCTCGTCAGGACGTTATAGATCTACAGGCAGATGTCAAGCGAGATGCTGAGCTGGAGAAACTTAGAGGACAGGAGTTTAGGGTGATGACGTTGAATGCAGAGCTGAAGTCCACGAACAGGATCACCACATAGGTTCTCTTGCTGTCGGATTCTATTCCCTTGGGTTGTCTCTGAGTGATATTAAAATGTGTTTGATGATTTGAAACCTTTTTGATAATTATGCAAAAAAAAAAAAAAAAAACTATACTTTTCACAGCAGTGTAAGCTCTCACCTACTCAGTATGTTTTCTTTTGGGACACCTTTAGCAGGTTTCTAAAACTTTGTGTAGTACCAACCTGCTTCAAAGGTTCCACCATCATCCCAGTCCCCAAGAAATGTGTAATCTCAGGTCTAAATGACTACAGACCTGTTGCCTTGATATCTGTGGTCATGAAGTCTCGTGAACGCCTCGTCCTGGACCACCTCAAGAGCATCGCAGTTCCCCAGTTGGACCCACTGTAGTTTGTCTGATGAGCTATTAGGTCTGCGGATGATGCTATTCAACATGGGTCAGCACTTCATCCTTGACCAGTGCGATAATCTGGCACTGTTTTGCTGCCTCAAGATCAGGACAACTTGCTGTGACTAATGGAACAATGAGTTCTGCAGCGCACCAGAAAATCCTGAAGGAGAACATCCGGCAATCACTTTGTGCTCTCAAACTCAAGTGCTCTTGTATCACACAACAGGGCAATAATCTGAAACACATTCACAAGTCCATCTCTGAATGGCTAAAGAAAAAAAAAAAAGTTTTTGGAATGGCCAAGTCAAAGTACGGCTTTAAATCCAATTGAGATGCTTTGGTGTTCATGTTCAGTTCATGCTAGAAAACCCTCCCATGTAGCAGAGTTAAAACAAGTGACCCCTCCGTACAGGGCACTTAACCACGCCTCCTGAAGTGACGTCACGCCACGTGCTCCTACGTCAGACAAGCAATTAGCAAAAAGGGCGGCGCAGCAAGAAAAGAATAGAGCGAAACTGTCCGATTTACCGGCTGATTTCTCACTCGCATTCTTAGCTAACAGTGAAATATCGTTGAAAAGCAGACAGCAGGGCTTCAAGTATTTCAGCGAGGGGTATTTCAATGGTATTTACATGCATATCGACGGAGAAACCATTGATATTAGAGTGAGATCTTTCCAGAGTCAGAGGAAGACCGAGAAGCCGCATAATACATTATATTATAACCCAAAGACGAATTCGTCATTGACAGTTTCCTATTTTCGTGTTACATATCACACTTGTGTGCAGAATCTGTATATGTATCTGTATAGCCGTTTGTGAACCGCTGTATGAAGGAAAAGAAGGCGAGGCTTGATTTACGAGTGGGACAAAAATCCTGTAGAGCGACGTGAAAGACTCATCAATAATTATCGCAAACATGAGTTTCAGTTATTGATCACCAATAAAGTTCCATGGGTGTCCTCTACTGTCTTTCTGTGACTCCTTGAGTCTCTTTAGAGTTCTTTTGCAACCTGCTAATGACAATCAAGGCTCAGTGGCCACTTCACTGGAAACATTCTGTTTGAAGCCACACAATGGCAAGGTAATAGTAATAAAATGTCAGGTGTCACCTTGTTCTCATGATGTCAAAATGTGACCAGCATTATAAAGAGGACTGTGAAAATACCATTTCTGATTTAACATAGAATTGTATTGGCAAACTCATGGGTCAAAGACCTGTTGTGAAGATAGAACTTAGCTTATTCAAGGAAAGCATGCGGTGCAAAAAGTACTAAAATAGAATATTTGGTCATGTACATTCAACGTTTGCAGACGCTCGAATTAAGTTAAGTAAGTAAAGGGAATAGTGCATTTCAGGTTTGTTCTGGAATTTCACTTGCACACCAAATATCAAACTTTTTGTAATCAGTGTATATAAAAGCATGGAAATCAATTTGCAAAATCCAGTATAAAGTCAAAAGTACAACTAAACAACTATGTATGTTTTCCACCAAAGAATTTCTGGAGGTTTCTCTTCAGAAAATCTTTACCTGTTGGATCTCTGTGTCAGCTGGATTGTGCTGTACTGGGCCTTGGGGACTCCTCTTACCCAAAGTAAGTCTGATTCACTATTGTCTTTATAGAGCTCGTGCACGTGACGTCACCATTTTCATGTCGCCATATTGCCGGTCAAAAAGAGCTGCTCGATAGTGTGGGGGACATACCATACCATACCATACCATACGAGAATATTCACAATGCCCGAGACTTGTTGTGCTGTTGGTTGTTATAACAGACAAGACAGGTAATCAAAGAGGTAATTCTATAGAATACCACCTGAAAAGATTGATGGATTTCAGCAATTAAACGTGATGGATGGTGCCCAACCAAATACACGACTGTGTAGCGATCACTTCATTTCAGGTCGGCATTATTCTTCTCAACCTCAAATTCCCAAGAAGTATTTATAATGCTAAGTTGGCTCATTTAAGAAGAATGTGTTTTAAAAAAAACAAACAAAAATGACAGGGAGTCGTCTCAAACGTACACGGAAGTATGTTCCGACCAAACGTTAAACTTTCTCCCCGACAGATTCTTTTTATTTTTAAATATGCATTTTTCTCAAATGAGTCCAATGCGTACTTAAAAAAAAGAAAATAAACCGAGGTTTATGTAGGTTAACGTGTGGCCGCAACACGCTTTCGTGTATGGGGGCTGAAGCCTATCCCAGTGGTTTATTTTCTTTTTTTAAATACACATTGGACTTGTTTATGAAGAATGCATATTTTTAAAAGAAACCGTCTGTCACGAAGAGGTTTACTGAAGTTTAATGTGTGGCCGTGTACGTAAGAGACGCCCCCGCATTGTTCTCAAATGAGCCAACTTGGCATTATAAAAACCTCTTGGGAAACACTACCAAGGAACCGACTCGCTTGTCCTCTTTTTTTTTCCAATCTTAGTTAATGAATGGAAGTTTGTGTAAAACTAGGGGTCATTTATTTAAATATTGGTATTTGTATTGAATACTACCTGAAAAGATTGATGGATTTCGGCAAAGGTTAACGTGTAGCCAAACGCACTTCCCCGTTCACGAGCCGTCTCCCCGTTGAGAACAGATCCAGTAAAGAAATATTTGTATGCGTCCAGACTTTTCTACGCTTTCCAACTCTTCCATGTAAAGCTCGACAATTTACTCACCAGATACATGTGTAGATCCAGTTGTCCAAGATGAGTAGAAGCAAATTAACAGTCCAATTTCTTATCCGCGAAAACATCGACTTTGACATTAAATATGGGTCCTCTATGCCAAGTGTCTCTCATTTTTCAACGTACCTTCATTTCTTATCACCTTCTAAATGTTGAACGATATCGGACAAAACTCTGGGCGTCGTGCTATACAACGTATTTTCAGGTCATCTCCAACCGACTTAGCATTGAGCAATGCCTTGCTTGACCAACAGTATGGCCAGTCATGTGACTTCGGTGCCGTAGGTGCTCTATAGTGTTCATTCAAATGACTCATTATCTTTAGCAAGTCTTTACTCTGTATTTGTTTGTAGGTTCAATTTTGTGGCCAAGAAGCTTCACAAGCGTCTTATACAGTTGGGTGCCTCTCTGCTGCTGCCTGTCGGACTAGCTGATGACCAGCATGACCTGGGGTAAGGGGCCATAAGAAAATGAGCTCAATTAATCAGGAATGGAAAAAATGTGTATTCATGAGACGTAACTATTTTTTTTTTTGTTTTTTCCAGATAAACACATTTTATGGTACTTACTTTAGACTACCTAATTGTTTAGTGAGTGTGATTTTTTTTTTTTTTTTTTTTTTTTTTTTTTTTTTTTACAGAACTAGTTTCACAAGTAGAAGTGGCATAGATACATGTGTGCCTGGTGTTCATGAGACAAATAACTTATTTTTATTATTTTGTTGGATAATTAACATTTAAGGGTACTTATTTTAGATTACGTATTTTTTTTTTTGTGAGTGTGATATTCCACAGCACCAATTTCACAACTACAGGGTGGCCCAAAAATTACAGGCCCCTTTTTAATTTTATACTAAAATTTCATCAGCAGGTAAAATGATACTTATGAGAGTTTTGGCAATATACATTTTGCCAATTACAACACAATATACAACAAAATGTCTTAAATCTTAAAAATGTTTTCCAAGCATTCCATTTTCGGTTTCGTACTGACAGTCCTATCCAACACACTTTGCATTACATTTGAAAGAATTTTTGGTCTTATGGCTCAAATTTCATCCTCAATATTGCGTTTCTAATCATTAATTGTAAGCATGTCCATTTTGTGCAATGCTCTCTGTTAGGAGGAACGCAAAACTCTTTTTTTTAATTTTTTTTTTCTTGGCAATGTTCTCCGGTTTTGAAATGCATGGATTTTCTTCCAGGCTTCACTCCAATTTTCAGTTATTCTCAACAGTTGTTGCCGTACAAGGCCTTCCAGATCTTGGAATATCACAAACTGCATCCTGCTCCTGAAAACGGCTAACTATTCCTGAAATCGTGTTTTGGCTCGGGCTGTGTCTGGTATTGCGTATGGTGATGTTGGGAAGGTAGCTCTAAATGCTCTGGGGAAAAAAAAAATCTTGACAAACAAAAATATTTGGATTTTTTTTTTTTTTTTTTTTTTTTTAATGGGTCACTAACTTTTAGGCCACCTTATAGAAGTACCATAAATGCACGCCTGTGTGTGTAATACACCTATACACACAGAGATCTAGCAAAGTTAGTGCTGTTACAGACCTATTCATTTGAAATTTGATGCCAGTTATTGTAGGAACTGAATTTCATATGAAGGTGTCATTATGAATTAAATTAACCTATTCATGGGCAGGGTGGCAATTTTTTTGCCTTATGGAGAAAAACTCTCCTAACAGGCCACAATCAAGGAAATACCACTTCTTTTTCATTTATGGTTAAGTTATGTGATAACTTGAGGCAGCCATGTTGGGTCAGGAAGAAAAGGGAAATAACTCCGTGCTAACTTTGACCGATGAGTTATCCTCTCCTGATACAAAATTATGATTTCAGATTAAAACACTTAAATATTTTGATATACTGAAGGATATAATGCATGAAAATCATGATGTTCCAAAAATGGGACGCTGCCCATGATTGGGTTAAATGTCGCTCCTATTATTTTTCGTGACTGTTTCCTTACTTGTTGCTTGCATATGTTGCACACCATATACATTGCTTAATAAATGTATTAGCCCTGTCATAAAAAAACAAAACTATGTACTATTACAAATGTGCATTTTTTCAGTTTCAATGAGTTCTCAGTTCTCATTTTACCTGCTGTGGGAGAATCTTTACTTGGGTGGTGGTGTAAGATGTCTCAGTACTTCATCTGAGACTTGATTTATTCATACATTCTGTCTTCATATTACCAAAGTCACTTAAAAATGTTTCTCAAAACAGGCCTGATGCTGTGATTGATCCATGGCTTAAATCATTTTGGGAAAAAGTGTTTGCTCTGTATCTAGGTTTTTCGGATATGGTCCCACTGAGGGAAGATGAGCCGTGAGTACTGACTTGTTTTTATGCTCAGAAACCAATTTAGTTTAATCAATTTTACATGTTTATCTGTCAAACCTCAAAAGAACTTAAAATGCTGCTTTGTTTTGTAAAATATATAAATTTGATCTCATTTCTCATCAGGCTTCCACCAACTTACACTTTTAACTTCCTGGATGGTACAAATGAGAAGACTGATGACTGTCAAATAATTCCGACACAACAAGGTGGCCTCTCTCAGTCGGAACCTTTTTATGCCAAACTGCTGTCCAATGAGAGAGTAACTCACCCAAACCATTTTCAAGATGTGAGGCACATTGAGTTTGACATCCTGGGATCCACGATTAAGTAAGTCTGACCCTTTTATTTTTGAGAAACCCTTTCAGAGAGCAGCAATTGCCAATTTCATCCCCCCTTTCTCTACAATCATCTCTTTTGAAGATTAGATTTTTTTACACCCCCCCCCCCCCCACACACACACACACACATATGCACGCACACACAGTTTCTCCATAAATACACTTAGGCTATTTTGCAATAATCACTGCAGTGGTCACTTTTGTCACTTTTACAGTTCAAAAATTACCATGGCGAACTTATCAACCCACCAAGAATGAACAAAATTTGTTACTTTTCTTTTTTCATGCTGAAATTTTACGTCTTTCATCATTTCATTTGTCATATCAGTCACTGGTCTGGGATTGTGTGCTCAGTAGTAAAATTACATCTGCTGGGTGTAACTTAATACTGAAATGTGTTCATGTTCGCCCCACACTCCCTTGGTCATACCGCCGCACCTCCGCCGAGAGCAGTGATTTCCAACCTTTATAGAGCTAGGCACATATTTTACAATTGAAAAATCCCACGGCACACCAACAAAAGTAAATGTCAACAAAAATGGATCGATTAATTACTGTATGTACTTCCTGCCATATAGTAGAAGAGGATTTTGTTGTTCTGTCTGTCATTGTGCCTCACTGGCATAAATAGATAAATAAAGATACATTATTTCTTGGAATAAATGTATTTTTTTTTTTAGCGATTACATAAAATTGGATAATTTCCCACATCACACCTGAAGAGCGCTCACGCCACACTAATGTACCCTGGCACACTGTTTGAGAATCACTGCCCTAGAGGCTCATCCCCCAGCTTGACAACCACTGCTCTAGATAATAGAAACAATTGAAATGGACGATGCTTAAACCACATTGTGATTCACAGTAGAATCACTTACCCCTGAAAATTCAGCATACAATGTTAACCATTGTAATTGTGAATCTAGATGAAAACCGGCATCTTACTGTATCGGTTTAGTGGTTAGCACGTCTGCCTCAATGTCGAGAGGTTCTGGATTTTGATCTTGGCTCAGGGCTTCTTGTGTCTGGTTTGCATGGTTTCCCTGCGCATTGTGTGTTTCCTCTGGATGTAATTCACTTCACTGATCATTTGCTGGTCTGTGTAGTTTTAATCCAGGTGACGTTGTTATGATGCGTCCTTGCAACGCAATCGAAGATGTTGAGGAACTATGTCAACTCTTGAGATTAGACCCAGAGGCCAAATTCTCTCTTAAAGCAACAGATGGCTCTACAGGTAGGCATTCATATCATCAATATATTCATGAATGTTAGTCAATGTTCAACAGATAAACCTCCAACCAATTTATTGATGGAAATTAACAGCATCTTGAAATGTAATCTGCACAAATTATAGTTTAAGGCAGTTATTAGTTCAATCTAAATTGCCATCGATTTTCTATGTCATCACGCAGTGCTTTTTAAGATAAGACCCTGATTAGAAAAGTTGTTCCCTACACCCAAGCTACCATGAGAGGAAAAAGTATGTGGATCCTTTGGATGTTCTTAAATTTCTACATTACAAATACCACACAATTATGTTTTCATATTATTGAAAATAGCATGCAAACATTCATAGGACAGGGAGGAAACGTTAAATGAACCTCGTAGGGTACAGATTCTCAGAGGTCGATCAGTCAAAAGCGAGCTAAGCTTGAGTAAAGTCAATGAAAATTGATTAAACCATGGTTTTTAATGTGCCATGCCTTGCTGAAAAATGATCAGAAGATCTACAGTTGGGAATTGTTGACTTGTGTGATGATAGAAAAGGTTTACAAAACTATTTTTAAGTCTTATTAGTCCATGGTAAATTTTCTTCAAATAAAAGTTCAGCATTGTTGTTTTGCTTCCAATGAGTAGTCATCTTGTAAAGAATCCTGTAAGAGCGCAGTGCACAATGCTCAGTGAGGTTAAAAAAAAAAAAAGAACCCTAGAGGTTTAGAAAGAGACACTTTTACTACACACACACACACCAAGTCATACCGCCGTTTACTTCAACATCTCCAACTTCTCAGTTGACCATGCACGAACAGGATGTGAGATGCATCTATCTTCAAACAGCAGCAGATTAACAAAGCGGGGGACCCAGACCTTGTGTCCCCATTCTGCTTCAAAGTCTACGCAGACCAAGTTGCTCCAGTCTTCACAAAAATCTTCAGCAACTCTCTAGAATTGTGTGAAGTACCATAATGCTTCATATGCTCCACCATCATCCCAGTCCCCAAGAAACCTGCAATCCCAGGCCTGTTGGCCTGACATCTGTAGTCGTGAAGTCCCTTGAACGCCTCGTGCTGGACCACCTCAAGAGAGTCGCAGTTCCCCATCTGGACCCATTGCAATTTGTCTACCGAGTTTACAGGTCTGTGGATGATGCAACGATGTCAACGTGGGTCTGCGCTTCGTCCTTGAACACCTGGACTTCAGCTCTGCGTTCAACACTATAATTCCTGAACTCGTCTCCTCCAAGCTTCTCCAGCTCAGCATCTCGCCTGCCATCTGCTAGTGAATCTACAACTTCCTGACAGGGAGGACATAGCAGGTGAGGCTGGGAGACATCACCTCATCCACACCCACCATCAGAACTGGGACACTTCCAAGTTTTACTCTCCCTGCTGCTCTTCTCGCTCCAACTGGACTTCAAGGCACCTGAATTTCCTATCATGGGTGGCCAACCTGCGGCTCTTTGTCTCCTTACTGGTGGCTCTTGTGAAGGCATGAAAGCATATAGAAGTTCTTTATATACTGCTTTTGTTTATTACAGTAGTTACGAGTGAGCGTTGCTCGTGTTTATTACAGTATTTACGTGAACGCTTTGCTTGATTTTATTACTGTTGTTACTGGTACCGTGTGTGTGGGCGTTGTGCGCTGCCGTGTGAGGGAGACGGGACTGTGCAGTGGGAGGGTGAGAAGAAAAGAAAAACACAATGGTGACTGGGGAAGAGGGCCTTTACTATTCCTGCCATTCAGCTCAGCTGTGCAGCGAGAGAAGGAAGAGTTGACACAGAGCAGGATGACCTCTGCACAGAGAATACATCTCCCATGTGTCTCTTGACCTCTGTCACGTGACCGCAGGAGGAAAGTTTAGCACGGTGTTTTCACAAAACAGGAATTTGAATTGAATAAAGTCAAGCTTCCCAGTCGGATGGTGATCTTTGGATAAAATAGTTTTTCAATTACACTCTCAAAATGCCGGGGAAAAATGCAGTTAAAAATACGTGTATGAAAACCGGATGAGTGGGACACCTCATGTACATTTTCTTTTTTTTTTTTTTTTTAGAGTAACAACAAGCCACTCTCTGCCTTTTGTTTCATATGTCTGTTGCATTTCACCGCTTCAAATCTTTACTTGACCTCACTCCACGCTAACATCGAACTGGAATTTCCAAAAGGGACCAAACTTCCCAGTCACAAGTTAGTCACTTTGAAAAATCACACACAAAAGCAGATGTGTTTAAAAAAAAAAAAAAAAATGAAGGATCCAGAGACAAATGCTTGCATCATATCAAGTGGCTTCGAACATTGGAAGGGTCAAAAGCCATACATTGATGGGTAATTTATAAGTGATGTCGCTGAAATCTTGTGTCCTGAAAACAAATGGTATCAACGCTTCAACTGTCCCGTCACACTGAACAGAGAATATCAGACATTAGCATGGCTACTGATTCATAGTTGCAATCATGTATTTCAGTGCTGCATTAGATGAGTTGTGACATACAGGACAAGACTTGGTCGAACTCGTAGTTTGTCTGTGTGTGTGGGAAGATTTTTTTAAATTTAATTTAATTTAATGGGCCTGTGGTCTTGGTACTCTGTAGGAGTCGATTTTCTCATCATGTTGGTGTGTGACATTTACAATAAATTTGGCTGAGCAAAGGTATGTGTGTGAGAAGGGAATGATATCACTGAGAATGATATGGCTCTCTACTTCTACTTCTGTACCTCTAAAAATTTGTAATTTCACCATTAGCGGAAACTTATAAAAACAGTTGAAGGATTGAACAAAAATGGTATTGAAGACAAAATCTTATTTTGCAGATTACAAACTGCATGTAGTGAAATATGCAGCTACACTAAGCATCCGGATGGCTTCTTTAAAGCGCAAAAAGCTCTGCTTGTGATGAGTCTATAGCATAAGAGCGCACATCATGCCACGGTTTAAAAATGAATTAAATGTTTTGAACTCCATACCTGCCATCATACCTGGAAGCTTAACCAAAATACTCCAGCCATTTGATATCTCTGAATCGGAGGTTTAAGGCAGTCTTGCAAAACCTGTGGGAGCATTGGATGACTGATGGAGAGCCCAGCTTCATGGGAACTGGGTGAATGCGGTGTGCAACTTTCCGGGAAGTCATTGGATGGCTCGACAAAGTATAGGGCTTCCGTGACAACCAAAACCATCCTATTGGGATGGTTTTTGCTGGAATAGGCTAGTTTTACCTGCAACTGACAATGAGTCTGATGAACGCAACATAGAAGAGGAAGCGGGGCATCGTCTGCCTCTGAAGTTGGCGGAGTTATTTTAGAAGTGACACCAGGGATGAAGATTTTATTGGATTTATTGATTTGGAGTAACACTGGTGGTTTGGTAAACATGTTGGCATGTTCTTTATGCTATAGTTATCTGAATAACTTATGTTACGTTAACATACAAGGCACGTTCTCAACTCGTTGTTGTCATGCAATGTTAGCAATACCGTACACCGATTCAGCCCTTTTTCTATTTTTATTTAAAATTGCATTTCAAGATGAAATGTCTGTTCTTAATATTGGGCTTTATCAATTAATTTCCCTTCAAAAATGTGATTTATACTCCAGTGCGACTTATATTTTTATCCTTCTTTATCATCCATTTTTGGCTAGTGCGACTTATAGTCCGTAAAATACGGTAATCAGTGTGTTTAAGTGTACCTTGTTGTTTGTTTTCAAATGTAGAACTCAGTGGGCACATAAGGTCCACCACATTAAAGTGCCATGTCTAATGTGGCACCTCGTCTATTTAGAAGAGAATTTAAGACTTCTACAATCGTGAAAATTTGCGAACGGTGAACCGTAAATGGGCAAGGGCACAAAGTCTACACACTTGTTGAAATGCCAGGTTTTTGTAATGTAAAAAAAAAAAAATAAAAAAAAAAGCTCAGGATAACTTTGAAACCTTTTCCTTCTTTAATGTGACCAATTACCTGTACAACTCAAGTGAAAAATATACTGAAATCTTTTCAGGGCAAAAATAAAATACAATACAATAATCTGGCTGCATAAATATACACAGCAGCAAAGTGATCCTTTGCTGGAGCACCTTATCCTTTTATTCACAACTTTTTTTTTTTGGGGGGGGGTTGAGTCTTTCACACAGATACGTCATATGACAATATTTGTGTATTTTGTAAAAACATTTCAAATATGTAAGATTGTGAGGGGTTTTCCTTTGAAAAGCCCTATTCAGGTCACCCTACAGTTTTTCGATTAGATCCAGGTCTGTGCCCTTCCAAAACCTTAATCCTCATATAGTGAAGCCATTCTTTTGTTGATCTGGATCTCTACTTTGGTTTATTTTCATATTGAAAGATTAATTTATTTTTATCCTCTGCTGTCAAGCAGAATTCTTAAGGTTTTTCACTATCAAGTAAGGTGTACCCCTTTTCTCGCTCCAAGATAGCTGGGATAGAATCCAGCACACCCACCGATTCCAGTTAGAATAAGTATTACAGAAAATCCATTGATGGAATGGCATGAACCTGATTGTTACAGAACTGACTATTGTGAAGAATACTTAGAACTAAAAGTCTCATGTGCTCAGTTCCTGCAAGGCTTCAGCAACCATGGACATTGCATTATCTGGTGGAGAGTTACCTGGACATCGCAGCCGTGCCTCGTCGCTCCTTTTTTGAATTGCTTTCTACCTTCTCAAATGACAAGTTGGAGCGTGAAAAGCTGGTTGAGTTCAGCTCAGCAGAAGGTCAGGAGGAACTGCACATTTACTGCAACCGGCCCCGGCGCACTGCACTCGAGGTAATGGCTCAGTCGACATTGAGATGTTTTATGTGACTGTTCCACAATTAGAATTTTTATGGCATTTTACAAATTATAATTGAAAAACGGGGTGAAACGGTGGTGCAGCTTTAAAGCATTTGTCTCACAGTTTTGAGGACCCTGGTTCAATCCCTGCCCCGCCTGGGTGGAGTTTGCATGGTGTGATTGTAAGTGCGACTGTTGTCCGTCGCCATGTGCCCTGCGATTGGTTGGCAACCAGTTCAGGGTGTATTCTGCCTCCCGCCTGTTGACAGCTTGGATAGGCTCCAGCACTTCAGCAACACTTGTGAGGATAAGCGACAAAGGAAATGGATGGATCATTGAAAAGGGGAAAATCATTTTAGGCTGCCATATTTTGTGCTGCACACCCCACAGTTCAAACACATTCACACATGGAAATCGAGATGTCAGTTGCGCACACAAACCATGCTGCACCTCATGAGTTTGAGAGGGTAATTATCACTGCCTTTTAGACTAGCATTTCTCCAATATCCAATATAACAGCCTTCAAAAGCACTGAGAAAGACAAAAAAATTGAATAAGAAAAACATCAGTAGAATTACAATATGAGTGAATAAGACTGTAATGTCTGTAAATTGTTTTACAAATGCGAATCCGAACACTCTAGATCCAGAGGTGAGTACAGAACCCAAATTTTCCTTTCAACTTAAAGGGGAAATCCACTGGTTTGTATTAACAGTTTATTCAATAGGTCATGTAATATGTACTCTATTTTGACAATGTGATTTTAAATCCTCTCTCATTTATTAGTGTTTTGAGAAGATACCAGGATCATTTGACTGAGAAGACGGAGGAATACTTCCATACACAGCCGTGAGTGACACAGCTCCGGGGCTCGGGGGAGCCGCTCACGGCTATGTATGGAAGTATCCCTCCATTTTCCTGATCAACCGAGGGGCCAAGCTGCTCACGGCTGTGTATGGGAGTATTTCTCCATCTACCCGATCAACTGATACTATTTCTTCATCAGATGAGGATAAATCCAAGAAATCAGCACTGGGCATAGTGCTTTCCGATGTAATCGAGCCTTGGTTGCGGCACGTAACACGTCACATCCGTGCACATAGGTCATGTGACTCGCGAAAACGGCGGCGCCTCTGAAAATACGTAATTGTCAATTTAAAAAATCTTCTCAAAACAATTAAATGAGAGAGGATTTAACATCACATCGTCAAAATAGAGTACATATTACATGACCTATTGGATACATTGTTAATGCAAACCAGTGGATTTCCCCTTTAAAATATTACTTTGGAATAATGTTAGTCAAGTAAAAGTTTCAAGTAGGCCTCCAAATAATTACGGTAAGTGTAAGTATTTAGTGAAAAAAAAAAAAAAACTCAAAAACTCAGCAATAGGTGACTAACTTGATTTATCTTGTTGAATAAGTGCATGAATGTCAGATAGCCAAAAATACGAAACAGAAATTTACTTTGACTAAAACAATAATGCATTCATTCTTGAGAATTTTACATTGGGGCACAGTGGTTGACAGGTCCGTTCATCTGTTTCACAGATCAGAGGCTGTGAGTTTGTGTCCCGCCTATGACCGTCCTATTTGGAGTTTATGTTGTCTACCCTTGCTAGCGTAGGTTTTCACCAGGTACACTAGTTTCCTCTCACATCCTAAAAACATACATGAGCTTCATTTAAGACTAAATCCGTAGCTGTGAATGTGAATATTTATATTATAGACTGTAGATCCTCATTGTTGCATTCATTTGAACTATACAGTGTATTTCAAACTGAGGCACATTAATTATACAAACTTAAGGACATTATTGATGTTAGCTTGTAAAGTGATGCTGGCATCTACTCATTTGAGTGGGGTGGGGGATGATCTGAAAACTAACAAATCACATGACTGACATGAATGATGAAGCTGTGGAAAAATGTAATTGATTTATTTTTGTGTCAAATTTAAAATGATTCATCTCACTGTTGGATAGGTTTATACTATGTCATATTTAGAACTACCCTGTTTGGAGGTACTTTTTTTCTTTTTTTTTTTAACGCTTTTAACCCTCGAGAACCCAAGACATTAAAATTGTATGTACTAACTAAATTAATCAATAAGCATCAATGGAACTCAAAAACATCATATTTGGAAAACTATACTAATTTATTTATGGTTCAGATAAATGGTTCACATATGACCCAGTGGAAATTAACTACCAAAAAATAAGGTCGTTAATGCAGACACATGTGAGACGTTGGGCTTTAAGGGTAAAAAGAGTAACTGTGGTGCATTGTTTATACAGTGGGCCCTTAATTACACTGGGTCATATGTGATCTCATGGGTTCTCTAGGGTTAAAATTAATGTCTCTGTTTAGGATTCACTGTCTGAATATCCTCTTGTGTTGCAGGTCTTGGCAGACTTCCCCCACACAACAGCAAAACTTAAGGTCGACTATCTGCTGGATCTTTTCCCTGAGATCCAGCCCCGCTCATTTTCCATCGCCTCGTCTCTCAGGGTACACACAACCTCAGCATTTTCAAACATCAAACAGCACGTTTCTGAAATCTGTCCAATGTCTATATTGTCCTTATTCCATTAAGTGGCATACTCCTTCCCACACAGGCTCTTTCAAACAGGCTCCAGATCCTGGTAGCTGTGGTCAAATACAAAACCAAACTGTTTAAACCACGAAGAGGACTCTGTTCCACCTGGTTGGCTTCCCTTGACCCCACAAAAGGTATTTTTATTTTCTTAAACCTAATTGTGTTTCCACTTCAGGAAGAGCGTCTTTACAGTTCACAATGATTCTATTGCATATTTCTGTATTACACTTTTAATTCTATTTTATTGAAGTGTCATTATTTATGTATTGTTACTGTATTCAGTATATTACCATGTGCACGATCTAATGAAATTTAATATCAAAGCTTTGTTTAAAAATAAAAAAATGTTGCTTTAAAGTGGTGGTAAATATTCAGTTTTATTGACAGTATCAGAACCTAACCACCCTGCAACATACAATTGCAGGTACTGAATGACAAGTCGGGAGATTTGAGGGGACAATCTTTCCCTCCCCTCCCAGCTACAACTGTCCTGTTTTAAGCAGGACGAGAAAGCGGTGGTTGATGAATTACCAACTTTCTAACTGCACTCTATTGGTTTTAGCAGTCCTATTTTACACACATACTCATACAATGGTCTTTATTTTTTACAGTTTTTTACAAATCCTGCATGATTTAGCCAAGCAATTATTTCAGGGGATTTCAATTAGGATCTCAATCGTTCATCTGACTCTGTCCATCCATTTTATGTAATGCTTATCCTCATTAAGGTCACAGGTGTGCTCGAGCTTATTCCAGCTGACTCTAGGAGAGAAGCAGGGTACACCCTGGAGTGCTCACCTGCCAGTTGAAGAGCACAAATAAGCAAACACCCATTCCCACTCACACCTGTGGCAATTTGGAGTTTTCAATCAATTTACCATCCATGATTTTGGGATGTGGGAGGAAACTAGAGAGGAGATAGAAAAGATGGAAAAAGATGACATGCTGTGGCGACCCCTAATTGGAGAAGCCAAAGTGAAAAGTAGAAGAAGAATTTAAAAACTTTGTCTACCTGTGTTGTCTTTGACTAAGATTTAGTTTGTTGGGACACAGTTTTGATAAACATGCAAAACAACAACAATAATGTATTTCTTTGTTTTTTTTTTTTTTTTTTTAGAATATCCTCAAAATTTTAATGTACATGGGGAAAAAAATCAATTGAACCTTAAAATACGTAATAGTGTTGCCTTTTGTGCTTCATTGTTTTCCAGAAGATGTTTATGTGCCTCTCTGGGTAAAGAAGGGAACGCTTAGGTTTCCCACAGAACCAAACACCCCTGTCATCATGGTTGGGCCAGGAACAGGAGTAGCGCCTTTCAGGTCAGCTTTACAAGAGAGGACTGCTGAGGGTAAAAATGGTGAGTACTTGACCTCAGAGCACTGAGGACCAATCACATTGATAGCTGACTTCATAATAATGTCACCTACTGTTGTCTTCTCATTGCAACAGCCAATGTGCTTTTTTTTGGTTGTCGATCTGAGTCCAAAGACTTCTACTTCAGGTGTGAGTGGAAGGAGATGACGAAAGCTGGAAAGTTGATCCTTTTCACAGCCTTCTCTCGCGACCAGGTCACTCTATTACTCTGTTTAGCTTTTACTTAGTACTACCTGTATCCTATTCCAGTCATTGTTTCTTGTCTTTACCATCCTTTTTACTGTTCCTACCACTAGAATTGAAAGGTGTCCTCATTTTTTATGAAAGGCACATAACAGTTAACCCCTGTTTTTTCAGGGGATACATTCCAGACATACCATAAGTAAAATTCAATGATATATAGTAGTAAATTAAATACATATATTTGAACAGAAAAACCAATTTCAAACAACATTCTATCATACAAAATTTGTACCTGACAACTTTTGAAACTAATATAGCTTAGTAGCAAGGGTCAGGACAAAATCCCAGTGGGGTGGGTGGTGTCAAAGCCCCACAACAAAAAATTGGTAGAAATGTGGCTTAAAACCTCACATTCTGCCATGATGATAGACTTTCACTTAAAACAATCCTGTCAAAATAAAGCGAGGGACATTTTATTAGCTAACGTTACTCATAAGTACAGTATATTAATGTTGGGGACGGTGACCAACTGGTTAGAGCGTCTGTCTTACCATTCTTTGGTCCGGGGTTCAAATCTCAGGCCTGCCTGTGCGGAGTTTGCCTGTTCTCCCTGTGCCTGCGTAAGTTTACTTCCACATCCCCAAAAGCATGGATGCTAGGTGAATTGAAGACTCAAAGCTGCTTGTAGTTGTGAATATGAGTGCAAATAGTTATGTGCCCTGCGATTGGCTAGCAACCGATTCATGGTGTACCCCGCCTCCTGCATGAAGAAAGCTGTAATGCCCTCCTCCACTAACCCTTGAGGATAAGCAGCTAAAAAAATGAATGGATGAATTATTCATGTTGACTTGAATTATGTGATTAACCCTTCACAAGACTTCAACTATTTAGCATTCAAAACGGGAGTACTTCCAGTACTAAAACATGGGATGATCTTTAACTAATTTGTTACTGAAACAGATTGTGACAAAACCGTGTTATCTACTTATCTTATTATTGTTATCTTATAACTGTACCCATGGCAAAACAGGAGTATTTGGCAAGAATATACATACATATTGCAGCGTCTGTACATGGAAGTGCCTTAAAGAGGTTGTACCTGGTGGGGTGGCATGTGACATCTGCGAGTGTCCCTATTTGTGCTCGTCTGGGTTTTACCGTTCTCCTGGCTTGCAATTTTGCTTTTACATGACAAATGCGCTTACTTAGGTATTTAAAAAAAAAAAAGCCTAAAAATTCCCGCTGACTCTTAACATTTTACACCACGTAATAAATCTTATCAGCGACGTGGTTCTCCACATGCCTGTTAGAGGTCGAGTTACAACTGGTAAATGAAAACGTATTGTTAAAAAAACTACCAACCCCTATTTCTTAAAGATAGGAAATTGGAACTGCTTTTTTTTTTTTTTTTTTTTTTTTTTTAAGGCCTTATGTAAAGTTACAGAGCACAGTGGCGAATGTGGCAATACTGGCCACAATTCATTCCAAAGTGCTATCATGTAATAGTATTTGTGTTTGTCATTCCAGGAAGAAAAAGTCTATGTGCAGCAGCGTGTGCGAGAGAACGCAACACTCATTTGGGACCTGATTGCAAATAAAGGTGCCTACTTCTACATCGCTGGGTAAGGGCTTAAAAACTTGTCACACTTGCACTACACATGAATGGTCCTTAAGAGTCCTGTACTTTATACAGAAATGCAAAAGACATGCCAAGTGGTGTGTGTGACGCGCTGAAATTGGTGTTCCAAAAGGAAGGAGGCCTTTCACCTGAGGATGCAGAGAAGATGCTGGCGGCCATGGAAAGTTCTGGAAAATCCCAGAATGAGACCTGGTCATGATCGGCATTCAAATATCAGAGCAGCATGTGCTATACTGTGCTGTCGACACCATCATTTCTCTAGAGACTTTATCATGCGTATATATTGATTTTTAAGTTTCAAAGGGATGAAAGAACTTTTTAATCCTAACACTGCAACAACAAAATATGTAGCAAAACATAGGTCATTTCCAGTGAGATTTATGCAACTACAGTACTTGTTTCTAAACTAGTGTTCACTGAACACACAAAACAATCTGCGTTAATTGAATTTATGTGCCTGAATTGGAAATGAAGTACCACAAGTGTCAACTGCAAGGATACAGGTGTGAACAACAATGGTGAACATTTTACTTACCTGCTCTCATTGCACATTGCTTAAAAAGTGGGAAACCTCCATATCTGAAATTCCAGTGGTACTTTTTGGGGGGAGGAATGGACCTCTTGCTTTTCTAAGATTACACAATTCCATTTTTTATAACCTCAATAATGCCATGATACAAGTCTGCAGTCCAGCACTTGGTAGCGGAATTGTTGATTCAATTATCAAGTACAATTTTATCCTAAATGATCTTGATCAACTATGGTGTGAGGTTTTTTTTTTTTTAAAGTAAGACAAGATCTTGATTATTGTTCTGAACTCGTGGGTATATTGCTCATCATGATGTTGGTCATTTTCTATTGGCTTTTTCTAAAAAGCCCATGTCGCATGTTACAGTGGCAATGTCAATAATTCAGTGAGATCATTTTTACTTCTACAATATTTAACACAAAGTAGAAAAGTATGAGAAACATTTTTTTTAAATTTCAATTATACCTTTGTATGAGCTTGTGAAAAACATTTCCCGTTCTAAAAAAAAAAAAGGACAATTCAAGGATTGATCACAAACCTCCACTTAGTGAATTATAAAATTGTTCACATCTTTCAGGAAGTAGTAGTGATGACAGGCAGTCGAATTTGTAATGAAAGTCAACACCCACCAACCTGAGGTGGTTACCTACAACTGTGGCAAACAAGTTGGTACAGTGTGTAACAGAAGGAGCTTCATGTCCTTTAGTGTCAAGTTATAATGACAACTTATTTTTGAACATTTGTTCCAGGCTAAGACCTGGAACAAAGTTTCAGTTAAAGAAGATGAGACAGACCCCCTCAATGGTCAAAACATACAAATGCTTCAACAAATGCAAATCTGTCAGGATGTAACTAGAAACAGCATGTTAAATATCAGAAATGGCACTCTACAAATGTCAGTCCATTTCTTATCGCAGTGCCAGACTGTGGACCTGGTAGATCTCCTTTGGGAAGTTTAGCTGTTGCTCCTCGTAGATGATTCTCAAACCCGCTCTGCTCACCAGGCTACGGACTATCTCCAGGTCTCGACATACACTACTGTCGACCTCATCCGGGACCACTCCTTCGTATGAAACATTGTCCTTAATGACAATGAAGCCATTGGGTCGCAAGGCTTTTTGACAGCGCCGTAAGAACTCCACCAAATGGTTATCGGTCAGGTGGCCTGAAGAGGAGATTTGGATGCTTCAATTGTGCCTCAAAAATAACAACAAATATCAGCATTTCTATCATGATTACCATTGTACAAGGAGCATTCAAAAAGTAATGTGCTGCCGCTAACCATTTTCAAAAGGTTGCCGTTTTATGGCATAGGGTTATGTCAACGGTGACTTAATAATCTCCGCTGATCAGTGTCTCCATTCTAGCACTATTGCCAGGATTAAGTGTGAAGAGAGGCTGCTGCTCATTGCTTGTCATCCTGTGACCCTTGTGAGGATAAGCAGCTTGGAAAATGTATGGATTGACTCTCACAAAGCAGGCTTTTGTCCTTTCTGACTTTACAGTAGCCTACTGCTGCTTCCCCGTACACATTTTGCAACTTTCTGAAAATACTTAACGGTGGTTCCCCTTCCAAAGCAAAAAATTCAATCAGTACTCTTTGGTTGTCACATACATCCAAAAGTGATATCGTTTTTTTAAAAGGCTGACAGGGGAAAGACGGGTTCAAACAAAACTCTTGTATTGTTGTATTTAAACTACAAACTGTTAACATCCATCCTTCCATTTCCTTACCCACTTATCCTAACAAGGGCCAACCTATCCCAGCTGTAAATGGGCATGAGGCTGGTACACCCTGAACTGGCTGCCAGCCAAACGCAGAGCACATGGAGACAAACAGCCGCACTCACAATCACATCTACGGGTAATTTAGTGTCTCCAATTAATGTTGTATGTTTTTGGAATGTGGGAGGAAACCAGAGTGCATGGAGAAAACCCACGCAGGCACGGGAAGAACATGCTAACTCCACACAAGGAGAGCTGGGATTGAACTCAAAACTGTGAGGCCAATGCTTTCATTTCAGAAAAAAAAAAAAAAAAAAATTTAGGTTATATTAAATCAGGCTGATTACTTTTTGGCTGCCCTCTAACTTAAAACTGAGCTTTAGTACAACCACTTACAGTGAAGAAAATAAGTATTTGAACACTCAGCTATATTGCACGTTCTCCCACTTAGAAATCATGGAGGGGTCTTAAATTTTCATCATAGGTGCATGTCCACTGTGAGAGAGAGAATCTAAAAAGAAAAATCCAGAAATCACAATGTATGATTTTTCTTTAACGATCTGTGTAATGCATCTGTAAATAAGTATTTGAACACCTGAGAAAACCAATGTTAATATTTAGTACAGAAGCCTTTGTTTGCAATGACAGAGGTCAAACGTTTCCTGTAGTTGTTCACCAGGTTTGCACACACTGGAGGAGGGATTTTGGCCCACTCCTCCACACAGATGTTCTCTCGATCACACAGGTTTCTGGGCTGTCGCTGAGAAACATGGAGTTTCAGCTCCCTCCAAAGATTTTCTATAGGGTTTAGGACTGGAGACTGGCTAGGCCAGAACCTTGATATGCTTCTTACCGAGCCACTCCTTAGTTCTCCTGGCTGTGTGCTTCAGGTCATTGTCGTGTTGAAAGACCCAGCCACAACCCATCTTCAATGCTCTGACTGAGGGAAAGCGGTTGTTCCCCAAAATCTCACAATACATGGCCGCGGTCATCCTCTCCTTAATACAGTGCAGTCGTCCTGTCCCATGTGCAGAAAAAGACCCCCAAAGAATGATGCTACCACGCCATGCTTTACAGTAGGGATGGTGTTCTTGGGATGGAACGCATCATTCGGTTTCCTCCAAAGTTAGTGGAATTATGACCAAAAAGTTCAATTTTGGTCTCATCTGACCACAAAAGATTCTCCCATGACTCCTCTGTATCATCCAAATGGTCACTGACAAACTTAAGACGGGCCTTCACATGTGTTGGTTTAAGCAGGGGAACCTTCCGTGCCATGCATGATTTCAAACGATTATGTTTTAGTGTATTACCAACAGTCACCTTGGAAACGGTGGTCCCAGCTCTTTTCAGGTCATTGACCAAATCCTGTCCTGTAGTCCTGGGCTGATTCCTCACCTTTCTCGGGATCATTTAGACCCCATGACGTGATATCTCACATGAGGCTTCTTCCATTTTCTCATGATTGCCCCAACAGTGGACCTATTTTTCACCAATCTGCTTGACAATTTCTCCGTAGCCCTTTCCAGCTGTGTGGAGTTGTACAATTTAGTCTCTAGTGTCTTTGGACAGCTCTTTGGTCTTGGCCATGTTACAAGTTTGGGGTCTTGCTGATTGTATGGGGTGGACGGGTGTCTTTATGCAGCTAACGACCTCACACAGGTGTATCTGATTCAGGATAATACATGGAGTGGAGGTGGACTTTTAAATGCGGACTAACAGGTCTTTGGGGGTCAGTATTCTAGCTGATAGGTGTTCAAATACTTATTTGCAGCTGTATCATACATATAAATCGTTCAAAAAAACAATCACATTGTGATATCTGGATTTTTGTTTTTAGATTATCTCTCTCACAGTGGAAATGCACCTATGATGAAAATTTCAGACGCCTCCGTGATTTCTCAGTGGGAGATCTTGCAATATAGCAGGGTTTTGAAGTATTTATTTTCTTCACAGTAATTATGAAGTAGTACTTAATGCAGTGTCTGCTGAATGTCTGAGCACATGATGCCAGACTCACCAATGACCCACTGGATCCAGATGACATCATAGCGTCCACTCTCTGGTACAAAGTCCTGCAGGCCGCTACAGAAGTAGTTTCCCACTCGCTTGCCATCGGCTCCCAGGTACGTCTTCGCTTTGTCCAGAAATTCCTGCGTCACGTCCACCAAGTCCACGGTTTTGAAGAGCGGCAGCAGCAGACGCTTGGAGATCCTCCCGATACCTGCACCGCAGTCCAGAGCGCAGCCCGCATTTGTCTTCCCCTCCCCTTCCTGCAGCAGGGGCAAGCACCCATGGGTGCCAATCATGCATTGAGGGTGTGATGCAAGATTCAGCATCCATCCATTGTTGAAGGAATTATAATATAAGACAAGTGTGTATTATTTGATTGTTTCACACTGGATTGTGCAAAAGGTTTTAGGACATTTGAGCAATTCTATAATTATTTTTGTTTTCATTGGAATAGAAACAGAGAAAAAACATCCAGAAAATATCAATACTGTCTCTAATTACCAGTAATTACTGTTCCATTAATGAGAGCTGGTGGAATTTAAGGAGTCTAAAAAAAAAAGTGTTCACCCCATTTTCAGAATCTTTTTTTTTTTTTTTTTTGCTTATCTTGGCTAGAATTTTTAAGATCATTAAACAAATGTATTAGACAAATATAATCCAATTGAACTGAAAATGCTGTTTAAATTTGGGAATTAGTTTATTAAGGGGGAAAAAATCAGTTACCTGGCTCAGTGTAAAATATTAATGGCCCCCTAATAACATGCATGGGCCATCCTCAGCAGAAAAAAATGAAATTAAGCATTTTCTATAACTGTCACGGAGTCTTTCACAAATGAAATTAAGCATTTTCTATAACTGTCTTTCACATCTCTCTGGAGATATTTTGGCCCACTCTTCCTTGTAGAATAGTTAACATTCAGCACTAATGGAGGGTTATCCAGCATTAACTGCCTTTTTAAGGTCATGCCACTGCATTTCAATTGGTTTAGATTTTTACGAGGCCACTCCAAAACCTTTTTTTTTTTGCACAATTCCGAAGTTGACTTGCTGTTATGCTTCAGATTGTTATGCTGCTGCAGAACCCATGTGCGCTTCATCTTGTGGTTACAAACTGATGCCTGAACATTCTCCTTTAGGTTTCTCTGCTCAAGAGCAGAATTCATGGTTGCATCTATCACAGCAATTAGTCCAGGTCTTGAAGGAGCAAACGCGGCAAAAAGACCATCACAATACTAACACCACCATTTGACTGTTGTTATGATGTTCTTTAACTGAAATGCTGTTCTACATCTACAGTATGACAGATGTAACCACACTTTTAAAAAAAAACAAAAAAAAAACTCAACTTTCATTCCATGAGTCTATATAATATTCTCCCAAAAGTCTTGTGAATCATTCATCCATCCATCCATCCATTTTCTTTGCCGCTTATCCTCACAAGGGTCACAGGGAGTGCTGGAGCCTATCCCAGCTGTCAACAGGCAGTAGGCCGGGTACACCCTGAACTGGTTGCCAGCCAATCGCAGGGCAGATAGAGACAAACAGCCGCACTCACAATCACACCTAGGGGCAATTTTAGAGTATCCAATTAATGTTGCATGTTTTGGGGATGTGGGAGGAAACCGGAGTGCCCGGAGAAAACCCACGCAAACATGAGAACATGCAAACTCCACACAAGCGGGTCTGGGATTGAACCCAGGACCTCAGAACTGTGAGGCCAATGCTTTACCAGCTGATCCATCGTGCCCAAAGAATCATTCAGATATTTTTTTTTTTTTTTGCAAAAGATGAGCCTTTAGTCTGTGGAGTCATTTTGTTACGCTTTTTTAAAATCTTTTGTCTGACTTTATTTTGATTTTTTTTTTTTTTGATTGAACAGTTCTGGAGGTAACCAGGCTTACTGTAGGTGTGATCAGTGAAAATTAACCTAAAATTGTGTTTAGCCAATTTCATGAGTTAACAAGTGGGAGGCTAGTTTTTCCACACCCACAAGGTAACTTTTTTTCCTTCAAATATTTCAAAACTGCATTTAAACTTAACTTGGGTTATATTCGTCTATTTACATTTATTTGATGATCTTAAAAAGGGGAAACTGCAAAAAAAAAATAATTTGAAAAGGGGGCCAATACTTTTTCACAGCACTGTATGAGGAACGATTAGATATTACTGGAATGAAGTGGTTGATGTGTGTTCAGTGCAACAGGAATAGCTTCAAAAGACATTTTACGCCAAGGAATTTGCCAAGGAAAGCCCTGGATCCATTTATATCGATGCTGGAAATTCTCCCATAGCCTCCCAGCATGCCATCCACCGTAGGCGGAACTTCCTTCCAGTAGTCCTCTGCGTTGGAGTAGAAATTTGTCTCTCCTGATGTGTCACCCATCCTGCAAGAAGCCCACCATATCCATGTTTTAGCCACAAGACGGTACAATTCTTCACATATGAAAATACATAAACCCATCATCAGGTAGTTAACATGATTCATAATGGTCTAAAACCTCAAAGTCTTAATCGGGACCCTTTCCAAATCAATGACAAACTTTCCTTTCATGTCATGTTAGATGGACCTGGAAATCAAGTGCACATAAGGAGTGTGATACACTTGTGTGTACAGCGTGCCCTTGCCTAATCACGTTTCATTGATCCTGTCCCCGCATATTTGCAAATTTTGGCCTCCCAAGTTTTGATTTTCAAAATTTTACCAAAGCTTCACAATTGTAAAGGTCTTAAATTCTCTTCTAAATAGAGGAGGCGCCACACCAGACATGGTCCCTTACAATGTGTTGCATCTTATTTGCCAAATGAGTAAAAATATATGCAAATGTTGTTATGTGATTTGTCCAACAAAGCACAATTGCTGCCACTCACATTTGAAAAATGCATGGATGTGGCCAGTCATGCCCGCAGATATAAAGTTACGGGTGTGGTCCACCAGTCATGCCCGCAGATAAAGTTGCGGGTGTGATTAGGAATGGAATCTCAAGACCTTAAAATAACTTAAATAAATTGAAAAAAAAAAAAAATATATATATATATATATAAACTCTGTTATACCAGAGTATGTAGTCGTTACCTCATACCATAATCATAATTTGGCACTGCACTGTGACAGACATTTTTAAAGAGGTCAATAGAAATTCAGTTTCAAAACTAAGTATTCATACAATCAAATCATTTTATTTCATCATGATGTATTGTTATAATCTATCATAATTTAAGGTGCTATCTATTGTTAATCCTTTGATGAAAGCTAGCAGTAAATGATCTATATCTTCCTAAAGCATGTAGAGGGGAAAAGTTTTCAACTTCGGTACCACAGGAGACAATGACCTTTCGCATTTAGATATATGGAGAGATTAGTCTATTGTTAGTTCCTAGATCAAGTCAAAATAAATCACAATCTCATATTTATTATAGTTAGATACTGAAACATTACCTGTGTTATATCCCAAAAATATTTTCAGTGTAACTGAATTTCCTTTGACATGGCTCATGATGTTGATGACTTCCGACGTAAATGTGCCTGTAGTACGTGAAGCAGCTTGGAACATGTGCTTTTGGCATCACTACGGAACATGCTCAGTATGGTTAACTTGCATTTCCTGGTTCTGGGTGAATACTGATTGTTTAGGATCAGGCTTCTTTTGTTACCAACATTTATGAAATAAACCCGTAAATTAATGTCAAGACCAACGTTCCTTCTAATTTTTTACGTGTCTGAGCAAACACATTCAGTCCATGAGCGCCCCCTTTGCCCACTATGAACAACATCAGACGTATGCACTGTGGTCAGATCACTGTCATCCATTGAAGTTACATGCCTTATTCAAAGATTCAGATTACAGCATTTACACTCCCATCAGAACAATTTTGTGTTTTTGCAAACTTACTTGCGCTGGATTGGTTTTCATGTGCGCTGAGAATGTCTATGTATTTCTACTCTTAACAAATTTTATGCGTGTGATTTTTCATGCTCGACTGTTCAGATTTGCGAGTGCGCCTGTCAAATCACAGTGACTGCAATGGATAGGTTTCCAATTATGCCATCTTGTGTGTCATTGAGGTCAAAGAACACAGGTGATAGGTGAAGCGTGAAGTTTTTTTCCACCGTTAATTTATCCAATTGGTCTAAGGGTGGTAGTGACGTCATTGGAAACCTATCCATTGAATACAATGGTTAAACTGTTAGCATGCATCCTATCAGTGTGTTTCACCTTGCATGTAAGGTGGACTATAGAGGTCCTTAGTGCCACACCAGTATGCCGGAAAGCATGCTGGCAGCATGTAAATAGCGTTGAAAGTGCATGTTTTGTGTCAATTATTTTGTGAATAATTGTTTTATTATTTGCTAGTTATGCTATTATTTTTGCTGTGGTGAAATAATTTTGGTTTCGATGTGATACTGTGAGTGTGTACAACATCGTCAGTCGTGACCTGCCTACACTGGCAGTGTGTGGGGCAATGTAAGCTTTTTCTACCTACAGATGTGAAATGCAATTGTTCCTCACTGCCTAGTGAGTGCCATCATATGGTAGCGCACTTACATGCAAAAACACATGGTTGCATGTTTGCTGACATTGTAACCAGTGTGTATCAATACTGAATCCATTATTCACAGATTTTAATTATTCGCAGGGATATAAGGAATGCAACGGAGGAACACTGTACAGTAGAACTTTGATCAAATCGACCCCAATATAACAGATAAAATAGACTGGTGGGACTGAACAATGTGGCACTTGAACTTCCATTGACAAAGTATGTTAGTGTCAGAATTCATTGGTGTTGTTAACAGGGGCTGTGGTGCAATGCAGGCAGAGAATGGGACTGACTTATTTCCTGCTCACGGATATAGAGCTCGTGCACGTGATGTCACCATTTTCACGCCACCATATTGCCAAAATAGCTGCTCGACAGTGTGGGGAACATTGAACCATAGCAGAATATTCACAATGCCCGCGACTTGTTGTGCTGTTGGTTGTTACAACAGACGAGACAGATATTCAGAGATCATTCTATGGCATTCCAGCTGAAAAGACGAGAAAAGATTGATGGATTTCGGCAATTAAACGTGATGGATGGTTCCCAACCAAATACACCTGAAAAAACAAACAAACAAAAACCAATAGAGTCGTCTTCAACGTACACGGAAGCCTGCTGTGACCACACGTTAAACTTTGGTAAACCTCTCCTCGACATATTTTTTTTTAAATTTGTATTGTTCTCAAATAAGACCAATGCGTATTTAAAAAAAGAAAATAAACCGAGGTTTACGTAGGTTATCGTGTGGCCGCAACACGCTTCCGTGTATGGGGGCTGAAGCCTATCCCAGCAGTTTATTTTCTTTTTTTAAATACGCATTGGAGTCATTTGAGAACAATACATATTTAAAAAAAAAAGTCTGTCACGGAGAAATTGACCGAAGTTTACCGTGTGGGCGCGACGCGCTTCATGTACAGAGGAGCCGACTCCGCTGTCTTTTTTTTTTTTTTGCAATCGTAGTTAATGAATGCGAATTTGTGTAAAACCAGGGGTCATTAATTTAATTATTGGTATTTGTATTGAAAAAAATCTGAGTGGGGCCATCACTATGTCGGATTTATTCTTGACTGAGAACACATCCAGCAACAAAGTGTTTGTATGCGTCCAGATATTTCTACGCTTTCAAACTCTTCTATGTAAATTTCGACGACTTACTCACCAGATACATGTGTAGATCCAGTTGTCCAAGACAAGCGGGAGCGGGTTAATAGTCCAATTTCTTATCGGCGAAAACATTGACTTCGGGATTAAATATAGGTCCTCTATGCCAAGTGTCTCTCATTTTTCCATGTACCTTTGTTTATTATCACCTTCTAAATGTTTAGTGGTATCGGACAAAACTCTGGGCATTGTGATATAAGACATATTTTCGTGTCATCTCCAACAGACTTAGCATTGAAGAATGGTTTGTTTGACCGGCACTTCTGGCCAGTGACATGAGTTGATGAGGTAGGTGCACGAGCTCTATACAATGATTTAATTCCAGAAAACGTCCCTATGTAGTGGCCATAATGAATGTGAGGCATTGATGTGGCGGGGAGAGAGAGGGACATGGAGTAAGACAAACCAAGTCTGCAGTCTGGAAAAGGCGATACTTGGGACAGTGTTTTTTTTGGTCAAGCCGTTTAGATTTGGTAGCGGATTTGAAATTAGAAATGACACTAATTTCTCACGACCATGAAAGTGACTTGCCAATTATGAGTACTGTAGATCAACAGTGTCTCAATGACGACACATCCTGGCGTGGTAGATTTGGTGAAAATGTGAAGCTTTCAAATACTTCCAAGCATTTTCAAGATTTGCAACAACTGCATCCTCTACAAGTGTATATGTATTGGGCCCAAAAAAAAGAATAAACTAAAATATTTTTGTACTGTACAATAGTATGGGTGCATATGACAAAAAAGTGTCAATATAATGAACAATCAGCGATATTCAACGACCATCAACCCCCTCCTATTAATCCATTCTATTGAGGTTCCGCTCTGTAACAAAGTTTGTCTGAAGGTACTTATATTAGGGTCAAACTGAAGCAAAAAGAAAAAAATTACCCAATGAGATTTCCTTCAATTTTATGAGAAAAAAAATAGAAAGACCTCACTGTGTGGAGTGTGCATGTTCTCGCAGTGCTGCCCTCTCCAGCTCGAAAATCACAGATGTAATGCATCAAGCATGGAACGAATGCAGCTCATGTTAATGCACTCAAATATAGAAATAGGAACGTACAGTGTGGTAAACCATCTGTAAAAACAGATTGGTCCAATAAAAAACAAAAACAAACGAATGTTGTTAGAAGTGTGCCAGCGGTGGTATTACAATATCGCAAGGCTGGAAAATAAATGATTTTATGTGAAGTCAAGTAGGACTATTAACATGTTCACTACTACTAAACAGTGGACGCGTGCTATTCGCAAAGGATAACCCTAACCCAGTCCGCAAATTGCGGGCGATAATTGACGCCCTATGTTGAAAACATGTTTTTTAAATTATTTCCGAACCTTAAAAAAAAAAAAAAAAAAAAAAAATTCAAAACGGGGATAAACCGCCAATAAGACGAAAAAACTATATGTATGTGAAAACCGCGTGTATGCGACGGTCCACCGTACATTTAAAATCAGATAAACGTCACACAAATGACTCCGTACCGTTTAAAAACAGCATGGTCGCGCGCGCACGTCGAGCTGTCAGCTACTATGCGTTTTCTAACCAACTAACCAAAGTCACAAAGTTGTGAACTCCCAACAAGAATGAGAAGTCATCACCTGAACGGACATCCCATCCACACAAATGATTAGAAATCTAAATCGAAGGGCACACGAGTAAGTCTGGACCGTCGGTCTTTATCAGGCAGATAGTAGGTGAAAACGACAAAATTCGTACAAAGATTTTGAACATGCATACATTAGCCCAGTTGAATGTAGAGCCTCAAAGCACACTTAATAGTTACTTCCTAACCGGGTAAATGATTATGCCAAGTACAGTATCATATCATATCACACTTACTGAGTATGTATTAGTTTTTGTACCACTGCTTTTAGCATGTAGCTTGTTAGCTCACAGCAAACTGCTTCGGGGGTAAAACAACAAAATATGAACCAGCTTCGAGACGACAAAATTTACCTAGTCCTCTGTCAGCTCCTGGCCCTAAAAGACCCTATGCCACGTCGTCCCACCACCGTCGCGTTGTCAGGATTGGAGTGTTCTATTTGCATCCATTGCTGTGTACCGTACTGTATGCTGGACGTCATTTCCTAATTTGGTTCCTCCAGAAAAAGCAACAACAATAGCGCCCCCTCTTGGCATCATTTGTGCATGCCTCCAACCACATTCACTTGTGTCCTTTAGCAGAGTGTGTGTTTCTTTCGGCTTGTCCCTTTCGGGGTCGCCACAGCGTGTCATCTCAGATGAACGCATATATATGTTTGGCACAATTTTTACACCGGATGCCCTTCCTGACACAACCCTTCTCAGGGAGTGGAGGCCCCAGTGGGATACGAACCCACAACCCCTGGTTTACCAAACCAGTGCTCTAACCACTGAGATACGGGGCCTCCATATGCTTTGCAGAGTGCATTTCGTAAAATTCAGAAGTAGTCACACTTTGTTTTCATAAGTGGGTCGCATAAATTGATGTGGTGGGCCGAATCGAGCCTGGGCCTGACTTGAACACCAATACCCCGAAGCAGTGTGTTGCAAGTACCAGTAGTGGTATGTGGGCTCCCTTTAGCCGTATGCGAAAAGACAAATCCAGCACAGTACTTTGTAAATACAGTTCAGTTGTATTTACCTTTTAATATTTGCATTAGATTTTTTTTTTTTTAGAAATGTTTGTCTTCTAACATTCACTCACTATAGCTTTTATTTAAATTTTGGCATGTAACACATTTTATCCTTATTTAAGTAGAGTTTTGTTTTCCTACATTTAAGGACGATTTTAATATTCAAACTGTACTGTGAGGAACGTTAAAATGGCGTACACTATTATTCAATATCATTTTTGGGGATTAAAACCAATAGGCGGCACGGTGGATCAGCTAGTAAAAGGTTGGCCTCACAGTTCAGAGGACCCGGGTTCGATCCAGGCCCCGCCTGTGTGGAGTTTGCATGTTCTCCCCGTGCCTGTGTGAGTTTGCCCCAGGCACTCCGGTTTCCTCCCACATTCCAAAAACATGCAACATTAATTGAACACTCTTAATTGACCCCTCCGTACAGGGCACTTAACTACGCCTCCTGAAGTGACGTCACGCCACGTGCGCTAACGTCAGACAAACAATTAGCAAAAATGGCGGCGCAGCAAGAAAAGAATAGCGCGAAACTGTCCGATTTACCGGCTGATTTCTCACTCGCATTCTTAGCTAACAGTGAAATATCGTTGAAAAGGAGACAGCGGGGCTTCAAGTATTTCAGCGAGGGGTATTTCAATGGCATTTACATGCATATCGACGGAGAAACCATTGATATTAGCGCGAGATCTTTCCGGAGTCAGAGGAAGACAGAGAAGCCACATAATATATTATAACCCAAAGACGAATTCGTCATTGACAGTTTCCTATTTTCGTGTTACATATTACACTTGTGTGCAGAATCTGTATATGTATCTGTATAGCCGTTTGTGAACCGCCGTATGAAGGAAAAGAAGGCGAGGCTTGATTTACGAGTTGTTTCTCTCGTTTTCTTTGTGTAACGTCACGCGCTCCCCTCAATAATTATTCTTGAATTAGTGCCGAACCTACGTAAGTCCCGACCGAGTACGACAATCACTACTTTAGTGTCCTCAAACGTCCTTCCTTCAGTCTTGGTGTCTCGGTGCACGTTGAAGGCTTTTAGGACTCCTAGTCCGGTTTATCTTAGCTCACCACCGAACAGAGACACGTTTGTGCAGTCAGATTATTGCAAATTATCACTCAACACAGATCAAGTCTGACAATCATTCACACGTAGCTATATTATGCAAGCGAAGAACTGCTAATTCATTTATATGAGACATGTATTGAAAATCAAATATAGGGCATACCTTCGTGCTAACAAAGTCCGGTTTAGTTTAGCTTGGGACCCGCCGAACAGAGACACGTTTGTGCAGTCAGATCATCGCAAAATATCGCTCAACACAGATCAAGTGTGTCAATCATTCACACGTAGCTATGTTATGCAAGCGAAGAACTGCTAATTCATTTATATGAGACATGTATTGAAAATCAAATATAGGGCTTACCTTCGTGCAAACATATCTGTTCCGGTTGATGGATTCAGTTGATCATGCGGTCTTCCACAAAGTTTGATCCATCAAAGACATTTTTCGTACTGGGTCTTCGGTTTTGGAAAGGGTACGAATTGAACACCAAGTAGCCTTTCAGGATACCTGTCGTCACTATTATAAAGTCCGTGACTACACCTCTTAACCATATCTATTGTTAAAGAACCTAAATACGCGATAAAATGCCAACAGAAGCTATACTGGACCATGCAACGTTGTCTGTCTATCTATCTATCTACAATTTCAATGGTAACATCATCATTCATCTATTGTCGACTAATGATGCAAAATAGGGGTCATTCCGTCTGACAACCACTGGATGACAGTAAAGAGCTTGCCAAGATGGTCAAAAAGTCTCATTTCATCGTTTAACCTGCAGGGACGATGACGTCACCCTTATCGGGGTAGGCTTGCAAAGTTTGAACCGTTTAAAAAAAAAGTTGAAAGATTTACAGTTTCTGTCCATTAGTCACATAAATGCATTGCATATTGTATTAAATGCTTTTACAAAGTCACATGGGCAAAGTGATGGAACAGGTTGTTATCACACCACGTTCCCGACCGGGAACCTGTCCTGGATATACTGCCCCCTCCTCCCGATCCGTTTGGTCTCCGGAGTCCCCAAGGGATCCCAATTCATCTGGCACCACATTTTGAGGCAAAACCTGAATCAGCATTTGGTGGACTGAAAAATCTATACATTGACTTTGATCCCAAGCAGCCTGGCTAGTTGGCATGGTAACTGGATGACACACACAACAGTTGGAGGCAATGATCAGGCACGAAGGCAGAATGTTTTTCGGAGTGTGGTTGATTTTAATGTATTTATTTATTTTGTAACTAATCAGAAGTCTTTTGCGGGTAGAGGCGCTTTGGTTATATTATCATTATTATATATTATATTCCAGTTTACCTGTTTTGCAGTGAACCACATAAAGCTCAGTTGATATATTATTAGTGACCACATTGGTTCACTGAGCATTTCCTTTGACAGTTTAGCAAAAAAAAAAAAAAAAAAAAAATCCCATAGGAAATGCAGGTGAGTCACTGATGATGTAGTGGTACACACACCTGCCTTTGGTTCGGGCAGCGTGGTATTGATCCTGCTCAGTGATGGTGTCGATATCTGCCAGGCGACCATTTTAGGGTGTAGTCTGCCTTTCCCCCTAGGCAAGCTGGGATCGGCTCCAGCTTTCACACAAGCCTTGCGAGGATAAGCAGCTTGGACAATGACATGACATGAAAGGAAATACAGGGATAATATGGTCATGGAAGTGTAAAAATAAGTTCAACACCATTCAAAGAAAAACGTAATAACAATAACCCCCAGGACAAGTAAACTAGGGCAAAGTATAAAAGTGAGTCATGTTGCTAATGCATCACAATCTTATTATCTAAACTTCGCTAACCAGTGACAACTCATGTGCCTATGCTGTAGTTTTACTGTGTTGGCTGTAACTCTGCATACTAATACTGTATATACGAATTTCCAGTGAATGTGCTTCCTCTTCTTTTCTCACATGAATCTCTAGCACTTTTTCAGGTTCTTCACTTAGAATATGTATGAAATAAAAGCGAAAGTTAAAAAAAAAAAAAAACAAGAACAACATTAACGCTAACATTTACACCATTGGATGATTTCAATCAATTTGGTTTTCCTTTTTTTTGGTCGATGGAAGAAGAGTAACAAGTAACATTGTTAATGATCACTGCACCAATTTTTTGCCTGGCACTTTATTCATCTTACCAAATCTGTCATTGGAAAACCAATCGACAAATATACAGACACAGCATTACATTAAAACTTAAGCAAACAATAATATTGGATAACACTGATGTGTCTTGTGCAACACTTTGTACTTACTTGGGGCATTTACTCACAAAGGAGGCCTACACTGAAATGTATCAAGTGTTGTAGTTTGCACTAGAGCGCAATGGCTTCCAGCTGTTGCCAGTGAGGGGAGCTCCAGAGCAGTACGATGATCGCAAAATACTCAGCTCGGAATACTCTGAATGCTCAGCTCAGATGTTCTTGACCTGCTAATTCCCGATCTAAATATACTGTTTTAGATGGAGAGAAAAAAAGGGTGTGCTACATGAGCTTTATATCATCATTAGAGGCTGAAATGAAAGGGAATGTGGACACCTGCTCCCTCCCACTCCCAATAATATATATATAAAATTCCCACCAAATCCCTAGTGTTGAAAAAATATCCCACCCAATTCTGAGTTTTCAAAATAAAAAAAAAATCCCACTCCCACAGATATTGATTACGATTCTGAGACAAAATTGTACAGAACCCCCGCCCCTTTATTTTTACACTCACTTTCAATCCTGCCCCATTTTTCTTCCTCAAGATAAAATATGCAGCACGCATCTGCCTTAGCCACCACAATGACGACTGCACATTGAATTACGGGAATGCTGAAGAAACAATAATTAAATTTCATCATAAAAGCCATATTAGTTTTGCAACGTTTAGGTCAATGCTGAGGATAAAGAAGTATAGATTTGATTAAAAATCAAATCTATATCATCATGGCTTCCAGTCTCAACAGCTCCCACCATCATTCCATTCTGTTCCCAATGATTTCCCAATTTGCAGGACCAACAGGACCCGATGGAATCCCAAAAAATGTGAACCTTTTACTTTTCAAGTCTGCAGCAAATGATTGTGCGTTCTGTGCCTTGAACGAGGAAAAAAAAACAAGAACTAAGATCGGGATTCAACACAATTTTCAGACCTGTTATGTAATACCATCTATTAAAATGAAATTGTATGAAATTAAATATTTCAATAAATACTTTGATTCTAATATCCTCGAGAAATATATATGCTATATTTACATAATTTTAGCAAGTTTGGTAGGCGAATTGAAAACTTAACTTCACATAAGTTTGAATGTGAGTGCCAAGGATTGTTTGTCTCTATGTGCCCTGCGATTGGCTGGTGACCGGTTCAGGGTGTACCCCACCTCTCGCCCGGTGTTGCCTGGATGAGGCTCCAGCGCACCTGGAACCCTAATGAAGAATAAGCGATTGGAAAATAAAAGATGGATGGACAATATTTTATCTGCATGTACATACTTTGTCCTCAGAGTACTTAGAACAGAACAGAACAGAAAGATGATGCACTTTAAATTCTGTAAAAAGACCAAATGATGGAATTAATGTATCTTTTTGTCAGTAAGTTCAGATTTGTCGATATTTGAACAACAAAGATTAGATGAATATTGGAGAAATATTACTTTAGAAATCCAGTTTTTAATAATTATAGGGTTGCTTCTTACTATCGCAGCATCATATAATTTGATTGTAATGTGTAAATCCTTTGCCAAATCAAATAGAGCACAATTTTTTTTCCATATACAGTATATATGCTAAAAAAGAAACAAAAAAGCACCTGTTAAGGTGAACGGGTAAATCAGTATAAGCAAAGGAAGAAAGTTCACCACTTCATCAACACCTGTTTGAGCAAATAGTCCAATAGTTCAAAATTGTTTCTCAAAATATAATTGGAAAAAAATTCAGGGATTTCATGTACAATCTATAATGTCAAAAAAAATTCTGGGACTCAGTAGAACTCTGCATGCAAATGGCAACACCAAAAACCAACATGGAATGCATGACGGTCGATCCCTCAGGTGACAGTGCATTAACAAAAACAGCATCACTCTAGAAAGCGGGGGTGTCAAACTCATTTTTGTGCTGGGCCACATTGTAAGTAAAGTAATAAGTATTTGAACACCTGTCTGTCAGCTAGAATTGTGACCCTCAAAGACCTGTTAGTCCACCTTTAAAAGTCCACCTCCACTCCATGTATTATCCTGACTGTGATGCACCTGTTTGAGGTCATTAGCTGCATAAAGACACCTGTCAACCCCATACAATCAGTAAGACTCAAACTTGTAACATGGCCAAGACCAAAAAGCCAAAGACACCAGAGACAAAACAGCTGGAAAGGACTACGGAGAAGTTGCCAAGCAGATTGGTGAAAAAAGGTCCAGTGTTGGAGCAATCAGAAAATGGAAGAAGCTCAACATGACGGTCAATCTCAATTGGAGTGGATGGAGCCCCATGCAAGATATCACCTTGTGGGATCTCAATGATCCCTGGAAAGGTAAGGAATCAGCCCAGGACTACACGACAGGACCTGAAAAGAGCTGGGACCACCGTTTCCAAGGTGACTGTTGGTAATACACTAAGACGTCATGGTTTGAAATCATGCATGGCACGGAAGGTTCCCCTGCTTAAACCAGCACATGTCAAGGCCCATCTCAAGTTTGCCAGTGACCATTTGGTTGATACAGAGGAGTCAATGGGAGAAAGTTTTATGGTCAGATGAGACCAAAATGGAAGTTTTTGGTCATAATTCCACTAACCGTGTTTGGAGGAAGACAAATGATGAATTCAGTCCCAAGAACACCATCACTACTGTGAAGCATGGGGTGGTAGCATCATTCTTTGGGGTGTTTTTCTGCACCTGGGACATGGGACGCGACGAGCGATTTGTCAACGTAAGACGAGCGTGTTGAGCGTATGACCAATGGGTGAATAATGACAGAAAAGTGTTTTGCTGGCGTGTATTTTTTACAGTGGAACCGGCACTAAAACGTTGGAAAGTTCATAGTCACTTCAGTTGTTGTCGTGAGTTAGAACAGTGAGCATCATGCCGCCGAGAAGGAAAAAAGTTAGGGTGCGGACTTCAGCAACTAGCGCTTCTAGTAAGAAAGCTAAGCCTCTTTCATCACGAGCAATGTGTTTGGAGGAAAAACAACAGCAGGAGGAAGAGCATGTCCGCGAAGTCACGCACCATGCGACACCCCCTTGCAAATCCCAGTGAGGACGGTCCGACAAAGAGACAAAAGAATCAGAGAAAAGATCCTGGACTGGGCTGTTGAGGATGGTCTTGTGGAGTTTTTCCATGAAAACAAACTGCTGCTTTCTGGATCTTCCATAGTAGGTGCTCTCTACTGTAGCTTAATATTAAATGGATCTTGCTTACAAAGCATCGGTTTATATACCCATATGCATGAACGTTCGGGAAATGCATGAATGACGCTCAATGTACTCCAAACGACGTTCGTTTGACTTTAGTGACACGCTGTGTGCGCTACGGGATTGTTCAGTGGTCGTTGACAGGTCGCCAGTGAGTCGTTCACTGTAAAGCAAACGATTAAGTAACAACCAAGTAAAGCTAGAGTTACGACTGACTAGCGATAGCTAAACCCGTGCAACACTCGGCGAACCTTCGTAAAACGTTCCACGAAAGTTTTGAACGTTCTGCAGCGTTTAAAATTAAACGTTGATGAACGCTGGTCTCGGTGAGAACTTTTGTGCATGTTCAAAAAATTTTTTCCGGACCGGCGTTCTACGCCGATTCCCAGCGATCATTGACGATCACTAGCGTTCAAACAACGCTCTTCTGGAGTTATCCCGGCGACCATGGGCGACTACCAACGTTTCCTTAAACGCTATAGAACACTGACCAGGACGTCATCGTGTGACGGGTTCATTAAAATTTCAAATTTTCAGATTTGAACCTGTGGCTGTAAATAATGTTGAATATTTTGATGGTTCTTCGGGCGGGATTACGCAGAGTCTGAATGAGCTCCAGGGCTCGGCGGGGAGCGAGCTCACGGCTCCGGTGCTCGGCGAATCTGTATGGATGTATCAACCGATACTGCTAGTGTACTTTTGTGTGGGCTTCTGACTTCTTTTTTTTCTTTGAAAGGCCGTTAAACTGTATAAAAATTAATCTACATGTGGAGCTCAGATGGGACCCACTAAATATGCACGTTTCAACAGGTTTTGATGATTTGGTGACACTCAGCGATTATACTGGGAAACCTTTATAATAAATCTGCACATCAGAGACACATGAACAATTAGCACTGATGAACAATTCATGCTCAACAACATTTGAAAAGAGGCAAGGAAAAGATGTTTTTGTGACTTTTCTTTGTTGGACTGCTGTGTATAACCCCTGGCTGGAATAAAACCCCTTCAAAATCATGTCTCTGCCTAAGAGTCCTGCATTTGGGTCCTACCGCTTGTCTCATATTCGTGACAGAGAAACAGAAATCAAACCCTTGAAAGGTCAGTGATACCATTATTTTAATGCACATTTGAAAACAAAAACAGTTGCACAATTATTAACACTGCAGTCATTCCAAATTCATGATTTTAAAGTGTGGAACATGCAACCTAACAGGCTTTACATGTATATTGAATACTGTATCCCTTGGACTACAATTCACCAACACCAACTTCAATTTTAAGACGCTTCACAATGGTTTACGTTGCACACACCTGGAATATTGGGTTCTTTTGGTGTCAAAAGGTGCCTTGGTAATATTTTAACAGTCAAGACATGCATGTCTCCTTGCAAGTAGAAAACAATATAAATAAGACACCATTGACAAAAATAAAAGATTGTAGCATTGAAGAATAAAAGTAGGGCTTGTTCGAGTAGAATTTTGAAAGATTGGATTTTCTTTTTTCCATTGACGACACCCCAGTTTACCTTCTCTTTTCCACCCTTTCCCCAGCGAATATATGATCCTTAAGTAGCTTATTGGTGAGAAAAAAGTGTTAATGCCAAAGACAGTTGAGAGATACCAGTATACCAAGACGAATCATGAGATATGAGACATTTTGCTTTTCTTTTTTTAAGTCTATACATACAGTGCTGTATGTATGGTGGCACATGCTAGGGAATTTTGTGCAGTTAGTTAAGGTTCAAATCTTGTCAAGTACCTCAATAGCCAGCCACTATTGGTCCAAAACCCGAATTAAAAAATGGGCGGGTAGCGTCAGGAAAGTGACCCGATGTGAAAACTGTGGCAGACAAATCATGCAAGTGACTATCTGTGGTGACTGGTGATGGGACAAGCTGAAAGCTGCAATCGGATACTCTACAGACGTGTAACACACAATGAAAATTGAATTTATAGACGTGAGATCGCTTCTTCTACAGTTAGCTAATCTAACAAGTAATTAATCTACAAAGTACATTTACTGTATGTATGTGCATCAAGATTATGTCACTGGGAGCCAGCGGATGAGTGGTTAACACACCTTCACAGTTCAGAGAACGCAGACTCAAATCCAACCTCATCTGTGTGAAGTTCGCATGTTCTCCCCATGCCTCCGGTTTCCTCCCACATCCCAGAAAAATGCATGGTAGGCTAACTGAAGAGTCTAAATTGTCCTAAAGTGTGAATGCGAATGGTTGGTTATTTATATTTGGTCTGCGATTTGTAGGGTATTGAGATACAGTCAGTACATTCACATTCCAAACTGGTTGCCTTGCGTACTTTCCTCTGTCAAGGAATTAGGAGGAACCATTTCTGAAATTAAAAAGGATGGGGTTGATGATACAGTAATAACCCGACAATGTTTAAAAAGAGGTGACATCACAACACTTGTCCTCGATTATGGATTTTGAGTGATCGCAAAAAAGGCACCAAATCTACAAAGGAAAATAAGATGGATCAAGAGTTATTCCAAGGAAGCTCTTCTGAACTCTCTCCTTGCAGAGGGAAAAAAAAATTACAAGCCCGTAGTCACACTGTCAGTCGTGTACAGTACATCCGATCAAATATGTAAAAGATTTTTTTTAAAATACGTAAATTTACAACAATGGACATGTCACATAAATGTTTCAGCTGTAACATGAAACTGGGTTCCTCAATGAATCTACTTTCAAAATTTTTCTATACAAAAATAAAGGAAAATGCTAATTGACTTCATTTAAAGCATAGCACTTTGTAGTGTAAATCATCCTTGGATGGTTTTAGCAATTCAATAAGATTTAATTCTTTCAGGGTGATACAGTAAAAAATTTTTAAATTCATCACAGGTCGAAAGGCACAATACTTAAGTAATAGTCCCATCACTTCATAATTACCTTTCAAATACTGACAGTGTGAAATTCTATACAGGATTCATCAGGTTTTTAAAATAGCACAAAGACTAAACACATAGGAAAGGAAAACATGCACTACTGCTCAAACTAATTTAATGCACTTACAAATGGCATTGCAGTGTTTTCTTAAAAATCTCTTCTCCATTGTTGAACATCTCTGGAATGTTTTCATTCACGTAACATGCCTCCTGGTGCCCCAGATGCAAACTCAGTCGGGACCTCAAGTCTCCATAGGAGAGATGGCTGAGAATGGAGGATGACCACACGGACCTGTTCCCCATAATGCACCGAGATGCATTTCCTCCACAACACAAGTTCTCTCAGAAGTCCACTCTGATCACAATATCAGTCATCCAGTTAAATGGCAATATGCAGACACCCCCCCCCTCCCTCCACAAGACACGTGCTTAGAGAAAGAGCAGGGAGGGCAAAGCGCCCCTCAAGCTTCACAAGATGAACTTCAGGGCACAAATCATGACAGTTAGATTCATTTCAGAAGGCGTGAGCGGCTTCCCGATCAACCAAGCGGCCAAACCGCTCACGGCTGTGTATGGAAGTATTCCTCCGTCTTGCCGATCAACCAATACTGCTATTTCTCTATCAGATAAATCCGAGTAAGCAGCACTGGGCATAAATGGTGTCCCATGTAATCGACCCTTTGCCGCGGCACGTAACACATCACATCCGCCCACGTAGGTCATGTGACTCGCGAAAATGGCAGCGCCCCTGAAAATTGGTTATTGTCGATAAAAATCTTCTCAAAACACTATTAAATGAGAGAGGATTAAACATCACATTGTCAAAATAGAGTACATATTACATGACCTATTGGATACATTGTTAATAGAAACCAGTGGATTTCCCCTTTAAATGGATTGCTGTAATGCATTGTTGCAACTAGAAGGAACCCTCATGAGGTAAGTGGTGGACATTATTTCCTGCCTATAGACACGGGTTTAGTCAGGCTAAACAAGAGGCATATGCCGACATCCACATCAGGTTGAATACGAAAGAGGGAGAACAGGATCTCTACAGGTTGGCCAGACAGAGGGATAGAGATGGGAAGGATGTGTAGCAAGTAAAAGTGATTAAGGATAGTGTGCTAAGTAGATGGAAAGAGTGCTTTGAGAAGTTAATGAATGAAGAGAATGGGAGAAAAGGTAGAGTTGAACAGGCAAGTGTGAGTGACCACAACGTGGCAAAGATTAGTAAAGGGGAAGTTAGAAACAGTTGGTCCTGATGACATACCGGTGGAGGTATGGAAGCAATTTGGAGAGATGGCTGTGGAGTTTTTCCACCAACTTATTCAATAGAATACTAGCAGAAGAGAATATGCCAGAAGAATGGCGGAAAAGTGTGCTTGTCCCCATTTTTAAGAACAAAGGCGATGTTCAGAGCTGTGAAAACTACAGAGGAATAAAGATGATAAGCCACACAATGAGGTTATGGGAAACTGTAGTGGAGGCTAGACTCAGGACAGAAGTAAGTATCTGCGAGCAACAGTATGGTCTCATGCTAAGTACAGAGAAGGTCAGAAGGAGCTACATTGTGTCTTTGATGTTCGCAGATGATATTGTGATCTATAGTGAAAGCAGGGAGCAGGTGGAGGAACAATTAGAAAGATGGAGGCACGCACTGGAAAGGAGAGGAATGAAGATTAGCCACAGTAGAACAGAATGTTTGAATGTGAGGGCGGAGGAGGAGGAGTGAAGCTCCAGGGAGAAGAGATAGCAAGGGTGGATGACTTCAAATACTTGGGGTCAAGAGCAATGGAGAGTCTGGTAAAGAAGTGAAGAAAAGGGTCCAAGCAGGGTGGAACAGTTGGCGGAAACTGTCTGGTGTTCTATGCGACAGAATAGTCTCCTATAGGATGAAGGGCAACGTTTATAAAACATTGGTGAGGGCAGCCATGATGTACGGAATAGAGACGGTGCCACTGAAGAAACAACAGGAAGCAGAGCTGGAGGTAGCAGAAATGAAGATGCTGAGGTTCTCACTTGGAGTGAACAGGTTGGATAGGATTAGAAATGAGCTCATTAACGGGACAAGCCGAAAGGAAAAGAAGAAGAAGTCAGGTCATTGTTGCATTGATTGCATCACTCACCTTTCAAAAAGAGTTTGGGAAGGTCCCGTAACACAGGCATTTGCTTTTGTGAAGATGAAGGTTTTGTATGGTCGGTGATGTCGAATGACTGTTTGGGTCTTTGATGGGCAAGGGTGTCAACATGGTAAGCCAGGGGTTCTCAATTCGTAGATCGCGACCGACTAGTCGATTGCTGAGGCAGTTTTGATCGATCACGTGACATTGTTCCCAAAAAAAAAAAAAAAGAGATGTCAGCCCATCAACCATCTCGTCGCTTTCAGGTGTGGCCAATACTTCGATCGCACACACAATAAGGCACATTCTAGCAAGCTGACCTCCTATTTAGCATCTCTCTCTTGCTTTTCTTCACAGCTGTTGGGATGATGCATGCGTAACCCACCTACCTTACCTCCCCGTCAGTAGATCCTGAGAGGTCGGCTGCTTGGAAAGTAGATCTTGGGGTAAAAAAAAAAGGTCTATAATACCAACTAGAACTTGTTTGGAAACTCATGCAAGATGTCATTCCCATCCCAAAAAACATGTCATTTTGGAGGTGGCAGGCTTTTGCCAAACAACAACAATATATAGCAGATGAAAAAAAAAATACTGCTACTGTATTATACTTTATTGTATAATACATTCTTTTGTCCACACTGGCAAACCAGTCAGGAGTATTCCCAGGGCAATTAGTTGTTTATTCCTTACTCCAAAACGGATTGATGTTATTGTTATTGGAAATGACAGCCAGCTTCATTTTCTGGAGCAATAAATGCATGAGGAGAACTCGTGAGTGGAATATTGGCCATCTGGACAGTCTTGGAAGAAAAGGATGAGGACCAAACCAAAACACAAGACCAAAAATGGCACTGTATGTGTAAACCAGACCATGTCTCTAATGTATTAATTTCTTGTGCCCCTTTAGCTCAGGAGACAGATGTGTTGATCGTTATGGACGCAGAGGGCTGCAGAAAAGAAGATGGAAAAGGAAAAGACAGTGAGACAGACAGAGATAGACAGCTATTCAAACTTTGCTGTTTTGTCTGCGTCTTAATGTAAAAACGTCCACAGTGAGTTCAGCACTGAAATTAGATATTGATCCTTCTATCTCGTTCTCCACCCACACTCCGTAGTTTTGAAACCCCCCCTTCTTTGAGAAGATTGTCTCCCTTTCATTTAGACCTTCCTTTTCACTCTAGGGACATCTTTTCTATTGGGAGTCTTTTCCTTAATGTACCCTAGTTTCCATCGCCTATTTGCTATAGGGGAAGGAAAGAGTTAATGAGAAATACTTTGGTACAAAAATCAATCCTCTATGACTGATTTATATACTGTACATAACAGGTTAGTACATATGTTGAAAAATCTCATCATATCCAATGTCAGACTGATGATGTACTAGTAGAAATGGTGTAGTTGATACGTCTGGGTTCAAAAGGTCATATTCACAGTTGTTCAGTGATTTTATTTTACCTTTTCCCCAAAGCCACCCATGATATGTACTGTAGCCTACAGTTCTCCTACAACCCTAAATATATATAACATAACAATAGGTTGATAGTTGAGATTTGATAACACTAGTATCAGCTTTCCAATTTTGTAACAAAATAATCGCTGAGCATTCTAACTACTGTACTGTAAGTACATTTTCTGCTGCTAAATAAAAATATCACATAAGTTCCATACTATGAGTACTTACTGGGAAAATGATCTAACTAAATGTTGGTATTAAATATTTATTCTTTTTTTTTGTTTGTTTTACATTTGACGATAACATTGGCTGATTTTTATTAATTATGAATGTCTCCCCTCTCTGATGCTGTGGTGCTAGAGTAATCCCTTGTTTATCGCAGGGATTTGATTCCAGACCACCCCCGCAATAGGCCTTTTGTCAGGAACAGATCACAGAGGTGGACCCAAAATGTACGACTCAATGATCTGGCAAACTTAGACACAGAAACACACAGCTTAAAGGGGAACTCCACTCCCATCTCCCATTGAAAATACCAATGTATCAGATGGGTTGTTCATAGCCACCGCGGTCCGCGATGAACAACACCGTCGATCCAGGGCGCTTTATAGCATTGTCGTCACACGTGGCTGAGTTCAGCATTGTCTACAGCGTTGTTCAGAGCCGCCGTCGTCCGCCAGCCCGACGCGCAGCCTTCGCTGGTGAAGTGACGCAGCAGCCTGACGCCGTCCGACGCGCACATCGACACATTTAGCACACCTGTCATACGTACATGGATCTTTTGTTACGTTATGAGAGACCGATTACGTGGTCCACCCCAAACTATTATTTTTTTTAGTAGCTGTATACACACCTACCTGTCATTTGGAACCCATGAAGCTGTCGTCCTCTGCAGCCGTGCAATCCATTTTTGACAATGAACCGGGTCTCTTGCAAACTTATGAAGGGTAAATCCATCCTCCCGAGTGTTCAAGCAATGTCCAGCAATGCAACGAGGTAGCATTTTGGCTAATACGAAAAAACAACAAGCTACCTTCCCGGAGGTAAAACTAATGGAAACAAACGAGTCCACTTGAGGGCGGTCCTGTCCAATACGTCACTTCCTGCTTCTTCTCGAAAACAAATCCCTCAAGAGGATTTTCATGGCAGGACTTACAAAAAGGTGTATACGTCAAAATCATGTTTTGAGCTGAAAAAAAAACGCATGGGTCCGTGTCGGCTGCCGTCTTTTCATGAATAACATACTAAAAATCATGCATTTCATGACAGTGGCCCTTTAAATGATATCTGATGAATATCTTAATTTTAAAGTTAGAGTACCAATGACATGACCCATCTGATACATTGTTACTTTCAATGAGCAGAGTTCCCCTTTAAATGTGAGACCTAATTATCCCAAACAAGGTGCAGGTGAGGAGGCTGTGCACAAGGCAGTGGCATGACCACACCCATGACAATCTGCCTTAACGAAAGGTCATTAAAGTGGGACTGTCATCCCTATAAACATTCTAAAATAGATATTGTAATGAAAAATACATATAACAGTATTCACTTCGATGTCCATACGAAAAAATAAATGTGAGCGGATCGTGCATCATCCATGTGCAAAGTTGTGCAATTGAGTGTCTCTCGACATCCAAGTGGTCGCCATATTAGTCGCGTCCTCTGTCCTTGACGTCATCGTCACTTCCTTCGTTGAAAACGCGCAGTGCCTGCTACTATGGAAGCTGAACAACGGGGCTATTCAGATTTTTCCAACACCCCTTCTGACACCGAAGCTCTTTTCGAAAAGGACAACACCACACAACTGAATGAAGTTACTGGGGCAATATTACACTATTGTTTCCAGCCCTCAGGTCAATATTACACTATTGTTTCGAGCCATATTCAGATGATATGCGATCACGGCCAAACCGCATCCCCGTCCAATCCATTTCCGCTTCAGAGATGAGCCATCACGGCTCATCACAGCTGGCCGGTGTGGCTTATGACAGAGCCGAGCAGTGCTGCTTTAGAGGGGTGTTCACAGATGCCGCAGTACTGAGCAACACAGTCGAGCCGGAGCGCTTTATGCGCGCACGCGACTGAGTGACGCATTCTCAGCTGGGTTCTTCAGAGCTGCCCCCGTCGCAAAGCCCGACGCGCAGCCTTCGCAAAAGCTGTGACCGCCGAACGTGGCGCATCAGCCTGTGTGGCTGATTTTCCGTGCCGTGGTGGCATATAATGGAGCCGAGGTGTGCTGCTTTTTATAGGGTTGTTCACAGCCACCGTAGTATGCAATGAACACTATCGAGACGAGGCTGAGTGAGATATTGATGGCTGGGCAACACGCACATCAACACACTTCATACGCGAATCTTTTGTTACATTATGAGAGAGACCGATTACGTGGTCCGCCCCAAACTATTATTTTTTTTAGTAGATGTATACACACTTATTTGTTATTTGGAACCCACGAAGCGCTCATCCTCTGCACCCGTACAATCCGTGCACGAACAGGGTCTCTTTCGAACTTATGAAGGGTAATTCCATTCTCCCAAGTGTTCAAGCAATGTTCAGCAATGCAATGAGCCGGCATTTTGGCTAACACGAAGGAACAGCGAACTACCTTGCCGGAGGTAAAACTAATGGACACAAGCGAGTCCACTCGGGCGCCCTGCTGTCCTTTACATCACTTCCTGCTTCTTCTCGAAAACAAATCCCTTTAAGAGGATTTACATGGCGGGAGTTACAAAAAGCTGTATACGTCAAAATCATGTTTTGTGGTGAGGTTTATGTTTTTCATTAATAATATACCTAAAATCATCCATTTCATGACAATCGCACTTTAAGCAGTAGCCACTGCAACATGGCTCGAACATGTCCTCCTTAGGTTTTTGCATCCGGGGAAAAATAATATCATCTAGGTACACAAAAGCATAAACATTTAACATATCATTGAATAGATTGACAAAGTTTTGAAACACCGCCGGGGCGTTTATGAGCCTACACGGCATCAGCAAGTATTCATAAGGCCCCATGGGTGTGTTGAATACAGTTTTCCACTCACCACCCTCTCTAAATCCAGACAAGGTGATACGCATTCCTTAAATCCAGTTTGGTGAATACTTTGGCCCCCTTCCAGGAGCTCAAAGGCACCTGTTCTTAATGGTTATGTTGTTGAATCCTTGATAGTTACAGCAGGGTTTCAGGGTCTTGTCTTTTTTCTCCATGAAGAACAACAACGCCCAGGCCGGGAATGACAAGGGCCAGATCAGCCAGGTTGCCAGCGACTGATCCATGTACTCCCTCATGGCTTGGTGTTCTGGGCCTGAAAAAGAAAGGAAGTTAATGGCACAGCCATATGGTCTGTGTGTCCTTGGCCCTGGAGTACAGTTCCTCAAATTTGTGATAACACGAGGACACTCGCGACAGGTCCGGGTCTTGAATCAAGGTCTACGACCTTGTCTCCACTGCATCTGTGACTCCTGTACTCCATGACTTGAAACAGGCCTGATTGCAAGACATGATTTGCCCCGAAGACTAGTCTACATGGGGGTTATGCAGCCTCAACCACGGACGACCTAAAATGAGATTATGATTTACGGTGTCAAACACATTGAAGGTAATGAGCTCTGACTAAAAGTCTGGGAATGTCAGCGTGACAGCTTAGTTACAATGCGTTATGTTGCCCAAGAAAGTTCCATCAGATGCGTATGCATTGCAAGGACACTGAACCTCAAAGGTTCTGATACCCATACGTTTGACTAGGAGCATGTCCAAGAAGTTGATGTCTGGACTAGCTGCCCCGGCGCACCTAGTGTGACCTGAGGTAGTGCCTGTGCCAGTTGTCTTTCAAAGAGATTGAAACTCACTATTATCGGAATATTGCGAAGGCGGCTCACAGCTTTGGCATGGCATTCAGCCATGGTGTGACCCAACTACACCCAGTAGTAGAAGCACTGCCCTTCCCTTTGATGATGCAGAGGGGAAAGCCAGAAGTGGCCCAGCTGCATGGGTTCCTCTGTGGTGGCAGTAGGGAATGGAGCGAAGTCCCTGGAGTGTGGAGATGCAATCCTCTGCCGAACCATGTCCTGTTCGCGTTCCATAAGCCACTTGTCAATCTTCAGGTTGAGGGCAATGAGTGAGTCTGAGTCTGCGGGCAGATCAACCGGAACTATTTGGTCTTTGATGGTGGGGGATAGCCATTGAAAAAAAACATCTAGTAGCGCCCTGTCATTCCACTGCGAGAATGCAGAATGCTATGGCATAGTCCAACACCCTGTGTTTGCCTTGCTCAAGCATGATCAAAGATCTCGATGCCTCACGTTCAGGGGTCGTGTATTGAAAAACTTACTTCATTGTCCTCACAAAAGATGACCATGACCAGCATGTCTCCACGTAATGGCTCCATTCCGCCGTGGCCCATGCTTCCATGCGTCCCCTCAGGTGGGAAAAGATGAATGCTTTTTTTCACTCTTTCTGTGGGGAAGGCGACTCCTTGCATCTCACATTCATGCATTGGGTAATTACCGGCTGGATGTTTCCAGAGTTCCCTGAGAACCACTCCAGCTGTGAGAGGGGTGAGCAGGTGGCCGCATGCGGGAATGTCTGGGCATCCACCATACACGAGGTCATAGGCATGAACAAGGAACTGTGGGAACGTGACATCAAGGTACTGTCATGCTACTGGATTCCAGCCAGGGCTGGGCGTGGCCAGCTAATCTGAAGGTGCACACCTGCGCCTCATGACCTTTGATTAAGACCCAGTACATATAGGACCCGGGGGACGACTATTACTCTGCTAGATCCTTGCCTCTCATGCCTCGTTCCCGCACTACCGTACTCCTGACGTCTACCTCCCGTGTACCGACCAACGCCTGTCTCCCGACCTACCCCGTAAGCCTGCTGTTACTGATCTTGCTGCTTGTTTGGACTGACTCCCTGGTAACCGACATTGGAACGAATAAAGGCTTATTCCGCACTGCTTACTTCTCACCTGAGTCGTGCATTTGGGTCCACCCCCGAGTCTCGTCCGTGACAGAACGATCTAGCCAAGAACATGGACCCAGCCGACTCTGAAGCCATTCGCCGTGTGCTGCAAGTGCAGGGCAAACGCCTGGGTGAGCAAGAGGCTGCTCTCCAGGGTATGACTCACCAGATCCAGGAGCTCTGCACCCAGCTTGTGCCTCCCCGTGCCACCATCACTCCGCTCTCTCGACCAGAGCGGTTCTCAGGCGACTCCGGTAACGTCAAGCCCTTCCTGGCGCAGTGCGATCTCCACTTTGAGCTGCAAGCTCCCGCTTTTCCCACGGACCGCTCCCGGATCGCCTTCGTCATTTCCCACATGACAGGGAGGGCGGAGGCATGGGCCACCGCCGAGTGGAGCCATAACTCGGAGACCTGCCGCTCATGGGCGAGCTTCGTCTGCGCGCTCACCCAGGTGTTCCAGTGTGCGGCTCCGGAACGCCAGGCGGCGTCGTCACTCATGACAATTCGCCAGGGGCGTCGCCGCGTGTCCGACTACGCCATCGAGTTCCGGATTCGGGCTGCCGAGAGCCGCTGGAATGAGGAAGCCCTCCATGACGCGTTTTACGAGGGACTGTCCCCACAGATCCGTGGTCACCTCGTGGCCTTGGATCTTCTGCCTTCGCTTAACTCCCTCATCGCATTGGCCCTCAAGGTGGACCAGCGCCTCACCGTGCAGAGACAGATGGAGGGCCTGAGGGAGGAGGAGAGGGAGAGTCGCAGTCCGGTTGTTTCCGCTTCCCGGCCACCCGTGTTGTCAGCTTCACCGGAAGCCATGCAAGTGGAGGGGCTTGGCAGCTCAGCGGAGGAGCGCTTACGTCGCCGACGAGAGGGACGCTGTTTTTACTTCGGGCGTTTGGGACACTTGATCGCCCGTTGCCCGACTCGACCAGGGCATTCTGACATCAGGATCGCTACTCCGGTGAGTGTGCGGTACACCACGACGGGGTGAGGGAGGTCCCTTCTTCACCTCACCTTGGGAACGGACTCCCGTTCATGCTCTGTGACGGCTTTCATTGATTCTGGGTCGGAAGCAAATCTGATAAATCCCCGCGTGGTCGAGGAGCTGGGGGCAGCAACCTTTCCCACCCAACGTTTTCGTCACGCCTATGCCGCCAACGGCAAGTTCCTTTGTCGGGTTACACATCGCACTCAGACGCTACGTATGATCTTTCCGGACGCTCACTCGGAGCGTATTAGCTTTCATGTCTTCGACGCACGTAGTAGCGACATCATCTTGGGCAGCCCGTGGCTCAAAGAACATAATCCGCACATAGATTGGGCCACGGGTCAGATCAAGACTTGGGGAGAGGACTGTCTCAGTCGCTGTGTCGCTGTCCGGAGAGACAGGGGTATTCAAGTTGCGCCGGTTCGGCTAACAGAACCTAGTACCGCCCTGGACCTGACCGCAGTGCCCTACTGCTACCATGACCTACGGGAGGTCTTCTCTGAATCTAAAGCAAAGTCTCTGCCGCCACATCGGTCATACGACTGCGCGATTGAACTCCTGCCAGGCACCTCTCCTCCCAGAGGGAAACTGTTCTCTTTAACCGGACCAGAGCATCAAGCCATGAGGGACTACATCGAGGACTCGCTGGCAGCCGGACTCATTCGCCCCTCATCCTCACCAGCCGGTGCGGGGTTTTTTTTTGTCAAGAAGAAGGACTCCACGCTGCGACCCTGCATCGACTACCGAGGCCTGAACGACATCACAGTCAAGAACAGGTACCCTTTGCCGCTTATCTCTACAGCATTCGAACTCCTCCAGGGAGCCCGGATCTTCACCAAGCTCGACCTGCGCAGCGCTTACCACCTGGTGCGGATTCGGGAAGGGGATGAGTGGAAGACGGCATTCAACACCCCCACAGGGCACTATGAGTATCTGGTGATGCCCTTCGGACTGACTAACGCTCCGGCCGTCTTTCAGAACTTCATTAACGACGTGCTTCGGGAGTTCCTGAACAGATCTGTCTTTGTTTATCTGGATGATATTGTCATCTTTTCAGCAGACCTAACCTCTCACATTCAACAAGTCAGAGAGGTGCTCCGGCGTCTGCAGCAGCACCAATTGTACGTGAATATGGATAAGTGTGAGTTCCATCAGGCATCCGTGTCCTTCCTGGGCTTCGTCCTGGCTGAGGGAGAGATACGGATGGACCCCGGGAAGGTCGACGCGGTGCTGCGGTGGCCTACCCCCACCAACAGGAGGGACGTGCAGAGGTTTTTGGGATTTGCCAATTTCTATAGGAAATTCATAAGGAACTTCAGTTCCGTGGCCGCTCCTCTGATTTCGCTCACCTCGCCACATACCACCTTCGACTGGTCCGGGACCTGCCAGGAGGCCTTCAGCAGGCTCAAGGCAAGTTTCACTACTGCGCCCGTTCTCATTGTTCCGGACCCAGATAACCAGTTTTTGGTGCAGGTGGATGCATCGAATTCAGGAATCGGAGCAGTCTTGTCGCAGAGGAGTCCCAGGGATGGAAGGATCCACCCATGTGCGTTCCTGTCTAGGAAGTTGACCCCGGCAGAGAGGAACTACGACGTGGGAGATCGGGAACTGCTGGCGGTCAAGAGCGCGTTGGAGGAGTGGCGGCACTGGCTGGAGGGCTCGCAAGTACCGTTCGTTGTCTTCACGGACCATAAGTACCTTGAATACCTGAAGTCTGCGAAGAGGTTGAACGCCCGTCAGGCCAGGTGGGCCCTATTTTTCACCCGCTTCCGCTTTAAGGTGTCCTTCCGCCCAGGCTCCAAAAACAGCAAGCCGGATGCACTCTCGCGGATCCACGAGGGAGGGCGCACAGATTCAGACTCCACTACTATCCTGCCAGCAGTGTGCTTCGTGTCCGGTTTCACCTGGGCGATCGAGTCGCGGGTGAAGGAGGCCCTGGGAGAGACGCCGCCACCCGTGGATTGTCCGTCGGGCCGCCTTTTCGTCATCCCATCTCTGCGGGGAGACGTCATCAACTGGGCCCATACCAACAAGACGGTCTGCCACCCGGGTATGGCGAAGACGCGTTCAGTGGTCGAACAAAGGTTCAGGTGGCCTAACCTCAGCAAGGACGTAAGGGAGTTCGTCAACGCCTGCCCGGTGTGTGCTGCCAATAAGACTTCCCGCCTACGCCCTGTTGGTGAGTTGCGACCCCTGTCCATCCCCTTTCGTCCGTGGTCACACATCGCGCTGGACTTCGTCACCGGCCTGCCGCCTTCACAAGGGAACACAGTGGTGCTGTCCGTAGTGGACCGTTTCTCCAAGATGGTCCACTTCGTGCCGCTTCCGAAGATCCCGTCGGCCAAGCAGACAGCCCAGTTGGTATTAGACGAGGTCGTCCGTTACCACGGCCTACCCCAGGACATCGTTTCGGACAGGGGTCCGCAATTCAGCGCCCGTTTCTGGAAGGAGTTCTGCAACCTCATCGGCGCTTCGGCTAGTCGGACATCGGGTCATCACCCAGAGTCTAATGGCCAGACTGAGAGGATTAACCAGGAATTAGAGACCGGTCTTCGATCTCTGGCATCCAGGGACCAGAGCACGTGGAGCCAGCACATCAAGTGGGTGGAGTATGCCCACAATTCTCTACCCTCCGCCTCAACAGGTATGGCTCCACTCCATGTCATGCATGGCTACCCTCCGTCCCTGTTTCCTCCACTGGTCACAGACTCCGCAGTCCTGTCAGCCCTGGCCGTGGTGCGACGCTGCAAACGGACCTGGGAAGCAGCTCGGAGGACACTGCTGCGCATGAGCAGCGCCTACAAGGCTGCAATGGACCGTAAGAGAAGGGCCGCACCTGAGCTTCTAGTGGGACAGCGAGTGTGGCTCTCCACCAAAAATCTCTCGCTGCGGACGGAATCCCGCAAACTTGCTCCCAGGTTCGTTGGCCCGTTCCCGGTTTCCAAAGTTATTAACTCGGTCGCCGTCTCGTTGAAACTGCCCAGGTCGATGAGGGTGCACCCGACGTTCCACGTCAGCAGACTTCGCCCGAATCGCACATCGTCGCTGGCTCCTCCGCTCAAATCCCCCCCGCCCCCCCGCATGGTCGACGGTGGGTTGGTGTACACTGTGCGCCGGTTGCTGTCTTCCCGTCGCAGAGGAAGGGGGGTCCAGTACCTGGTGGACTGGGAGGGATATGGCCCGGAGGAGCGCTCTTGGATCCCCTCCCGCTTCGTTGTGGACCGCTCCCTCATCAGGGACTTTCACGCGGCTCACCCTGATGCTCCTGGGCCGTCCAGAGCCGGCCGTTGAGGGGGGGGTTCTGTCATGCTCCTGGATTCCAGCCAGGGCTGGGTGTGGCCAGCTAATCTGAAGGTGCACACCTGCGCCTCATGACCTTTGATTAAGACCCAGTACATATAGGACCCGGGGGACGACTATTACTCTGCTAGATCGTTGCCTCTCATGCCTCGTTCCCGCACTACCGTACTCCTGACGTCTACCTCCCGTGTACCGACCAACGCCTGTCTCCCGACCTACCCCGTAAGCCTGCCGTTACTGATCTTGCTGCTTGTTTGGACTGACACCCTGGTAACCGACATTGGAACGAATAAAGGCTTATTCCGCACTGCTTGCCTCTCACCTGAGTCGTGCATTTGGGTCCACCCCCGAGTCTCGTCCGTGATAGGTACAACAATTTGGTAAACTAAGACAAAGAAAACACACAGCTTCAATGCAAGATCTAATTATCCCAAATGAGGTGCAGGTGAGGAGGCTGCTGCCAGAGGCAGGAGCATACGACACTGTGGCGTGACCATGCCCCAGAGAGCAGTGTCATGGTTTGTTAGTTTGGGTGTGTTTATGTTTCATGTTTTCCTGTTTTCCATGTTTTTGATGTCTTATGTGCTCATTTAATTATTGTGTCCACCTGTTCTCGTCACCCTCCTACGTTGTGTCGACCAATCAGCTCCCTCAGGCGACCCATGTCTTGTCCAGGTATCCCTCACTGTCTCGTCAATCTATTTGTCTTTATTTCCCGGGTTTCTTTCAGTTCTTGTCGGTTCTTTTTCATTGTTGTGCAGTATGTCAATTTCGTACAGGTATTTGTATCATAAAAAATGGAAATCGTAAAGGTATTTTCCGCCTTCCTTATTTCTGTTTTTTGCATATCTATCACACACAAAGGTTTCAAATCATCAATCCAATTCTAATAAATAAATAATAAATCGTACGAGGGCAGCACCGACTGCCGGAGAAAAATTCCTCATGTGTTTTTGCACACTTGGGCATTCACACTGACTCTGAGATCACTCGGACACAACCCAAGGAAATACAAAATGAACTTTTCAAATTACAATTGAATGTATTGCAGCACCAAAAACAAAATCCAAACCTTTCTGGCCCTCTGTGAAAGAGTAATTGCGCAATTATTAAATCACAGTTACTGCGACCAACCATAAATTTGGGAAAGGTGAGGTCAATTTCACAAGCCACACCCAATCCTGATTACCACCATACTTGTTGAATCAAAAAAAAATAAAATCTGTCAGAGAATGCGAAGTGGGCTACAAGATCTGAAGAACCAATGCATCATGGCATGATCAAAAGAAATTCAAGAAGAAATGAGAAAAAAGTGATTGAAATCTTTGAGTCTGGAAAAGGTTACAAAGTAAGGCTTTGGAGCTCCAGCGAACCATTGTCAGACCCATTATCCACAAATGGAGAAAAATGGGAACAGTGGCAAGCCTTCCAGGATTAGTCGACCAATTAAAGTTACTCCAAGAGTATGACCGAGACTCATCCAGGAGGTCGCAAAAGAACCTCAAACAACATCCAGACCTGCAGGCTTCGATGGCCTCAGTTAAGATCAGTGTTCATGAGTCTACCATAAAAAAAGACACTGGCCAAAAATGGCATCTATGGCAGAGTTCCCAGGCGAAAACCCCTGCTGTCAGCAAAGAATACAAAGGCTCATCTCACATTTAAGCCAACCATGCATTTTCTTAGCTGGTTATCCTCACACGGTTCATGGGAGTGCTGCAGCCTATCCCAGCTGTCATCAGGTAGGAAGCAGGGTACACCCTGAACTGGTTATCAGCCAATTGCAGGGAACATTGAGACAGATTAATGCATGTTTTTTGGGTTGTGAGAGGAAACCAGAGTGGCTGGAGAAACCCCACGCAGGCACGGGGATAACATGCAAACTCCACACAGGCAGGGGCAGCATTGAACCCGACTGTGAGGCCAACGCTTTCCAGCTGCTCCACCATGCCGCCCACTCTATACATGTACATTTTATTCCTTGTGATATGTGGATTAATGAATAATTCTTTTTCTTTTCTCATTTAATTGTTTAAGGACAGGAAATATTTATTTAAAAAAATTACAGCATTCTACTGAAATTCCGATATGGTGAATTATGCGTGATATGAAAATAAATCTGCAATGCACTGAACCATCAACAGCTGAACTGCAATATAGAGAGCGAATGCTTTAATTAAATATCCATCCAATCTACCACAAGACCATCATCCATCCATTATCTGAGCTGCTTATCCTCACAAGGGTCGTGGGAGTGCTAAAGCCTATCCTGCCCGAGGATAACTGGGATACCTGAACTGGTTACCAGCCAAGCAGAGGGCACATAGAAAAAAAACAACCATCTGGACTTACAATAACACCTACGGACAATTTATAGTTTCCAATTAATGCATGTTCTTGAGACGTAAGAGGAAACCAGAGTGCCTGGAGAAAACTCACACAGGCATGGGGAGAACTTGCAAACTCCACAGAGGCATGATGTTCGCAGACATTCTTATCTGCAGTGAAAGCAGGGAGCAAGTGGAGGAATAATTAAAATGATGGAGGCATGCACTGGAAAGGAGAGGATTGAAGATTAGTTGAAGTAAAACAGAATATATGTGCGCGAATGAGAGGTGTGGAGGGGGAAGAGTGAGGTGACAGGGAGAAGAGATAGCGAGGCTGGATGACTTCAAATACTTGGGGTCAACAATCCAGAGCAATGGTGAGTGTGGTAAGGAAGTGATGAAACGGGTCCAAGCAGGTTCGAACACCTGGGGGAAGCTGTCTGGTGTGTTATGTGACAGAAGAGTCTCTGCTAGGATGAAGGGCAAAGTTTATAAAACAGTGGTGATGTTTGGATTAGACATAGTGACACTGGAGAGACAACAGGAAGCAGAGCTGGGGGTGGAAGAAATGAAGATGTTGAGGTTCTCGCTCGGTGTGAGCAGGTTGGAGAGGTTTAGAAATGAGCAAATTAGAGGGACAGCCAAAATTAGATGTTTTGGAGACAAGGTTCGAGGGAGCAGACTCTGATGGTTTGGATATGTCCAGAGGCGAGAGAGTGAATATATTGGTAGAAGGGTCCCGAGGATGGAGCTGTCAGGCAAATGAGCGAGAGGAAGACCAAGGAAAAGGTTGATGGATATTGTGAAGGAAGACACGAGGGCAGTTGGGGTTAGAGAGGAAGATGCACAGGATAGGCTTAGATGGAAAAAGATGACACTGTGTAAGTCTTAATTATGGCCTGCGTGGAAGTAGGTTTTGTGTTCATGTTATCATTAATGAAAACAGTCCAAGCTTCATTGGGCTTAAAAATGTTTACGAGCAAATGCCCTGCAAGAATTTTCACATTTATGAATGAATCCATCCATCCTCTTTCTGAGCCACTTATCCTCAAAAGGGTAATGGGAGTGCTGGAGCCTATCCCAGCTGTCAACGGGCAGGAAGCAGGGTACACTCTAAACTGGTTTGCGAGCCAATCACAGGGTTCCTAGAGACACTCACAATCACACCAAAGGGCAATTTAGAGTCTCCAATTAAAGGATGTTTTTTGGGATATTGGGGGAAACCGAAGTTCCCAGGTAAAACCCACAGATGGGGATAACATGCAAACACCACACAGGCGGTACCTGGATTTTAACCCCGGTCCTCAGAACTGTGAGGCATACGCTCTACTGCTGCGCCACTGTTCCTTCATGAACTTATGTTACTGATTATTGACTGGCCTATTACAAACGAGAAGCTGACAAATTTGTAGCTTGTGTTTTCGTAGATCAATTTTGGCTGTATGTGTGCGTTTCTTATTGACCTGGTAACTGATTATACAAAGAACAAAGATGAAATGAAGATTAATTAAATGTTTGATGATGGTAAAGAGTGAGAAAAAAACATTGGTCAATTTATACAGTGAAGAAAATAAGTATTTGAACACCCTGGTATATTGGGTTTATATTTCTATTGGGTAAAGGTCTGGAGACTGGCTAGGCCACGCCAGAACCTTGATATGTTTCTTACGGAGCAAATCCTTGGTTTACCTACCAGTGTGGTTCGGGTCATTGTCATGTTGAAAGACCCACCCATGACCCATCTTCAATGCTCTGACTGAGGGAAAGAGATTGTTCCCCAAAATCTCACAAGAAATGGCCGCGGTCATCCTCTCCTTAATACAGTGCAATCCCCTGTGCAGAAAACTACCCCCAATGCATGATGCATGCTCCACAGTAGGGATGGTGTCTTGGGATGGAACTTATTCGTCTTCCTCCAAACACGGTTCCTGGAATTATGACCAAAAAGTTCAATTTTGGTCTTCTCTGGCCACAAAACTTTCTCCCACGACTCCTCTGTATCATCCAAATGGTCATTGGCAAACTTAAGACGGGCCTTGAAATGTGCTGGTTAAAGCAGGGGAACCTTCCGCGCCATGCAGGATTTCAAACCATGATGTCTTACTGTATTACCAGCAGTCACCTTGGAAACTGTGGTCCCAGCTTTTTTCAGGTCATTGACCAAGTCCTGTCGTGTAGTCCTGGGTTGATTCTTCACCTTTCTAAGGGTCATTCCGACCCCATGAGATGATCTCGCGTGGAGCTCCACTCTGATTGCGATTGACCGTCATCTTTAGCTTCTTCCATTTTCTAATGATTGCTTCAACAGTGGACCTTTTTTCACCAAGCTGCTTGGCAATTTCTCCGTGGCCCTTTCAAGCCATGTGGAGTTATACAATTTTGTTTGTGTCTTTGGAGAGCTCTTTGGTCTTGGTCACATTAAAAGTTTGAGTCTTACTGATTGTATGGGGTGGACAGGTGTGTTTATGCAACTAACAACCTCACACAGGTGCATCTGATTCAGGGTAATACATGGAGTGGAGGTGGCCTTGTAAAGGCGGACTAAGATGTCTTTGAGGGTCAGAATTCTATCTGATAGACAGGTGTTCAAATACTTATTTTCAGCTGTATCACACAAATAAATCGTTAAAAAAATCATGCGTTGTGATTTCTGGATTTTTCTTTTTAGATTATCTCTCTCACAGGGGACATGGACCTACGGTGAAAATTTCAGACCCCTCAATGATTTCTTAGTGGAAGAACTTGCAATATAGCAGGGTGTTCAAATACTAATTTTCTTCACTGTATATATGGTTATTTTGTACTTCTCTGGCCTATACATGTGTTTTTTGTAGTGGGGATACTTTTAGATTAATGTTTTGCAGAACAGTATGTCCATATGATAGACATTAAAATTATCTGTTTGTGAATGGATAGACTTTATTTTGTACTTTACGTGAGTTGAAAGACATTCTTTCATTATGTAAGACTTCTTCTCTAGGTGAGTTGGAGCCTCTCCCAGCATTTGCTCGTGACAGAATGCAGTCGCACTGTCCCAAATATAAAAGTATTTTCATAATGTAGGCTATACAATTGCCATTACGCAATGGTTTTCAAAGACTTAGGTGGGGACTACTGAATTTGTAATTAGTCTTTTCTGTACAGGTAAATGAAACTGACAACCCAACTACAACCAGTTCATATGTAAAGATGGATAAAGGATTTTTTTTTAATGCAGTTTTAAATGGTCTCTTGATACAAAAAAGTAAGTTTCTTTCGGCTTGTCCCGTTATCAATCACCACAGCGTGGCATCTCAGATGAACGCTCATATTTGTTTGGCACAGTTTTTATGGCAGATGCCCTTCCTGACGCAACCCCTCTTGGGCTCCCTCTTGGGTAGAGGGGTTGCGTCAGTGGCTTGTCAAACTCTGGAATCCAGTGAACCCCAGTGTGGCGTAACCTGACCTGGTACTGTTCTGGTTAAAGCAGAGACTTGACCAAAGAACTTAGAACCCTGGTTTGCATCTGGTCAATTGTATTCATTTATTCATTTTCTGTAGCGCCGATCCTCATTAGGGTCATGGGCGTGCTGGAGCCCATGCCAGCTATCCTCGGGCAAGAGGCATGGTACACCCTGAACTGGTCACCAGCCAATCGCAGGCCACATATAAACAAACAAAGATTTACACTCACAATCACACTAACAGGCAATTGAGAGTTTTCAATGAACTTACAATGCATATTTCTGGGATATGGGAAGAAACTTGAAGACCTAGAGAAAACCCAAGCAGGAACGGGGAGAACATGTGTGAACTCAGGTCCTCAGAATTGAGGCAGACCGTGCTAACCATGCCACCCACTGAGTATTAAACATTGTAAAATACTACTTAACAATAGAAGAAATAATAAGTACAAAAAGATAATAATGCTCCCCTACCTTTGTCATGTGCAAAGCTGGACCACAGCCAAGAGGGGCGTGGCCTGGCCCCTGCTTCAAGTGGTTTCATTTCTGAAACGTGTCACCGGTCACACCTGTATCAAATGAGGCACTGTGATTAGACAATGGATTTAAGTTATACTTCTACCACTGGTTTTTGCCAGTTCATTGAGTATGCTTTCCTGCATCCAGGGTTACTCCGCCACTGCGCAATTATAGTCCAGTCACGCTTTTGGTTAAGCTCTTTAGTTGACTCATTTATCGGACATTGTTTCTCGTGTTTTGGATCCTGCCTTCTTGGGCTGTGTTGTCGTGCACAACTTTCGTTTATAATAAAACCCACTGAACATCATGTCCTCGTCTGGGAGTCTGCCCATGCACCGTTGGTTCGTGACAGAACGAACAGACCAGAACAGGACCCAGCAGGGAAGACGCAGTGTCGCCGGGCACATCAATGGGGAAGCTGCCTGCTTGAGGATCAACCATCTCCTATCCGGGTGCGCTCCGTTATGTTATCCTCTTCTACCTTGCCTGCCGCACCACCCGTGTACCATTAGTATATCCCAACCATGACCCGCTCACCATCACATATTGTTTTGGATTCAGATTTTTCGATTACGACGAACACTTAAATTTATGACCGCCTGCCTGATTCTGACTCGGAAAATGAATTTGAACTTTTCCTCCCGGTGAGGAGTTTGTTTCGCGGTCCTATGCTCCCCACTCCTGTAAGCCTTAGCCTGATGAGTCCAAGTCCTCTTCCTCTAATCCTTTTTTCAGAACCCGTTTGGCCATCTATCTGGGCTCTCAACATGGTGGACGGAGGAGATGCCCAAGCAGGGTACCGCCTGGCGTCTCCTGCAGCGCGGCAAGCAAGACAACCAAGCCACAGCAGACCTCTCCCAGCATTTCGCTGCCAACCAAGAAACAGCGGCAGCCATCTTCTCGTCATCCGCCCCACGTTCCTGCCAAGGCGGCGAAGGCTCGTCGGCCACCCCACCTTCCTGTCCAGGCGGCGGCCATGGCTTGTCGGTCGCTCCACATTCCTGTCCAGGCATCTCCCTTTGGTTCCTGTGCCAGCGACGATAGGTATTTGGCTGTCTTTACATTCCTGTCTCGATGGCGATTGGCCGTGGTCGCTCCCCGCTCCTGCTTCAATGGCGACCCATCCTCAGCCGACGGTGACCTGTCCTCGCCCGCCCCCCGCTCCTGTCTCTGCGACTGGCCCGCGGCAGCCTCACACTCTGTCTCGACGGCGGTCATCTCCCACTCCTGCTTCAATGGTGACCGGCCACAAAAAATTACATGACAGATGTTCTATTATCAAAGCACGTGCATCTGCAGCATGGTGATGACATTGCTCACTTATTTTTTTGAATATTTTATTTCATTATTGTAAATAATATTTATAAAACCATGACAGCAATCTAGTTTAATTCATACTGTGTATATCCAACTTAAATACATTTTTAATATGTCATGCAACATGGGAGGAGAGGCTATAAAATCTGAAAAGAAAAAAAATGCACGACTTAAAATTTCACCCTCTGTGGTGTTAACCGTTGCTACATGAAATTCACATCAGCTGCCACAAACACTATGTTGCTCCGATTAACCACATTTTCACAGATATTGAACAACCTGGGCAAGCTTAACAAGAAGAAAACAGCAAGGCTCATCACCCCCTCATTTCTTTTTTCTCTCCTCCAATCTCCCCCGCTCACCTTCACTCATCACCTCATCTATTTCTCCCTCGCTGTTGCTAGGCAACAGACAGGAAGGGCATGTCTTGCAGACAAGAAAACCACAGGAAAAGACTCATCTCCCAGATGTTCCATGAACGTTCCGTAGTCCCTCTGAAGATGCAAAGAACATGCTTTTTTCAACCTCACCATTAACTTTGAACTACATTAAATGTATAACCCCTCAAGAAACTGTTCAGTTGGTTCCACAAATAGTTTCTGTGAATACAGTGGTGAATACACAAATGATTGTAGTTTTCCTATTGTGGGTGCGCTTTGTATTTTGCTGAAGTGATTTATTTTCACCATAATGGTTTCTATATTTGTTATGGTTTGCAATGTTGGTGCTGTAAACTTTACAATGACAATGTGCTTTTCTCTCATTAGGATTTACAACGACGTGTTACTATACAAAAACTTTTTCACAGCCCTTGGGAATTATAATCAATGTTACGTTCCAGTGACAAATGCAGGGTAATGATTCCACCACAATAAAACATTGCAGCAACTGCTGATTATTACTGTATTTTAATTAAATTATATTACAGAAATTCAAAATGAAAGGAAGGGTTGCTCTAGTCGTTTCCGCTTTTCTATTAAGACTCGCTACAGCATTTTTGGTTTGACTTTTATTCCCCCTCAAAAAGGAAGAAAAAACAAAGTCAAACCAGATCAGAATAATGGGGGGGGGGGTGGATAAGGAAAGGAACATCTTATAATCCATAGAATGGGTCAAAAAGCTATTAGGACCTGAGACCTACTTCTTGGGTAATTGGTTAACTTGTAAAAAAAAAAAAACATTTTTTCAAATTACCTTGAATTGTATACCATTATTAATGTGTGTAGTGTGGGGAAAAGATTGTTTTTGAAAAATACTATTTTGTTGTGGCGGCACAGTGGCACAGCTGTAGAACGTTGGCCTCACAGTTCTGAGAACCATTGTTCACATCCCAGCCCCACGCATGTGTTTTTGCATGTTCTCCCCATGCCTGTCTGGGTTTTCTCCAGGCTCTCCGGTTTCCTCTCACATCCCAAAAACATGTTTTAATTGGAAAAACATGCATTAATTGGAAACTAAATTGCCCCGAGGTGTGATTGTGAATGCAACTGTTGTCTGTCTCTTTGTGCCCTGCGATTGTCTGGCAACCTGTTTAGGGTGTACCCCGCCTCCTGAATGAAGACAGCTGGGATTGGCTCCAGCACTCCTGCAATCCTTGAAAGGATAAGGGGAAAAGAAAATGGATGGATGGACTCCTGTGACCCTTTGTGAGGATAAGTGGCTCAGAAAATGGCTGGATGGATTAGGTAGGAAAAAGATCATCATCAACATGCACCATTTTATTGCTGCAACTGTCTTGTTCATGTAGATTCTCAGTCATCAAGGTCATGGGTAGCTGGAAATCTTTAACCGAAGTAATTGGACTCTTTTTGAATTTGTTGTGTTTTTATTGCCTTCCCCCAACACATTCACAAATGACAGGCAATTATGGTTTTCGGCCAATGATTTGTAAATAATCATTTTGACACTAAACCTTGAAATTTCATAATACTGTATCCCATCACTAACTATTTTAAAGGTCCCATATTTTGACCATGTCAACTTCTAAACTGTCTCACTCTAACGCGGACTTAGTATGAAAGTGTCAGTTTCATTAAAAAAAAAACCACTTTGATTCTCATAGGAGTGTCCAGAAAAGGCCCATCTGCCAGCTACTTCTGTTTGACTGCATCTGTATCTGTTTTGTGGCTACTTTGTCCATGTATGGCTATGACCGCCTCCTTTTCACTCATTTGTTGCCTCTTGTGAGAGCACAGAGTTTTTTATGTTGACAGCACTGGTTCCTGAGCGGCAGGGGAAGGCAGCGATCTTCGCTAGCGACGCAGATAAACTTGAGAAATTCGAATAACTGGATTTGAGGCAACTTGGCAGAAAAACATGTAGAACTCACCAATCCGTGAACAATTTAAATTCATATTTAACCTGTGTACTGAGGCACCATAGAAAAAATATTTCATTCTAAGTACTGCAGTGGTATGTTGCTATTGAATGAATGCACTACATTTTATGAAAACGATAGGACAATATTTCATTATGGACAAAGACTTGAAAAATATTGAAAAAGCAGGACCTTCTGTAGTCATGACAAGTGTTTTTTTCTCTCTGGGCTCTCAGTACTTTGGGGTGGAACTTGTACTCTAAGACTTATCTTCTTGCAAGCTTTTGGTATCAGATTTGTTTTTTGTTTTTTTCCTACAGTTGGAATGGATAAAAACACATCCTGGTTCCCTTCCACTTACTCCTTTGCTTGCTAAAATTGGTTGAGATCACGGTCAGGGACATACCACGCTGATCCCTAACAGATATGGAAAGCTCTCTTAGAGGAAGACAAGTGAACAATTTCTCTCTCTAATTCCATTTGTTAAAGAGGTTATGCCATTCAGTATTTGCTCACCTTCTGGGTTGCCTGACTTTATTATTGACTTTTTAACCTTTTTGATTATTTCGGATGGACCCAGCAAAATAGCCGAGAACTTACATTCTGATGTAGGGACCAGCACTGCACCTTTTGTCTCCTGGTTTGAATTCCCCCAGGTTATGGTGCCTCATTCTACATGACACTCTGCTCCCTCTGAGCCTGTGCATGTGTTCTTTAATTCTGGGCATCACTCTAGCCATTCTGTCTTTTATTGCTCCCACATGTTCAATCATGGTACAGTGGGGACAGGGTTAGTGGTCCCACATTTTTTTGGCTTCACCCCGAGGTTTATGGGAATAAAACAGATAACAGGGTGGAACGCCAGTGGAAGACTGATGAAAGGAGATAGTGGAAAAGCTGGTCCCAATTCCTTCCATCTTTGTCGAGGCTCTTTTTAAACTTCTCCACTAAACTGTCGGTTTGAGGGTGATGATCAAGAGTTTCTGAGCTGGTTCACTTGCAAGAGAGTAAGTGAGTTGCAATACAGCTCTGTAGTGATTTATGACATCTACGTAAAAATTCCTTTTGGAATCCCCACCCTGCCACTGAAGAGATGAAGTTATTTGTTTAGAATTTGCTTTTCTTACGGGGATGGCCTCTGGATACTGAGTGGCGTAGTCTACAATCACGAGTGTACAATATTTTGTTGTCCCCATGCACTGTTAGGGCTTTGACCTGCAATAGTCATCATGACCCTCTCAAAGGGGGGTTCTATGATAGGCAGCTGGATACAAAGGTTCCTGCATGATTTTTGGGAGCAGTTTTCAGGAAAAACGAGAAACTGCATCCATAATACTTTATCTCCTACTTCTATCTAATTTGTAATACTTCACCATGACTACTGCTGGCACCACTACTCCTACTCCTATTATTGTAATATCACTTTTGTTTTTCTAACCCCCAAGTGGGCTCCAAGTAAGTGTGTGTGTGTTAACTCCGGTGAGCAATGCAGTTGAGGAACAAGTGCTACCTGCAACTACAATGTGGGAATAGGCTAGAATTATACTAGTTTTTCACTAATGTTCCCTCTATCCCCTGAAGATTCTTTAACACATTAGTAAGTGTGGGATTTTGTAATTGAATAGTTTCATCCTGTACCTACATTACCTTTAAGTGGTATAACGCTTTCGGGCATACTGCGTGTCATCTTCACTGGACCCTAATTGTGGTTCTGACCGCTTATAACCATGCTCTAGACAGTCTAATTAGCTCATTCATCTGGAAGCAGGGAGTGAGCCCTTATATAGGACTAGCTATGAAAACGCAGTGCCATTCTAAATTTTATAAAGCCATGGTGGCTTTATATTGCCGCCAGGAGCTGCTTATGAGCTTTTGCATCAGGCTCTAAATCAGGGCTCAGCAACCTTTCTGAGGCTGAGGGCTACTTCGTGAGCCCTGATCATATGAAGGCCTAATGAATCTGTTTGCGGCATATTTCAGACTCAGACTTCGTACATAAAATATTGAAGTTTTAATTTATTGTAGTAAAAGACATTACAGGTATTTTAAAATTTCAATTCACGTAAACAAGTCAGATTCAGAATTTAAAGCACAAATGAAAGTAACAATTTCTTCCCTATGATATTTTTAGAACATACCTCGCGGTCGCCTAATATGGTCCTCCAGGCTACCGCTCACCCGCGGGCACCGTGTTGGTGACCCCTGCTCTAAATACTGATATGTTTTAAGTGCTTCACCTATGAGAAAAGGAGCCAAGAGACCAAGCCACTGGTCCTTTAGCTTACCCTTGCTGGGGCACTGCAACGTTATATATGTCCACAATATCGGTCATCTCCATGTTAGGGTTGAAATCGCAAGTCTATAGGTTGGTCCTTGCTAAATGGAGAAGCACCTACTCTTTGAGTTGACTGCCCTCCATTGCTGCTTGAGCAGGGGTGTATTGATACCTTGTTGAGAATTTTAGGTCTCCAACAGCAACTGCATTAATTGCTCCACTTTGTCAGTGCTCAACATCAGAACCAGATTTAATGGCCAAGTATGGAACAACACACAAGGAATTTGTCTCTGGCAGTTGCAGCCGGCCTGGTATGACATTCATGTTGAGTGCTGAGAAGAACCGAGAGACAAACAAGATCAAAGAACAATAAACATTCAATTAATAGGAAACTATTCCTTATAAGCGTCACAGTTGTGCATAGATACAGTCCTCTAGCATTTAGAACAAGTAGAGTGTGTACATGCCCCACATTATATTAAGCTTATACAGACTGCCCTTACCCATTTGCGGTTGACCGTTATAGACCAGTGTGATGACAATTGTGCAAAGAGAACAGTGCAAAGTGATGAATCATGCAGCAGTCTACAGTATACCATAATTTCTCAAGTATAATGCATCCTGAAGTATAATACGCACCCCCAAAGTTGACCTAAAAAATCGGGAAAACCCTTCTACCAATTTACAATGTGCATCACCAAATTGCTGCTACCCATATGCTCAAAATATTGGGAATTATCTCTATTTATATTTTGTTCGGTTTGTACTTGTATTGTTTTTCAAAACCCTGTCTGTACAACAATCATTCATAATAATCATTGTGCACGTGCTGATGTAGCCGTAATATAATCTCGAGACAGGCGACAAGACACACGTGTCCTGGTCCCTGTAATTGTCAGAACAGAATCCCTCAACCAACTAAAATAAATTATGGCAAAACATTTTATTAATACTGTTGATAACACATATTACAGTCTTAAAACTCATTTGACTTAAACATTTTTGCATTAAATATTTCTGCATAAAACGTTTGTGCATAGTGCAGTTTATCCTCTACATTACACATCCTTGGCCAAGACTTCAAAAGCATCATCTGGCTCATCTCTAATTCGAAAAAATATCTATATTAGCTACCTTTGGTGACTTTGTCCACTTCTGGTGCCTCCTGAATTCATGAAGAGTGATCCCATTTTGCTCCCAGAGCATGTCATCCTCTATGCCATCCGTGGCGTTTGTAGAGAAACATTGTTTTAATCCCAAGAGTTTTGGTTCCGCAGCGCAGTCTCTCGCCCACCTGACGCCATAGCTTTCCTATGGAGCACAGGTAGACAGATTCTGAGCTCTGTGGATATATGTGGTACATATGTATTATGGCTATTAATACAGAGATGTTTTCATAAATATATGAACAGCAGGCGTCAAACCAGATGGATTACTGTAGAAATCACTGTAGAAATTTTTTGTTATTGCCATACATTTATTTTAATGGTGCAATTGGCTGACAAAAAGTTCAAGGTGTAACCCGCCTCTTACCCGAAGATAACTGGGATTGGCTCCAGCGCTCCCGCGACCCTTGTGAGGATAAGCGGCTTAGATGGATGGATTTTTTTTAAATCATCGCATTGGGGCCACACAAATGATCATGGGTGGGAAACGGTTTCCAAGTACTCATCTCACAGCACAGATATTTGTGATCTCTAATGTGCCTCTGCGCACTTACGCTACATTGTGTCGGTTTTACAGCAGTCACGAAAATGGACCTCAAAGTGAGGAATTTGAAACAGTCAGTGATCGATGAGCAGAAGACAACAAGTAAGTTACAGACAGAATGTTGTTTTCCAAAAATGATGGCGCTAAAACCTTAAAAAAATCATTGGTGGTGTTGGTTGGATAAACCAGAGTATGTCAAGCGTACTGTCATGAGCAAGGTTGGACCACGGCCAAGAAAGGGCGTGGCCTGGCCACCGCTCCTTGTGGTTTCACCTCTGACACCTGTCACCGGTCACAGCTGTGTCACGTGAGACACTATGATTAGACAATGTATTTCAGTTGAAGTTCTGTCACTGTTTTTTCCCAGTTCATTGACTATGCTTTCCCGCATCCGAGGTTACACCATCACTGCGCCATTATTGTCAAGTCACGCTTTTGGTAATGCTCTTTAGTTGACTCACAGTTATCGGGCATTGTTTCTTGTGTTCTGGATCCTGCCTTCTTGGAGTGTGCTGTTGTGCAGAACTTTCGTTTATAATAACACCCACTGAACATCATGTCCTCGTCGTGGATTCCTGTATTTGGGTCTGCCTGTACAATGTTGGTTTGTGACAGAGCAAACTGGTCAGAAAAGGACCCAATAGGGAAGACGCGGCATCTCTGGGCACGTCGAATGGGACGCCGCCTGCCTGAGGATCAAGCGTCTCCTATCCGGGTGGGCTCCGTTATGTCACCCTCTTTTACCTTGCCTCCCGCACTGCCCTTGTACCATGAGTTCATCCCAACCACGACCTACTCACCACCACATGTTGTTTTGGATTCAGATTTTTCGGATTATGAGGAAGACTTAAATTTTTATGACTGACAGCCTGATTCTTACTCGGACACTGAATTTGAACTTTGCCTCCCGGTGATCAAGGAGTTTGTTTTGCAGTCCTACGCTTCCTGCTCCTGTATGCCTTTGAGTCCCAGTCTTCTTCCTCTAATCTTTTTTTCGGAACCCGTTTGGCCATCTATCCGGAACCTCCACGTGGCGGATAGAGAAGACGCCCAAGATGGGTACCGCCTGGCATCTCCTGCGGCGCGGCAACCAAGACAACAAAGCCACAGCGGCATTCCGCTCCAGCAACACCCGAGCCTCAGCACCAACTTATTGTCCGTCGGCGCTTCGCTGACAACCAAGCCCCAGTGGCATCTCACTTCCACGTCAGCGATGGCCAGGACACAGCCATCTTCCATCCACATATCACCAGCGAGGGCCGAGTCTCAGGCGACTTCCCCCGACGCTTCGCTGGCTCAGTCGACGGCGATTTGTTGATCTTTGAAATTGTGGATCTTATGGACGGGATTCAGCTGCAATTGGACATTCTCGTCCTGGGATGGCCACAGCTGTTTCGAGCCCATACAGCAGTGACTAGCGACCGGCTGTCGAGCCACACCCATGTCGCGGTTCCAACTGACCCGCTGCCGAGCCAAGCCCACGTTGCGGTAGCAACTGACTTCCTGGCGAACCAGGCGGCGGAGGCTCATCAGCTGCCCCACGTTCCTGTCCAGGCGGCGGCCACAGCGATGGCTCGTCGGCTGCCTCACGTTCCTGTCCAGGCAGTGGGGACAGCTATGTGACTGCCACACATTCCTGTTCGGCAGCGGCGAAGGCTCGTTGGCCTCTCCACGTCCCCTGACCAGGCGGCTAACCCAAACCCGTCCCCTTCGTTCTGGTGCCGGCGGCGACAGGTATTTGACTGTCTTACATTCCTATCTAGATGGCGATTGGCCCACGGCCGCCTCCTGACCTAGCTTCGGTGGCGACCATTCCATGGCCGGCTCACGACCAAGCCTTGGCGGCAACTGGCCCACAGCCGCCTCACGACCAAGCCTCGGCGGCGACTCGTCCACGACCATAACTCGGTGATGACTGGTTCCCGGCCGCCTGACGACCAAAACCCAGCAGCGGCCGATCTCCGGCCGCCTCACGACCAAGCTTCGGTGGCAACAGGTGCCTGGCTGCCTCCCGACCTACCCTCAGTGGCGACCGATACACAGCTGTCTCGTGATTAAACCTTGGCAGTGGAACATTCCACGGTCGCGGCACGACCAAGCCTCGGGGGCGACTAGTCCCTGGCCACCTCATGACCAGAACTCGGCGGGGACCAGTCCCTGGCCACCTCATAACCAAAATCCAGCGGTAACTGACCCACGACTGCCTCACGACCAAGCCTTGGCGGCGACCAATCCCCAGCCGCCTCATGACCACATCCTAGGAGGTCTTCATCCAGAGCCGTCGCCTGCTCCAGTATTTTTCCTGCTTTGCCTTTGGTTTAATCCTCATGGACGTCCTCCCGATTCTCCCCATCGGGACCCTGGTACGTGGCGTCTTGGCCGACCTCCTGACCTGCTCGGCTCGACACCTCAATTTGACGAACTGTGGTTGGGGGGTTTGTGCCCTCCCCCAGTTCTCTTTCTGCCCTCCCCTGGTCATGTGTTTTATTCTGGTTCTTTTTTTTTTTTGGTTTGGTCACGTCTGGGATCCGGGCCTTAAGGGGGAGTTCTGTCATGAGCAAGGCTGGACCACGGCCAAGAGGGGCATGGCCTGGCCACCGTTCCGAGTGATTTCATCTCTGACACCTGTCGCCGGTCACAGCTGTGTAACATGAGGCACTGTGATGCCCGCTCTGGCTGGCTGTTTGTTTGCAGGTGATAACCAAACCAAACTATCTGCTCCACCCACTGCCATGCAGAATCCCTCCCAGACATGTGATGAGAATTGGGGACCTCAGTCAGAGATGATAGCGAGAATTCATGTAGTCTCAACACATGTGACACAAGGACTTTAGCAGTTTCCTGAGCAGATGGGAGTTTGCGGAGGGGGACAGAGTGGACACATTTACAAAAGTGATTGACTACTGTAAGGTTGACAGTGTTACCCACAGAACGAGGAAGGCTGGTGACCAAGTCCACAACAAGTGAGACCATGGGTGACTTAGAATGAGCAAAGGGTGCACCAGACCGGGTGGGGCCTGATGCGCAGGCTTCACTCAGGTGCAGACAGTGCAGGCTTAAACGAACTCTCGGGTGTCTTTAACGAGGCTGGGCCAACAGAAGTGTTGCTGGAAGAATTAGGTTGAATGGATGTTTCCAGGGACATAGGTTAGTTTCAAGTTGTGGGCCCTTTGCAGGACTTTGGAACGTGCCGAATCTGGGATGAACAGGTGGTCATGGGCCCCGGTATTGGGTCAGGTTGGGTCTTTTGGGTCTCCATGACCACCTGTTAGAGCTCCCACATGGCAACTCCCACGAAGCAGGTGGGTGAAAGAATGGGCTCAGGTTCTGCTGAACTAGTGGGTGGTGAATGAATACGAGACACCACATCTGCTTTTGCATTACTGGAACCGGGACGGAAGGAGAGACTGAAATTAAAGCTGCTGAGGAATAGGGCCCAGCAAGCTTGTCAGGAATTGAGATGTTTAGTGAAACTGAGGTAAGCAAGGTTTTTGTTCTCTTGTGTCCATATGATCAAATGTTGGATACAGGTGAGAGGTCATGACATTCTTGTGGAACTTGTGAGAGGTCGACTGGGTTGGCAGCAGATGGAGCATCTTGGACGAGGGAAATAACAGAAAGCAGGCAGTGGAAATGACAATGAGGACTCCAACCAGTGATAGATATATGAGGACAATCTATTGTGGGGTTATGAATATGGAGCCAGGCTATACTAAGAACCAAGAGTATCTCAGAGGAAGGAATAACAAAGAGGGATATGGTTTTGCGGTGATTGTCGGAGATGAGGAGCGTGATAGACACTGTTTGGTGAGAGGTAGAAGACATGACTCGGGCATCCAGGGCTGTGATGCTTTTCGGAGATGGGAATGGTTGGAGGGGAATTTGTAATTTGTGTATTCGTCCATCATGAATGAAAATGTCTTCAGCACCGGAATCGATGAGGACAGTGTGGAGTGGTTGGAGCGTCTAATCGTGTTTTTGCAATTTGTGTGACAAAAGTGCAGAGAGCAATGGAGGCAGTGGGTGTTTGACTGACGTCGGGGTGTTTCGTGCGAAAGTGTGTCTACACGTGCGGAGCCCTTTCTCACGGGCTCTCTCTTGCACTCTGTTGTCCACGCTGATAGCAAGGGTTATAAAAGTCTCACAGGAGAAGGGCTCCTCCCTGACAGCGAGCAGCTCTTTAATTTGGTCTGTGAGGCCATTGACGAAAATTCCCCTCAGGCTCCCTCCCACCCGCATACACAAGCAACGATATGGAGGTCGACAGAATATTCGGGACTAGTTCCCTGAGAGAGCGAGAGAGATGACCGGTGCCTTCTTTGCCCTTGATGGGGTGATCCAACACCTTGACGATTTCAATGGAAAATGAGTCAAACGAAAGCTTTCCCATATAGGAGGTTAGTGATGTATGCTACTTTTGAATGTTCAGTTGAATAACTGTATGGTTGGAGGTTGAATACATGGGATAATTCCCTGAGGGAATGGAATGATACTATGAGTTCCTGGAAGGTGAGTGTAGTTGTTATTACCTCCAGGGTTGTTGGGTCCATGATGCACAAAGTATTCTGTCATGAGTTGAGGGGAGCTGGACCCAAGACCAGACGGAGGCAGATGTAATGTGATGAACAGGATATTGACAAAAGGTTATGGAGATGGTCCAGGATCTGTCGGTAGGTGGGGACATGGATAGGTGGCAGGCAGTAGACTGAACAGGTGCATGGCTTGGTGGCAGGAATGGCGTGAGATGGGAACGTAGGGAAGCAATAGGGACACACAAGAGACAAGAGTTAATGAGGGGTTGAGTAACTTATTAAGTGGGTGGACTGTGGTATCGCTATGAGATTCTGCAATACTTTGGCTTCAAACCTGGGAAACAGGCAGGCTTAAATAGTGGTGGTGATGATGATGGCTGATTGAGAACACATGCTGGAAGAGAGAAGGGAGGGGAGAGAGCGAGAGCACAATACTGCGGGGCAGTCCATGACACAAATGCTGTATAAACATACAAACGGGCAAAATAATACTCTGGTATATGTTCAAATTTAACGTTAAATTACCAACTTTCTTTCATGACCTCTCCTTTCCACCACCTTGAGATGTAACCTTATCATTGTGGAGGGGTTTGTGTGTCCCAATGATCCGAGGAGCTAAGTTGTCTGGGAATTCATACCCCTAGTTGGGTCACCCACGGCAAAAAGGTCCCAAGTGAGGGACCAGACAGAGCATGACTTCATAAACCCCTATGACAAGTACAAAATATGGATTTAGGTTTCGCTTGCCCAGACATGGGTCACAGGGACTCACCTCCCCCGGAAATCTCGAGCCAGGCCCGGAGGTAGGGCTCGAAGGGAAGCACCTGTGTGCCAGGGCTGGAGTCATGGGGCTCAGATGGGCACAGCCTGAAAGGAGAACATGGCTTCCCCTTCTCATGGGAGCGGCCATATAAGTCAGGTGCAGTTTGAGCTGGGTGGTGACTGAAGACAGGTACCTTAGTGATCCAATCCCCGGCTACAGAAGCTGTCTTTCGGGGCATGGAATATCACCTCTCTGGCAAAGAAGGAGGCCGAGCTGGTTTTTGAGGTTGAGATGTGCTGGCTACATATAGTCATGCTCACTTGTACACACAGATAGGGCTCTTGTCCACGGTGAGAGGCGCTGATAGTGTGTGGGTATACTTATTGCTCCCTACTCAGTGCCTGTACGTTGGGGTTCACCCTGGTGGTCGAGAGGGTAACGTCACTCTACCTTTGTGTGGGGATTGATCCTTACTGTGTGTTTGTACAAAATAGTACGAACAGTTCAGAGTACCCACACTTTTGGGAGTCCTTCGAGGGATTTCTGAACAGTGCTCACTACTGGGTTCCCTATCGTTCTGCTGGGGGACTTCAATGTTCACATGAACTATGACAGTGAGACCTGGAAGGGAATGATTGGGAAGAACCCCCCCCCACACACACACACACACACACAAACACACCACACCCCCAATAAGAAGCTGAAGGGTGTTCTGTTGTTGGAGTTCAGTGCTCATCCTGGATTGTGTCATGAGCACGCAGCAAGGGACTAGAACCAAATGCAGGACTCCGAGGCAAGAGCATAATGTTAAGAGTGGTTTTATTCCAAACTGAGGTCATACACTGCTAAGCTGTCCGAGAATACAGATGCACAAAAATGTGGGGCTACAGGCAAGGTCCAAAAACATGATAGGCGAGGTCTGATAAATTCAAGGCAAAACTTGGTAACATGAACAAAAATGTAACAAGACTATGATGGCACAGGAATGTTGTAGCACAGGGAAGCACTACAAAACGCTTGCGTATTCACGCACAGAAAAGCAGAGTTCAACATAAACACAACGCACTGGCCAATGAAGGTGACACACTCCAGGCTTAAATGTCAAGTGTCATGAAATGGATGATTTTTGGTATATTATTCATGAAAAACCCACAGCCAATATGGTCCCGTGTGTTTTTTCACCACAAAACATGATTTTGACGTATACAGCTTTTTGTAACTCCAGCCATGAAAATCCTCTCGAGGGATTTGTTTTTGAGAAGAAGCAGGAAATGACGTACAGGACAGAGGTGCCCGAGTGGACTTGTTTGTTTCCATTAGTTTTACCTCCGGGAAGGTAGCTCGCTGTTCCTTCGTGTTAGCCAAAATGCTGGCTCATTGCATTGCTGGACATTGCTTGAGCACTCGGGAGAATGGATTTAGCCTTCATAAGTTTGCAAGAGACACGGTTCGTTGTGAAAAATGGATTGCATCGGTGCAGAGGACGAGAGGTTTGTGGGTTTCAAATAAGAGGTAGGTAGTAATGCGCCCCGGCTCGACGGTGTTCAACAAGTACTGCGGCGGCTTTGAACATACCCCTAAAAGCAGATTGGCTCGGCTCCACCTCCTCCTTATATGCCACCAGGCGGTCACTGCTTCTGCGAAGGCTGCGTGTCACTGTGATGGCTCATCTCCACAGCAGAAGTGGATCAGATGGGAATGAGGTTTGGCCGTGATCGCTTATCATCTGAATATGGCTCGAAACAATAGTGTAAAATTCCCTCGAGGGCTCGAAACAATATTGTAATATTGCCCCGGTAACTTCACTCGGTTGTGTGGTGTTCTCCTTTTTGAAAAGAGCTTCCATGTCAGACCGGGCGCGTTTGTCTCCCATAGTTAGAGTGCACGTGTGACGTCACGGACGGAGGACGCAGCCAATATGGCGACCACTTGGATATCGTAGAATGACACTTCTGCAACTTTGCGCATGGATGATTTATTTTTTCGTATAGACATTGAAGTGAATAATGTTATATGTATTTTTCATGACAATATCTATTTTAGAATGTTTATGGGGATGACACCCGGGTTTTAAATGCCTGGTCTTATTAGCATCCAGTGCGGGCAGCTGTGGGTTGGCCCATGGGACTCCTGAGGCAGCTGACGAGTACCGGCTGGCCAAGCAGAATACATACAATACAATGGTGGTTGCTGAAGGGAAAATTTGGACATTGGAGAAATTTGGCAAGGTCATGGAGAAAGACTTCCAAATGGCTTCGAGGAAATTATTGTCTACCATCCGGCGTCTCGGAGTGGGAAGCAATGCACTGTTAACACTTTGCATAGTGAGGATGGGGCACTGCTGACCTCAATGTGGGACCTTGTAAAATGGTGGGGAGAATACTTTGAAGACCTCCTCAATTCCAGCGATGTGCCTTCCCTTGAGGAAATAGAGTTTGGGTTCTCTGAGGCAGGTTCTCATATCTCTGGGACTGACGTACCGAGGTAGTTAAAAAGCTCCTTGGTGGCAAAACCCTGAGGGTGGATGAAAGTTGTCCAGAGTTTCTGGATGTGATGAGACTGGTTGACTGAATCTGCTGATGTAAACAATTTAACTCTTCTGCACAAGTGCTTCAATAAGCAAACAATTTCCAGTGCTTGCCGAATGCAATACAACAAAATATCCATCCATTTTCTGAGCCTATCCCAGCTGTCATCGGGCAGTAGGTGTCATGATCCTGCCGCTTCAGCACGAGCTGTGCGGCTGCGCTGATTGGGAGGCACACACCTGTGCCTCATGGGGCCTGATCATCCCCCGTATATATAAGACGCGGTGACGACTGGTCCTCCGCCAGTTCGTTGAGCTTTATGTCCCGTTTCAGCACTCTCGTATCCCTGATTGAACCTGTGTGTACTGACCTTCGTCCGTTCTCCGACCAACCCTGTAAGCCTGACTCCTTGACACTGCTGCCTGCGTTGATTGTTTCCCCGTATACCGACTACTGCCTGCCCACTCATCTGCTCTCTTCGCCCGACGCCCAAACTACCGCTGCTGCACCGGACTGCCTGCTCGATCCCCGACCTCTGCGTACAATAAACGTGTCTCTTCTTGAACTACCTTGCGTCTTCCGAGTTCCTGCATTTGGGTCCTACCTCTCGTTTCCGATGGGACGTGATAGTAGGTGGGGTACGCCCTGAACTAGTTCCCAGCCAATCGCAGGGCGCATAGAGACAGACAACAGTCGCACTCACAATCACACCTAGCGGCAATTTAGAGTCCCCAATGAATGCATTGTTTTTTAGATATAGGAGCAAACTGGAGTGCCCAGAGAAAACCCACACAGCCACAAGGAGAACATGCAAACTCCACATAGTAGTCATCAGAAATGCTACAGCAGCATCATGTGCCACCACACCAAAAGAGTATTTTCAAAACGATTCTTTTCATCACATCTATTCTTGTTTTTACATCAATATGAAGGATGACGTGGACGACCCAAAATCTCCATATTCTGCCCCGTGGCTCATTCAGTTCCTAAATCTATGAACAAACAAAGTCTCAGGTACTTGGGAGCTGTCCTAATTCTGGTGGAAAAATGTCTCTCATTAATTAGATTCTGGTGACTGCTGTCGCCTTGATCTTCAGGTGTGATAGATGTACTGCAGATGCACTTCCGGAACAGGGTCTACTGTTGTCTCCGGCAAGTTCATAGTCGATTCACTAACTCCAGTGGTTGGTAAGAGTGGTATCAGTTTCTTCACAGCGTGTCCCTGGGTGTCTTGATGATGTAGAAACTTGTCTGCTCGCCGCAGACACAACTGCAGAAACAACTGCAGAAACAACTTTGTCATGAATAATGACAAACTGAGCCATCTCTGAGCTGAAGAATCAAGATGAGGAAAGTTCTGGGATTGAAATCTCTTTTCTACCAATCACTATAATTGCAGAATACAGTTGTTGTAAAATACTATAACAGTATGTTGCAGGGGTTCAACATACTGAATTTTAATAACAATGTGTGGATTCTTTGTTAATAAGCCTATCTATCTATCTATCTATCTATCTATCTATCTATCTATCTATCTATCTATCTATCTATCTATCTATCTATCTATCTATCTATCTATCTATCTATCTATCTATCTATCTATCTATCTATCTATCTATCTATCTCTATCTATCTATCTATCTATTGAGCTGTCCGTACATCCATCTATTTATTCCAAATAGCTGAAAATGGAGGTACTCTGCATAACATAACTGTAATTTCTGAAATGTAAATGATATGTTTTGAGGAAACTCTTACATTAAAGTTAAAATCAAAACTTGAATTGTTCTTCTTTGGTTTGAAACTGATTGCGTTGTGGGCATAATGACTGTCACCAAATGCTTGGCTAACAAAAGACACTGTTTTCTTCTCAAGTGGCTGGTGTGGTCTTATATACAATAATACAAGTACTATGCAGTGCTTTGCCTTGCTTTGACAAGTGGTCATCAGTACATTGTATCATGAAGACAGTACCATGGATCAATCAATCATCATTACTATTTGTGCAGGTAAAATCCCTCCAAAACACATAAAAAGAGCTTGCTGTTGTAATACAATTTAGAAACATCAGTATTTGGTTTTCTTGCTTCTAGAAGAAGTGTTTCATGTTGACGTGTAAACAATTGTTTTATTTGTGTGCTGGTATTAAGAGAATGTTCACATATGGGTTCTCAGTCGTGTAGTTTCTTTCCATGCAAGTAAATTCCATCAATATTTTGCTGCAGCTCCTTTTCGGTTCGCTTCACTCTGCTCCTTTGATTGTATTTCTTCCTCGTGGCAAAGCACAGCAGCAGCGTTTCCTTCTCCTCTGTGTCACCTCCACCCTCCCCTTCCCCAGCCTCCATCTCATGCTGCTTCCATCCTCCCTCCCCTTTTCCGTGTGTTTGCAGATGAAACGGGCAGACTGCCAGTTTTTCCACATTTCTTGGCAGTAAAGTGGCTAGCTAACTTCCTAGGGATGGAGAAGTGGGAGGGGCTGCGGCTTGCGAAAGGTTACATTTGCACAGTACGTGCGTGTGTATGTAAAAGCAAAAAAAAAAAAAAAGGAATAATAATAAAAAGTGGGGGAGAAGCTGGGCTGGATCAACTAAATAACTTCACCGTTCTGGGTTGATGGAAAAAAAGCTTCCTGGGGGCATATTCAGTATGCAAGAGTATCGAGCTGCATGCCATTACAATGACGTCTGTCCCCCTCTTTGTCTAGCTACCCTGGAATGCCAACTTCCCCTCCACGCACAGACACGCGCCCGCGCGCGCACGCACGAACACACGTGCACACACACGCCAAGGTAATTTTTTTTTTTCATGAAAACGAACAAAATAAAAACGGGAATGTTTAAAAAAAAACGTTATCTACCAAAAATAATTATATTTTGGCAAAACTAACTATAATTACAGTGAAAATGTGCTTCATTTTTATGTATTTGTTTTAGATGAATACATACAGTCATTGTACTTCACTTACTGTGTCTTGTATATAGATTGTGCTCCTACGTAAAAAAAAAAAAAAAATCACATGATTTTTATTTACATCACCAAATTGCCGGTCAAACCAAGCATTGTTGGAAGTTGATTCTGTTGAGACAAAACAAAAATGTCTTATACCACGACACCCAGAGTTTTGTCCTATACTGCTAAATATTTAGATGGTGATAATAAACAAAGGTACGTGGAAAAATTAGAGACACTTGGTGTCATAACCAGAATGCTAGGGCGGATCCAAATGCACGACTCGGTAGACGGGGAGGCAGTTAAAGGAAGATCTTTATTCGTTCCAAGGTCGTAAGCCGGAGAGTCAGTCAGAGTGAGCAGCAGTATCAAGAGCGTCAAGCTCACGGAGTTGGTCGAAGGACAGGCGGAGGTCAGTACACAGGAGTTCAGGATCAGGAATGAGGAAGTGCAGGAATGAAGCATGGATGGAAACGATCTGGCAAAGCCAGACTTTCCGCTGGGTCCTAAATATACGCGCAAGTGTGCAGGGGGCCTGCACCGCCAGGTCTGGGACCGGCAGGAACAAGACAGTACCCCGAATTAATTAATTAATAAATTAGGACGGGGAGTCATCTCATCTGGAAACCTCTCTGTGACATTAAGTTTATTCTTTTTTTTAAATACATATACTTCTCAAACGAGTCAACTTGACATCTTAAATACTTAATAATTTGAGATTGAGAAGAATAATTCCTACCTGAAATGAAATGATCAGTACATAGACGGGTGTATTTCGTTGGGCACCATCCATCCCATTTGGTTGCCGAAATCCATTGATATTTTCTGGAATTTTAAGCAGGTATTCTATAGAATTATATCTTTGAAGAACTGTCTCATCTACTGTGACACCCAACAGCACAACAGGTCTCCAGCACTGTGAAGAATTTGCTCCGGTTCAGCGACTCCCGCACTGCCGAGCAGCTTTGTTTGACCGGCACTGTGGTGTCGTAAACAGTGACGTCACGCGCATGATCTCTATAGAAGGGACATCGTCAAGGAGCGACATCCTATTGATGACTCACTGGACTGACGGTCAGACCAAAATAAAATTTTGCCAAAAAGCGAACTTTACCTCTGAGCAAGAACTGATTTTGTTCTGACATGTTGCTAACAGAAACACGTGGATGGCCACCTACTAGCGAATGCTTTCACAGGACCTGACCATTGATTATTCATTTTTTGGAGAAAACTCAGACAAACAGACAACTACTGAAAGTCTCAGAATGCCACTGCTCCCTGCTACAAAAGGCAACTGATAAAGTAAACAAGCTTGACCAGAGTATGGCCGACGAGCCTTCGCCGCCTGGACAGGAACATGGAGCACCCGACGAGTCTTTGCCACCTCCTGACAGGAACGTGGAACGGCTGACGAGCCTTCGCTACAGCCTGGACAGGAAGATGGGGCGGCCGACGAACTTTCGCCACTACCTGGACAGGAACGTGAGGCAGCCGACGAGCCTTCGCTGCCAGGTTCTGGTCATGAGGCAGCTGAGCACCGGTTGCCGCCGAGGCTTGGTCATGAGGCGGCCGGGCACCGGACGCCACCGAAGCTTCGTCGTGAGGTGGTCGGGGATCGGTCGCCCTTAAAGCGTGGCCAGACGGCCGTGGACCGGTCGCCATTAAAGCAGGAGAGGGAGGCGGCTGCCAGTGAGACAGGGCATGAGGCGGCCATATACCTGTCGCTGTCGCCGTCAAGACAGGAGCGTGAGGCTGCCGCGTGCTGGTCACCGTCGAGACAGGAGCGTGAGGCTGCTGCGTGCCGGTCGCAGTCAAGACTGGAGTGGAGGGGCAGCCGAGGACGGGGTGCCATTGAAGTTGGAGCGGTGAGTGATCGGAGGCCATTCACCGTTTAGACAGGAATAAAATACGGCCAAATACTTGTCGCTGCTGACACCGGAATGAAGGGGACCAGGATGTCGCTCCGCCTGGGCAGAAACGTGGGGCGGCTGATGAGCCTTCGCCACCGCCTGGACAGGAACGTGGGCAGTCAACGAGCCTTCGCCACCGCCTGGACAGGAACGTGGGGCGGCCGACGAACCTTCGCCGCCGCCTGAACAGGAACGTGCGGCGGTCGGATACCTGTTGCCGCCTGGACAGGAACGTGAGGCAGCTGACGAGCCTTCGCCGCCGCCTGGACAGGAACGTGAGGCAGCCGACAAGCCTTCGCCGCCACCTGGACAGGAACGTGAGGTGGCCAACAAGGCTTCACTGCCACCTGGACAGGAACATGGTTCAAGTCTGCCGCCACCGCGACGTGGGTGTGGCGTGGCAGCGGGTCAATTGCCACCACAACTTGGTTTTGGCTCAGTAGAGGATGGTTCACCAGGAAGTCAGTTGCCACTGTGATGTGGGCTTGGTTCAGTAGCGCGTTGGTTGCTACCGTGACGTGGGCTTGGCTTGGTAGTGGGTCAGTTGCTACCCCGATGTGGGCGTGGTTCACCAGGAAGTCTGTTGCCAATGCAATGTGGGCTTGCTACCACGACATGGCCGTGGCTCAGCAGCCAGTCGCTTGTCATTGCCACACGGGCTCGAAACAGCTGTGGCCATCCCGGGACGAGAACGTCCAATTGCCACTGAATCCCGTCCATAAGATCCGCAATTTCAAAGATTGATTACTTGAAGCGCCGGGGGAAGTCGCCTGAAACTCGGCTGTTGCTGGAGCGCTAGCAGGATGCCACTGTGGCTTGGTTGTCGGCGGCGCGCCGATGGAGGTCGGCTGAGGCTCGGCCATCACTGGAGCAGGATGCCGCAGTGTTTTACACAAAGTAAGGAAAGCACGCTGGTGACTAAAAAGATCAGACTCATGCAAGATATCATGATCTTTTACCCCTCCTCGAGCCATCGTCCTGTCATGGTGGAGGAGTTTGTGTCTCCCGATGATCCGGGGAGCAAAGTTGTCTGGGGCTTCACGTTCCTGGTAGGGAGGACCAGACAAAGTATGGCTCCATAATACCCTATGAGCAAAAATAATGGATTCAGGTTTCCTTTGACAAGACACAGGTCACCGGGCCCCCCTCTGGAGCCAGGCCTGGAGATGGGGCTTCAAGGTGAGCGCCTGGTGGCCGGGCTTGCACCCATGGGGCTTGACTGGGCACAGCCCGAAATTGTAACATGGGCCCCCCTTCTCATGGGCTCACCACCTGTGAAAGGGGCCATAGGGGTCGGGTGCAATGTGAGCTGGGTGGTACCTGAAGGTGGGGAACTTGGTGATCCTGACTGTTGTTTGTTGTTGACTTGTTCAAAGTACTCACCCTTTTTGGAGCCTGGAGAGCGCTACCTCTGGGGACTCAATCATTTTGCTGGGGGACTTCAATGCCCACATGGGTAATGACAGTGAGACCTGGAAGGGCGTGAAAAGTGCTCCAATACAGGGTCCAACTACAGGGTGATCACACATTTCCTCCCAGGTAAGCTCCATTCAGAGGTGCTGGAAAAGAGGTTTCGTCGGGAAGTCGAATCTCAGATTCAGGAGGAGCAATGTGGTTTTCATCCAGGCCATGGAACAGTGAACCAGCTTATCCCCTCGGCAGGATCCTTGAGGGTGCATGTGAGTTTGCCCGACCGGTTTACATGCATTTTGTGGACTTGGGGAGTCCTGTGGGGGGTTCTTTGGGAGTATGGGGTACAGAACCCCCTGATATGGGGCGTTCGGTCCCTGACATTAAGTTGGACTTGTTTCCAGTGAGAGTTGGACTACGCCTATGTTGCCCTTTGTCACCAATTTTGTTCCTAATTTTTATGGTCAGAATTTCTAGGCTCAGCTGAGGTATACAGGGTGTCCAATTTGGTGGCCTCAGCATTGGATCTCTGCTCTTTGCACATAATGTGGCTCTGTTGGCTTCATCAAACTGTGATTTCCAATCCTCACTTAAGCAGTTCGCAGAAGAGTGTGAAGCGGCTGGAATGAGAATCAGCACCTCCAAATCTGATATCATGGTCGTCAGTCAGAAAAGGGTGGCGTGCCCTCTCTGTGTCGGGGACGAGATCCTGCCCTAAGTAGAGGAGTTCAAGTATCTTGGGGTCTTGTTCATGAGTGAGGGAAGAATCGAGTGGCAGATCGACAGGCAGATCAGTCCAGCGTCTGTAATGATTTGACAAAATTTCCTTGTTTGACAATGGGTACAGTTATCAATCTATCCATTCATTTTCTGAGCCACTTATCCGCACAAGGATTGCGGGAGTGCTGGAGCCTATCCCAGCTACCATCGGGCAGGAGGTGGAAAGAGCCTGAACTGGTTTCCAGCCAATTGACACAGACAACAGTCACATTCACAATCACACCTAGAGGCAATTTAGAGTCTCCAATTAATGCATGCTTTCGGGTTGTGGGAGGAAACCAGAGTGCCTGGAAAAAAACCCACAGAGGCACAGGGAGAACAAGCAAACTCCACATAGGTGGGGACTTGAACCTTGGTCCCCAGAACAGTAAGGATAACACGCTAACCAGCTGCTCCACCATGCTGCCAAATTAACAAACAATTAAAAATTAATTATTAGAATAAACAAACTTGGAATGTTCCCCACTTAAAACTCTGAGCCCTTGTTTCCATGTTGTTTCTAACTCATTTTTGAAGCTAGTGATACTGAGCAAAATAATCCTGCCTCGAGGAACTGCAATGGGGAACTTTTTTTTCTGTGGCTGTACATAGAAGAAAGAAAAAACTAATTAATCTGTGGTTGTGCATGATTAAAATATGGTAAACTGATCTAATTTTCCCCTTTTCAAGAATAATCAAATAAATGTCACACACTTGAATCATGTGCAATCAATGTGCATGTTTATATTTTAAAAAATGACTAGTTCAGTGTGAAGTTCTCATCAAGATATTTGTCATTCATCCATTCCTAAAGGCTCTGGATGTCGTGGGGCTGCCCTGGTTGACACGCCTCTGCAACATTGTGTGGTCATCGGGGACAGTGCCTCTGGATTGGCAGACTGGGGTGGTGGTCCCCCTTTTCAAGAGGGGTGACCAGAGGGTGGGTTCCGACTATAGAGGGCTCACACTCCTCAGCCTCCCTGGTAAGGTCTATTCAGGGGTACTGGAGAGGAGGGTCCATTGGGAAGTCGAATCTTGGACTCAGGAGGAGCAATGTGGTTTTCATCTTGGCTGTGGAACAGTGGACCAGCTCTACACCCTCGGCAGGATCCATTACGAGTGCATGGGAGTTCGCCCAACCAGTCTACATGTATTTTGTGGACTTGGAGAAGGCATTCGACCGTGTCCCTCGGGGAGTCTTGTGGGAGGTTCTTTGGGAGTATGGGGTACCGAACCCTTTGAAACGAGCTGTTTGGTCCCTGTACGACCGCTGTCAGAGTTTGGTCCGCATTGCCGGCAATAAGTCGGACTTGTTTCCAGTGAGAGTTGGACTCCGCCAAGGTTGCCCTTTGTCACCGATTTTGTTCATAACTTTTATGGACAGAATCTCTAGGCGCCGCCAAGGCGTAGGTGGAGTCCGGTTTGGTGGCACTAGCATTGCATCTCTGCTGTTTGCAGACGATGTGGTTCTGTTGGCTTCATCAAGCCATGATCTCCAGCTCTCACTGGAGCGGTTCACAGCTGAGTGTTAAGCGGCTTGGATTAGAATGAGCATCTCCAAATCCTAGACCATGGGCCTCAGTTGGAAAAGGGTGGCGTGCCATTTCCAGGTCAGGGTTGAGATCCTCCCCCAAATGGAGGAGTTCAAGTATCTTGGGAAATTGTTCACAAGTGAGGGAAGAATGGAGCGGGAGATCGACAGACGGATTGATGCAGCGTCTGCAGTAATGCGGACTTTGTATCGGTCCCTTGTGGTAAAGAGGGAGCTAAATCAAAAGGCGAAGCTTTTGAATTACCAGTCAATCTACGTTCCTACCCTCACCTGTGGGCTTAACCTGTGGGTCGTGACCGGAAGAACAAGATCCCGGATACAAGCGGCCGAAATAAGTTTCCTCCGCAGGGTGTCCGGGCTCTCCCTTAGAGATAGGGGGAGAAGCTCGGTCATCCGGGAGGGGCACAGTGTCGAGCCCCTGCTCCTCTGCATTGAGAGGAGCCAGATGAGGTGGCTGGAGCATCTGATTCGGATGGCTCCCGGACGCCTCCCTGGTGAGGTGTTCCGGGCAGGTCTCACTGGAAAGAGACCATGGGGACAACCCAGGACACACTGGAGAGACTATGTCTCACAGTTGGCTTGGGAATGCCTCGGAATCCCTCCAGAAGAGCAGGAAAAAAGTGGCTGGCGAAAGGGAAGTCTGGATGTCCCTGCTGAAGCTTCTACCCCCATGACCCAACCCGGAAAAGGATGGAAATTTTACATTACTGCAAATTCTGCACCGATCTGCATGTTGATCTCACCTTCCATTTTTCCATCACTCGTGAAAAAGACCCCAAGATGTTTGAACTCCACCACTTGGGGCAAGATGTCATCCTTGACCAGGAGAAGCCATGCCATCCTTTTCTGACTAAGGACCATGGTCTCAGATTTGGAGGTGCTGATTGTCATTCTTGCTTCACACTCAACTGCGAAATGTTCCAGCCACATTTCGAGATCACGGTTTGATGGAGCCAACAGAACCACATTATAGATACAATACTGAGGCCACCAAGCCAGACCCCCTTTACACCTCGGCTGCACCTAGAGATTCTGTCCATAAAAGTTATGAAAAGCATTGGTGACAAAGGGCACAACTCCCATTGGAAACGGGTCCAACTAACTGCCGGAGAAGACGAAAACCACATTGCTCCTCCTGAATCTGACTTCCCGACAGACCCTCCTCTCCAGCATCCCTGAATTTATTTTACCTAGGAGGCTGAGAAGCGTGATCCCCCAGTATTTGAACACACCCTCGGCCATCTTCTTGAAAAGGGAGACCCCCAATCTGCCAAACCAGAATCACTGCCCCCGATGTTCACGCAATGTTCCAGAGGCATGTCAACCAGGACAGCCCAACAATATCCAGAGCCTTTTGGAACTCCAGGTGAATCTCATTCACCCCCAGGGCCTTGCCACCGAGGAGCTTTTTAACCACCTGGGTGACGTCAACCCAAGAGATAGGAAAGCCTGTCTCAGAGAACCCAGACTCTGCTTCCTCATGGGAAGGCGTCTCTGTGGGATTGACAAGGTGTTTGAAGTATTTTCCCCACTGACTCAGCACATCCTGAGCTGAAGTCAATTGCGCCCCATCCTCACCATACACAGTGTTGGCAGTGCACTACTTCCCCCTCCTGAGACACCGGATGATGGACCAGAATTTCCTTGAAGCCGTCTTGAAGTCTTTCTTCACTGCTTCACCAGACTCCTCCCATGCCCGATTATTTTCTTCAGCAACTACCAAAGTTACATTCTGCTTGGTCAGTCAGTACCCATCAGCTGCCTCAGGAGTCACATAGGCCCAAAAGCCCATGGGAAGGGCAACCCACATTACACTTTTGGGCTATGCCCGGCCGAGCCCCATGGGTGCTGGCCCAGCCAACAGGAACTCCTCTTCGAGCCCCACCTCCAGGTCTGGCTCTAGGAGGGGAGTGACCTGAATACAGTTTCGGGAAAAAGATCCAATTCTCGTATTCTTTGTCGTAGGGGTTTATGGAGCCATACTTTGTCTGGTTACTCACTTAAGACCTTTTTGCTGTGGCTAATCCTACCAGTGGCATGTGATGGCCCAGACAACTTAGCTCCTAGGATCATTAGGACACACAAACCCCTCCACCATGATAAGGTGACGGCTCAAGGAGGGGTCATTGCAAAATATTGTACAAAAATTTGATAGAACTATGTGTGGCATTCAAGAAGAGACAGGGTCATTTCACATCTTTGAGGATGAATACCATTTTTACAAAAACAAGAAATGAAATTATCTGTATCTTCCAATTCATTACCTTCAAACAAACCTGCAAACTTCTATAGAGATTTTAATGTATACCATACCCATTGCTGTGGGTGGTCTATAGGAGGCCCTGCCTGTCCAGCAAGATGTTTGTGCCCTCTACGTCAGAGTTGGAGCTCTAAAAACTAACTTTTTATGTTTTGTCTGGTCTTCTTTTTCATAATGTTTGTTTTGAGAAATACTCAAGTTATTTTTTTTTTATCACCATCACAATAAAAATATAAATAAACAATGGTGTGATTATTGTTGAATAACAGGAATCTAATATGCAATAGCCCATCAAGTAAGTACTTGCTGGCCATTGCATACTCATAGGGCAAGGTGACAATTTTCAAAGTGAATCCGTCATAAATGGATTGAGACTGGACCCAAGAGATGGCGGAGGGTGAGAGGTTGTGATGAACACTATTGAAAAGGGAAATGGAGATGGTCCTTGAGATGTGCTGACGGTTTGTTGAGGCAGTGAATGTGTGGCAGGCAGTGACGAGAACAGGTGGTTCACATGGTGGTGTTTTGGTAGAAATTCACTTGGCGAAGTTCATGGTGGGAGCAATGAGGACAAGGAAAAATAAGAAGGTAAGAATTATGAGAAGGAATTTTCATAGTTTACTTTCAAGTGGATAGCCGATGTACCATAGGAGATATACTAATTCTCTGGTGAAAGTATTAGCAAGAGTGGGGCCAGGGGTGGCACAGGATAGGCAAGGGGTGCAGCAGACAAGCTAGAGGCAGGTGTGAAGACTTCCCTTGAGCAAAGATGAAGCAGGCCTTGACAAATTCTGGTTGCAATTTTCCTTTTGGAATGATGTAGACTGTAAAGTCTAGGGAGGAGAGGAGAAAGTCCAAGTCCACGGTGGAAATGATTTTGTGCACGCTAACCCCCTACTTTTGAGCTCTCTGCCATCGCCGGTTGCCAAGATGGAGGGAAAGTGAAATAAGATCCTCAAGAGGCTCATCTCCCATAACGAGTTCTTCATTAAACTGATCAGAAAGACCGTTGAAAAACATTCCCCTAAGTAGGGCGTCATCCCTTTCGCATTCACCTGCAAGAATTCTGAGTTCTACAGAATATGCAGCAATGAAATTAGGGCCGTCATTGAGCGTAAGGAGATGTTGGGTGGCTTCTCTGCGCTGAACAGGGTGATCAAAGACATGTCTTAGTTTGGTGCAAAAAGAATCAAGAGGAGTTGTGCCATAACAACTTGGCAGCTGTGTCTCGGAGGATGTTAGTGACAAATGCGACCTGATGAAATTGATCGAAAAGGGAAATGGGGATGATCTTTGAGATGCACTGGCAGTTTGTTGAGGCAGAGAATGGGTGGCAGGTAGTGACGATGACAGATGGCAGGATTGGGTGTGTTTTGGCATAAATCCACTTGACAAGGGACACAGAGGAAACACTGAGAACAAGTAAAAACACGGTCAAAACAATGACAAGGGATTAGAGTAGTTTACTTGCAAGTCGAGAGCCGTTGCTCCATAGGAGAAAGGTGGCCGAGGTGGAGCTGATTAGAGAGAAAGAGCGGGGGGTGGGGGGGGGGTGCAAACCACTACCCAAGCTCAACATTTCTTCCACTTTTAACACCATACAGCCTTACATCCTTGCAGAGAAGCTCACCTTTTGTTTCCATCTGGACTATCAACGGACACGATGGATCAACCTCCTCACCAACAATTCCCGTAGGAGGCTCGTTTGCAACACCCTTTCTGTCATTGCCCACACTAGTTCTACTAGTTCTCTAAAGGGATGTGTTCTATCTCCCCTCTTATACATCTTATACACAAATTATGCCCTCTTCATGTCCTGTGGTCTATGTTTGAGTAGCTCTTGTCAGGGGATTGACTCTGCTATGTAGGCTGGAGGACACAAAGGGCGAAGTCCACATGTGTCCCTTTTGATTTTTAAGCACTTTTGTTGCTGATCTTAATCATGTGTGTAAAGTTGTGGTGATTGTTTAATTTCCTTTTTTTTTTTTTTTTTTTTTTTACTGCCACTCTGTGCCTGTTAATTGCATCTCCAGGGAAGAATAAAGTGATTTAATTAAAATGAAGTGAATAATATGACAAAAACATAAAAACTATATAAATTGTACTCACTGGAGATGCTGACACAAGCAGCAGACCTAATTACTTTTCTCCTCCCCGTTTGTCTAAGCTAGCTGTCATGCTCATACATCCTGCTCTGAAAGTGACCCAAAAAAATCATTTTATGGGTTGATCTAGCCTTACGAAGTCGTGTTTTTCTTGAAAATGCCACCTAGAAAATATATTTTTCGTCCCCATCAATAAATCAGTCTCATGCTCATGTTCACCTCAACCAATCAGAAGACTATTTAGCTCAACCAGTCACAGGATGGGGAAAATGGCAATGAGACTCAGCCTGTGTGAAGTGGTGAAACAAAATTCTGAATGGCAAGACCATTTCAATGGTATGTATGTCTGTGAGTGTGTGTGAAGGTATGTGTGTGTGTGTTTGTTGTTTCATGCTAGCACTCGGGATTTTGAAGGCCTTCAGCAGAAGACAATTGCATGGCACCACATGGAAGCTAAAATCTGATTGGGCAGCCATCTGTCCATTTTCTGTACCACTTATCCTCAATAGTGTCACGAGTCTACTGGAGCCTATTCCAGCTATCTATGGGTGCTGGGGGAAAAAAAACATCTATGGTACTTTGGCAATACTGTACATGACTGGAAGCTATTGAAAAGCTGTTGAAATGAATTAATATATTTTTTATGAATGGTTGCTTGTCTATGTGTGCCCCACAGTTGACCAGCTCAGGATGTACCTCACTTCTCACCCAGAGTGAGCTGACAGAGGCGTCAGCACACCCGTGGCGCTTGCAAGGATAATTGGTACAAAAATTTGATTCATGAACACATTATTATATATTTTTTTATCCTGTACATATTATAAGAAACATTGAGAATATTAAATTGATAATTTAATTTAGTTGTAGTTGTAGGTCATTGGTTAGTGTTTAGGCCAGCGGAGAAGGCTCTGAAGGCCATCAGTTGACACCACTCTAATTTTGAAGCAACACTTATCTCTGGCATGTGTAAGTAATAGATATTATATGTATATACTATAATGTGTTTCTTTTTCTCGACGGTATAAAAACCCAAAATATATAATCATGTAAATAATTACCAGTTAGAGCGTCTACCTCACAGTTCTGAGGATCGGGGCCTGTGTGGAGTTTGCATGTTCTCTTCATGGGTCCCACATCCCAAAAGCTTGCATGCTAAGTGAATTGAAGAACCTAAATTGCCCATAAGTGTGAATGTGAGCGTGAATTTATGTGTCCTGTGAGTGGCAGGTGACCAGTTCAGGGTGTACACCCACCCCCTGCTCGAAGATAGTTGGGATTTTGCCCCAGCACTCCCACGACCCTTGTAAGGATAAGCAGCTCAGTAAATGGATGCACAGCCCTAGTCACTGATAGTGTTGTTTGGTTTGAAACCATTTCGTTCAGAAGTATGAATCATTTTAGTGAGCGCACTGAACCGAATAAGTTTATGAAATGCGAAAAGCAAAATATGAAAGGCGAGCGAGTCCATCTGGGAGCAGAAACAGAACTGTTAAAACTTTCTGTCACTCACTTCTGAATATTCAGCGAATGACCAAAAAGCAGCCAACGTCAGGGAGCGCCATCCAGGCAGGGGAGGGACGTAAGTGTACTGATTCATTCGTTTAGTGAACTGGTGTACTGAGGAATTGAGTAACTGAAGAGTGATTCATTCAGGGGAGGGGCTTAAGTGAATTGAGCGATTAGTTTACTGAACTGATGTATTGAGGAACTAAAGAGTTATCCGTTCACTTAACTGCTGTACAGGGAGTCCTCGGTCTACGACTGAGATCAGTTCCCACAGTAGTGACTTAACTCGAATTACGACTTAAGTCGGATTTCACTGTTAAAGTCAAAATTTACGATGACGGCTGGGGTTGGCTTCAGCATTCCCGTAACCCTCGTGAGGATAAGCGGCTCAGAAATGGATGGATGTTGGTAGTTCGTGTAAAAAAAAATAAAGTACATTGAAGTAAAAAATATAAGATACTTCAGTTACTAGGGAAGGCAGGCTGGGATGGTGAATAATGAAGTTAGACTGTGCTAGCCGTTGCTAGCGGTAAATTCCTCCTCGGCATCCTCTCCTTTCTGCTCTTTTAAAGTTAGGCAAATATGACATGCCTTTTCCCTTAATGAACATGAAGCTGATATTAAGCCTATGTTGATTCCTATCCTCTATCTATAACGTAAGTAATCTTTCCATCTGAGCAGCGATTGAAGATTGTTGCTTTGGTTTTTTTTTTCTTCACAAGAAATGTTGCTTCGTGATCACTGTAACCCTCATAGGGACAAAACCCTTCACGTGAGGTAAAATACGGGGTTTGTCCTTAATGATAATCGCCATGGTCATCCAACTAAAGCTTTTATGGCCATCATGTTCGTCGGCGTTAATCCTTTCTCCGTTTTTTTTTTTTTTAAATAATGTTGTTAAGCTTCGCTTCCACCTTCAACACCCCCAGCTTTCTTCTTTTGGGTCATAATGTGTAAAAAGGTGGGCGAAAAGGGCAAATGAACTCCCAGCGCACAAACGGAGATAAGCCATATGCATGAGCTAGGCAGAAACACTATGCTGCTGGGGCCGTAATGGCGGACAAGACTCGGGAGTCATGAAGTCGAAACGTCTTAGGTCGAGACCAACTTAAACCGAGAACTCCCTGCACTGACGAAATGGAGAGTGACTCTGTCATTTGTGATCCGCTAAGGTGTGATGTGTACTGATTCATTCGTTTAGTGAACTGGTTGACTGAGGAATTGAGTAACTGAAGAATGATGTATTTACGGGAGGGGCTAAAGTGAATTGAATGATTGGCTCACTGAACTGGTGTACTGAGGAAATGAAGAGTGATTCTGTCATTTGTGATCCACTAAGGCGCGATGTACTAGTACAATGAGTGATGTGTTTGCCAGACTGATGATGTACAACACAGTGAGCGTACTCATGAGTGATTTAAACAGCAAGTCCGGGTGTTCTCACAGGGATACCTTTTACGAGCAACCATTTCTTCAAACTAATGGCTAATTTTGAGTCAATCAAGCACATGACATTAAGCACACATATTGAAAACAAATTAAAATTGAGAAGAAATGTATATATGTCCACATTGTTGAAGGTCTGATACCATTTAAGATTTTTGTTTTTCAGGACACAAGATTTCAGCAACATCACCAAGGCCTTTTTAATGGATTTTAATGGATTTCATTTTATATCTTTTTGGCCCTTGCAATGTTCCAAGCAAATTGACACGATGTAAGTGTGATTCACTATTTGTTTTAGAAATTGCATCAGCTTTTCTGTTTGATTTTTCAAATTAGGGTCCCACCTCTACCTTAAATTCTTCTGTCACATCTGTGACACACATCACCACTGTTCTGCTCCCCTTATAAATACTCATCCTGTACTAGTCTAACATATTTCTCCGCCTCACCAGACTTACACATGGAGTACTCCAGTTCCTTTCTTGGCACTCTGTCATAGGCTTTCTCTAGATCCACAAAGACACAATGTAGCTCCTTCTGATCTTCTCTGTACTTTTCCACTGGTCTCCTCATGGCAAATAATGCCTCTATGGTACTCTCTCTAGACATGAAACCATAATGTTGCTCGCAGATACTCTCTTCTGTCCTGAGTCTAGCCTCCACTACTCTTTCCTATAAGTTCATTGTGTGGCTCATCAACTTTATTCCTCTATAGTTCCCACAGCTCTGCAAGTCACCTTTGTTCTTAAAAACTAGCACACTTTTCCTCCATTCTTCAGGCATCTTCTCACCTGCTAGTATTCTGTTGAATAAGTTGGTCAAAAACTCCACAGCCACCTCTACAGATTGCTTCCATACCTCCATAGGTATGTCATCAGGGATGCCTTTCCATTTTTCATCCATTTCAGTACCTTTCTAACTTGCCCCTTACTAATCATTGCCACATCCTCGTCCTTCACACTTGCCTCTTCTACTCTTCCTGCTCTCTCATTTTCTTCATTCATCAACTTCCCCAACTATTCTTTCCATCCACTTAGCACACTACTGGCACCGGTCAACACATTTTAATCTTATACTTTATCACCCTTACCTGCTGCACATTCTTCCCATCTCTATCCGTCTGTCTGGCCAACCTGTAGAGATCATTTTCTCCTTCTTTCGTGTCCAACCTGGTTTACATGTCGTCATATGCCTCTTGTTTAGCCTTCGCCACCTCTACCTTTGCCTTACGTCGCATCTCAATGTATTCCATTTGCATCTCCTCAATCCTCTGAGTGTCCCACTTCTTCTTCACTAACCTCTTTCCTTGTATGAGTTCCTGTTTTTTGCGGTTCCACCAACAAGTCTCCTTTTCCTCTTTGCTATCAGAAGAAACATAAAGTACTCTCCTGCCCGTCTCTCTGATCATGGTGGCTCTAGTAGTTGAGCTTTCACCACATGATTATTTGCTCTACCTTTGTCTTCTTGATCTTCCTACCCATTACCAGAGTCATCCTACACACCACCATCAGAATCAGAATTAGCGTTATTGATGAAGTATGTAAAAACACACAAGGAATTTTTCACTGGCACTCAGAGCTACCCTTGTACAACAATCAGAACAAAAAACGAAGAACACCATTGCAACAAGAACAAAGAACCAGAGACATTTCTGTTTATAGGAACTATTCCTTATAAGTCGTGCATGCTGTAAAATCTTCATTTAGAAGAGGTAAGAGATAAGTGTGTTCTGCTTGTACAGAGTGCCTTTACCCGTTCGCGGTTCCCGTTATAGAACAGTGCAATGTCAATTGTGCAAAGGGTGCAGTTTAAAGTGACGAATTGTGCGGTCTACAAAATATAAAAATAAATAAATAAATAAATCCGGGATCCAAAAGGCCTACTCTGGACCGAGTTTACGTTGCGTGCAAGCCCTCAGTGGTTAGCGTGGTGCCGACAATCCATTCAGTGGTTTTGATTGTCCGTTGCAGTCTGAGTTTGTCCTTTTTTGTGGCGGCCCCATACCAGACTATGATGGAGGTACAGTATACGGTACTGATTGGATGACCGCTGTGTAGATATCAGCAGCTCTGTGACAGGCCGTGCTTTCTCAGAAACTGCAAGAAGTATATCCTTTGCTGGACTTTTTTGAGGATAGAGTTGATGTTCGTTCCCCCACCTCAGGTCCTCTGAGTCTGTAATTCCCAATAACTTGAAGGTCTCAACGGTTGGCACAAGACAGTTAAGCAGCGTCAGGGGCAACTATGGTGAAGGATGCCTCCTGAAGTCCACAATCATGTCTTTAGTCTTCAGTCTTTAGAGTGTTCAACGCCAGGTTGTGTTGAACACACCAAAGCTCCAGTCTTACCACTTCTTGTCGATACGCAGACTCATCGCCGTCTTTGATGAGGCCACTGAACTTCAGGAGTTTGACAGTCAGATGCCACGAAGTGCAGCCGTTCATGTAGAGCAGTAAGAGCAGAGAGGAGATGACACAACCTTGGGTGCCCCGGTGCTGATAGTCAGTGTGGATGAGGTAGTGTCCCTTAGACTCAGCTGCTATATCCTGCCCATCATGTTGTCAATCCACTGGGAGATGGCAGAACTGAAGTCCACGAACAGGATCATCGTATATGTTCCCTTGTTGTCAAGATGTTCAAGGATGAAGTGCAGACCCAAGTTGACCGCATCATCCACAGACCTGTTAGTTCGATAGGCAAACTGCAGTGGGTCCAGTTGGGGATCGGTGACCCCTTTGAGGTGCTCCAGCACAAGGTGTTCAAGGGACTTAATGACCACAGATGCGAGGCAGCAGGCCTGTAGTCATCAAGACCTGAGACTACTGCTTTTTGGGGGACCGGTATAATGGTGGAGCGTTTGAAGCAGGTTGGTACTTCTGGTACTTCACACAATTGTAGAGACCTGATGAAGATCTTTGTGAAGACAGGAGCAAGTTGGTCTGTGCAGACTTTGAGGCAGGATGGGAACACAAGGTCTGGACCCAGCTGTTGATCTTTTGTTGTTTGAAGATCTGTCTAACGTCGCTTTCATGGATGTCAAATGGTGGAGTGGAAGGTGGTGCAGCTTGCGGTGTGAGAATGTCGCTTGTAGTTCGTGAGCAATTGTAATCTGTGCCAAACTGATTTGGAGTTGGAGATGTTTTTCCAGTTTAACTGCGTAGTCTCTCTTTGCAATGTTAATTCCTTTAGTCAGCTGGTTTCTAGTACGATTGTAGACTTCCCTGTGCCCGCTATGATATGCAATGTGTTTAGCCTGGCACAGTTGTCCAAGTCTGGCTGGAAACCACGGCTTGTTTTTATTGAACATGCGAAAAGTTTTTGTTGATAGACACACCTCCTCACAGAAACTGACATACGCGGTAACAACTGTGAATTCATCTAGGCTGTGTGCTGAATTTTCAAAGACACTCCAGTCTGTGCAATCAAAGCAGCTTTGTAGTTATAATTTCGGCTCGCTCGTCCACTTTTTAACTGATTTTACTAAAAGCTTCGGACATTTAAGTGCTTACCTATATGTTGGTATTAAGTACAGGAAGCAGTGATCAGAGGAGCCAATGGGTGCGCGGGGATTGCACGATACGCGTTTTTGATGGATATATAACAATGGTCTAGTGTGCTATTTGCTCTCGTTCGGCAAAAGAATCACTCAGTTCACTAAGTCTCTCCTCTTCCTGTACGGCGCTGCCTGATGCTGGCTGCTCATTGATCACAGTTACATTTCTAGTCCCGGGTGACTCACTCGCCTCACGCTGGTGAACGGCAGCCTAGCAAAAAGAGCAAATCATTTCATAAACTGACTTGGTTCAGTTCATTCACTAAAAATATCTGTTCTGCCGAAGGAATCGTTTGTTAATGTAACACTAATGCCAAAGCTCTGCAGATCCCAGCGTGAGAGGTCAGTCATGATAAAAGGGCCCACTTAAGCACGCGGGAACAGACAGAGTCAGTAAAATATAAACAATTCCCCTACCTGGATCACAATCCCCATCCTGGCCCGTCTTGACCATTGATTCCATTTCCTGTGTAATATAGTAGATTCAACAGAAGAAAGAGAAGGCAAAATGGTATCATGGTCCGATTTAGTGGCAAGTGTGGCAAACTGGCGGGATTGGACATCAGGGTTGGTATTTTGGGACCCAGATGTTATTACGTGGAAAAAAAAAAAAAAAAAAAAAAAAACAGAATCCATGTGGGTTGGGGGCAGCTCAATAGCTTGGCCTATTGGATGTTTTCCAGATATTATGATTAGTCCATATAATGTTCTCTTCTTTCCGAAAATGTCGCTATTCTACCAGAGCCATTTTCTCTGCCAAGGTCATTGTTTCCATTGGCGTAGTTTTCCTTGGGCAGAGAGCCAGCATGAGAAAAAGACCTGAGAGTGCATTTTACCATCATCCATGGATTGCTAGCACAAGGATTGCACCAACTGCCAACTCTGATGCATCCAGTTCGACAATAAATTGTCTACTTTGGTCGGATTGAATGAGAGTGGGAATGAAGTAAAGTTTTCCTGGTAAACCCTTTCTTCAGGTTGCTGTAAGATATTCCTGCCTCCCCTGACCTTCGTAAAGATGGTGGGACATGACAGTAGTCGGCTATAGACCCCTCCTCCCCCCCAAAAAAATGTACTGTAGCTTTTAGGGCATTTTTAGGGCATAGGGAAGATTTAGGGCATTCAGTGAAAATTTACCTTTGCTGGATCCACCTGAAGCTCCCCTCCCCAGTGAAGTCACACAGAAAGGTGGTTTTTGAGACATGAAACTCACATTTGCCCACCATTACAAAAACCTTGTTTTTGAGCAGTATCTTCAGCAGCTGCTGAACATGCTGATCATGTTCTGAATGGGAAATGGAGAAAATTAAAATGCAATCCAGATACAGTGTATGAAGACGAATGTACCAATAATGTCTAACAAGAAAGCACTCCCTAGGGCCTGGAAAAGGGGCATTTATTAATCCAAATGGCACGGCCCATTATTCATAGTGACCTGGGTATGTGTTGAAGCTGTCTTCCACCAGTCTGCCTCACGAATACTGTCACGACCCATCGGAACAGGAGAAGGACCCAAATGCAAGGCTCGGAAGATGCAAGGTAGTTCGGGGAGAAACGTTTATTATTCCGTGGTCGGGGATCAGGCAGGCAATCAGGTGCAGCAGCGGTAGTTGGGACGTCGGGCGAAGAGAGCAGGTGAGCAAGCAGGCAGGAGTCCGTACACGGGAGATCGATCAAGGAAGGCAGAAGTGTCAAGGGAGTCAGGCTTACAGGGTCGGTCGGAGAACAGGCAGAGGTCGGTACCCACGGGTTGACCATCACGGATACGGAAGGTCTGGAAAGGGGCATGAAGCTCACCGATCTGGCCAGGACCAGTCGTCATCGGGGTCATATAAATACACAGGATAATCAGCCCGCATGAGGCGCAGGTGTGGGCCACCCAATCAGCGCAACCGCACGGGCACCCGCACAGCCCGGGCTGGAGCGGCAGGATCATGACAAATACGGACTAGATATTAGGCCTGGCACAGGTCCAGTTTCTTTATAACAGCGGCTCCATGTAGGGGAGTGAACGCAGAGTCAATCAACGGCAATCTGTATTTTTATTTTTTTTTAACAGTGATCTAATTTAAGACACAGGTCATTTTATGGAGGGTTTACAAAAAAAGACAGCTCTCTCAGATGAATATGAAGCCCGTATAATTCCAGATGACAAGGATTCTGTTAACCCTCCTCGAGGCGTCACCTCATCATCGTGGTGGAGGGGTTTGTGTATCCCGCTGATTCTAGGAGGTAAGTTGTCTGGGGCTTCATGCCCCTGGTAGGGTCACCCATGGCTGACTATTGTTTTTGCTTATGCACCAAATAACAGTGCGGGGTACCCACCCTTTTTGGAGTCCTTAGAGGGAGTGCTGGAGAGCGCCCCATTATACTGCTAGGGGACTTCAGTGCCACGTGGGCAATGACAGTGAGACCTGGAGGGGTGTGATTGGGAAGAATGCGACCCCATCCAAACTCGAGTGGTGTTCTGTTACTGGACTTCTGTACTACTCTATACTGCTAGGGGACTTCAGTGCCACGTGGGCAATGACAGTGAGACCTGGAGGGGTGTGATTGGGAAGAATGCGACCCCATCCAAACTCGAGTGGTGTTCTGTTACTGGACTTCTGTGGTCATCACGGATTGTCCATAACAAACACAATGTTCAGGCATAAGGGTGTTTATATGTTCACCAGGCACCAGGACACCCTAGTTCGCAGTTCTATGATCGACTTTGTGGTCGTGTCATCGGACTTGCGACCGCATGTCTTGGACACTCGGGTGAAGAGAGGGGCGGAGCTGTCAACTGATCACCCCCTGGTTGTGAATTTCCACCCGTGGTGGTTGAAGATGCCAGTCCGACGTGCCAGGCCCAACTGTATTGTGAGGGTCGGCTGGGAGTGGCAGGTAGATTCCCCTGTCAGAAGGAATTTCAAATCCCACCTCTGAAAGAACTTTGCTCACGTCCCGTAGGAGGCGGGGTACATTGACTCCGAGTGGAAGCTGTTTTGCGCCTCCATTGCTGAGGTGGTCGACTGGAGCTGTGGCCGTAAGGTGTCGTGGCAGCAACCCACGAACATGTTGGTGGATACCTACAGTGAGGGATGCTGTTAAGCTGAAGAATGAGTCCTATTGGGCATTTCTGGCCTGTGGGACTCCCGAGGCAGCTGAGAGGTACTGGCTGGCCAAGTGCAAAGCAGCTTCGGTGGTCGCTGAGGCAAAAACCCGGGTGTGGGAGGAGTTCAGTGAGGCCATGGAGAACAACTTTAGGATTGCTTCGAGGAAATTCTGATCCACCATCCTGCGTCTCAGGAGGGTGAACCAGTGCACCGTCAACACTGTGTATAGTGGGGACGGGGCGCTCCTGACCTCAATTTGGGATGTTGTGAGTTGGTGGGGAGAATACTTTGAAGACCTCCTCAATTCCACCAGCACGCTTTCCCACGAGGAAGCTGAGTCTGTGTGGTCTGAGGCAGGCTCTTTAATCTCTGGGGTTGAGACACCGAGGTGGTTAAAAAGCTCCTTGGTGGCAGGCCCCCGAGGTGGATGAGATTCGCCTGGAGTTCCTAAAGGCTCTGGATGTTGTGGGGCTGTCCTGGTTGAGACGCCTCTGCAACATCGCGTGGACATCAGGTACAGTGCCTCTGGATTGGCAGACTGGGGTGGTGGTCCCCCTTTTGAAGAAGGGTGACTGGAGGATGTGTTCCAACTATAGAGGGATCACACTTCTCAGCCTCCCTGGTAAGGTCTATTCAGGGGTACTGGAGAGGAGGGTCTGTTGGGAAGTCGAATGTCGGGTCCAGGTGGAGCAATGTGGTTTTCACCCTGGCCGTTGAACAGTGGAGCAGCTCTACACCCTCGGCAGGATCCTCGAGGGTACATGGGAGTTCGCCCAACCAGTCTACATGTGTTTTGTGGACTTGGAAAAGGCATTCAACCGTGTCCCTCAGGGAACACCGAACCCCCAGATACGAGCTGTTCGGTCGCTGTACGACCGCTGTCAGAGTTTGGTCGGCATTGCCGGCAATAAGTTGGACTCCGCCAAGGTTGCCCTTTGTCACCTATTTTGTTCATAACTTTTATGGACAGAATTTATAGGCGCAGCTGAAGCATAGAGGGTGTCCGGTTTGGTGGCCTTAGCATTGCATATCTGCTGTTTGCCGATGATGTGGTTCTGTTGGCTTCATCAGCCTGTGATCTCCAGCTCTCACTGGAGTGATTCGTAGCCGAGTGTGAAGCAGCTGGGATGAGAATCAGCACCTCCAAATCCGAGACTGTGGTCCTCAGTTGGAAAAGGGTGGCGAGCTCTCTCCAGGTCGGTGATGAATTCCTTCCCCAAGTGGAGGAGTTCCTATATTTTGGGGTCTTGTTCACGAGTGAGGGAAGAATGGGGTGGGAGATTGACAGACGGATCGGTCCAGCGTCTGCAGTGATACGGACTTTGTATCGGTCCCTTGTGGTAAAGAGGGAGCTAAATCAAAAGGCGAAGCCGAAAGAACAAGATCCCGGATACAAGCGGCCGAAATAAGTTTCCTCCGCAGGGTGTCCGGGCTCTCCCTTAGAGATAGGGGGAGAAGCTCGGTCATCCGGGAGGGGCTCAGTGTCGAGCCCCTGCTCCTCCGCATTGAGAGGAGCCAGATGAGGTGGCTGGGTCACCTGATTCGGATGCCTCCCGGACACCTCCCTGGTGAGGTGTTCCAGGCATGTCACACCGGAAAGAGACTCCGAGGACGACCCAGAAGACGCTGGCGTGACTATGTCTCACGGCTGGCTTGGGAAAGCCTCAGGATCCCTCCGGAAGAGCTGGATGAAGTGACTGGGGAAAGGGAAGTCTGGGTGTCCTTGGTGAAGTGACTTACCCCGTGACCCAACCCAGAAAAGCGGTAGATAATGGATAGATGAATGGATGGATGAATGGAAAGATTCTGTTACAGTATGTATTCCCCCGTGGTCACCAGTGATGTAGGGACGAGATGCACCAGGCTGGAGGTCAATGGCACAGTTATACACTCTGTATCAGGGCAGAGTCGTGGCATGGTGCTCACTGAGAACTGAAATGAGGCTATGGTAAATTACTGGAGAGGTCAGGTTGTTCAGGCTGGCTCTAGCTACTGGCAAGCTCTCCACCAGACAGCAACCATTTTTGTCCTGTTAATGTTGGGGAAGTGCTTACCCAAGAGAATTTGAGAAACCAGTACTCTTCCTTTCTATACCTTAATCCCCATTTGCACCACCAAACTGCGATTGTTTTGAATGTATTTGTCATGCTCGCCCATACAGTATTTCTCACCAAAATTGATACCACCTCTATGAATCCAACAAATGATTATTTATTTATTTGTTTGTTTGTTTGTTTTATTTATGGTTTGGTCCAGATGCTGGCATGAGCGTGATTGTATGGCGTTTTAACTGAAATATTCTGATACAAATAATTTTCTTGGTAATTAATGTTTTCAATTATGTAGTCTACAGCAAAAGAACTCCCGAAGAACACATGCAGTCCTTTCTATAAAGTCTTCTGAAGCACACCTTGCATTCTCATGCAGCTGCGAGGTGACTGCCATGATTGGCCTTGCCATACAGTATTTGTGTGTTGAGACTGGCATTGTACTAAAGTCCAGTGCAAAACCTAGGACTCCTGAATGAAAATGAACGTTCGTTCCAAAACCATTCTTTGATGCCAGAATAAGCACATACTCAATCACATTCATCAGACAGAAATGAACTTTTCAGTTTACATTCACACAAAATATGAACTCGTTCATGAACTTTCATTTATTGAACTCATTTCGGTACAACTGCGAATACAAACAAAGTAGAGCGCAGAGATCGAGAGATTCAGGTCAAATAGTGGAGCACAGAGTCCAAGGCAAACATGGTGAAGCAGCACTTAGGTATTATGCTGCACAATAATTTAATAAATTGCCAACAGAGGTGACGTTGACCCCAAGTGCGAATGTTTTTAAATCCAGTTGAAAATTCTTCTTCTTTCTCATGATTTTTAGAGTATTTCCACTTTTTAATGTTTCTGGCACTGTACACTGATTTAAAAAAAAAAAAAATATATATATATATATATTCCATCCATTGTCCAATCTGCCTATCCTCACAAGGGTCACTGGAGAGCTGGACCCTAACCCAGCCAGCTTCGGGCGAAAGGCAGGCTACACCCTGAATTGGTCACCAGTCAGTCATTGGGCAGATATCAACACCATCACTGTGTAGGAATCGATCCCACGCTGCCCGCACCAAAGTTAGGCATGTGTACCACTACACCATCAGTGACTCTTATATATTTTTTTTGTAATTTTTATGTTTTTTTTCTCCCCACTTTTAATGTTTGCTATCATTCAAATCCTTTTAATCATGTAAAGCACATTGAGGTACCTGGTGTATGAAATGCACTACATAAATAAATTAGCCTGGTTTGCTTTGCTTTACAACTACATTATGCTTAACATTCTGATATACATTGGATCAGATCCAAGAATTGCTCCGAGAACTTGTGTCAGATGCTAATTCTGAAGAAATAACTGTATGTATGTATATATATATATATATATATATATAATATATATATATATATATATATATGTGTGTGTGTATGTGTGTGTGTGTGTATGTGTGTGTGTATGTGTGTGTGTGTGTGGTGTGTGTGTGCGTGTGTGTGTTGAATTTTCTATCTTGCATGTCTTCTCTGTGAACAGTATATAAGTGGAACCAGTGCTGCAGCACCCCCTATTGTTTAACTCACTAAATGTACTCTCATAACGCAATAAATAATTAAAAAAGGTTCCATTTGCTAAAAGAATTGGTTCTCATTCATTTTGAAATCACTAAATGTAAATTTGAGTGAAGTTCCTGTGATTGATTATAGCGAATGCAAGCAAAACCGTTAAAACTGTTTTTGAACAATTGTCGAAAGTGAGCAACAGCAGTTCTAATTCAGAGGACAAGGAGAGCCAGAATAGGAAACAAAGTTGGAGGGCTGTGAGGAGAATGTTTGTGGGTTTCTTTCTGTTGCATCGCTCCCCTCTCTCATTCCCTCCACCCGAGTTATCTGGAGACGCACAGAAAAAGAGAGCCTGAAAACAATGGAAGCAAAACTGGGATACACAAAAGCAGCGTTTGCTCTCTCCATCTCCAGTTTACTAATCGGCGTCTTTGCCGTGCTCAATGCATGCCTGTCGTCTGTTACTCAGCAGCATTGCCATGGCGACTGGGGTCTGAGTAATCATTTGTGCAATGACCCCTATTCTCCAGAGGGAAGATGGAGGGATGGAGGAGTAACGGAGGAGCGGGTGGTTTGGGGGGATTAAAGCAGAGCCAGTAAAAATACAGGAAGGGAGGGAGGGAGTCCAGCCTAATGCACCACGACTATATTTGCAGTTTGCAAAGTAACCAACTTTACCTTGTAGTAGTGATGACTACTAAGTGCTGTCTGAAAAAAAAAGGCGTTTCTTAAGAGTTTTTACAGCATAAAGGAAAGTCTGAATATGGAGATCTTTTTTTTTTTCTTTAGTGCTGTATCACACAGTGCTGTGACTTTTTGCGTAGCACTGAGGTCTACTGAAAGAAATATGATGTAATTAGAAGCAAGAAAAAAGGATGGGAGATTACTAATCTCAAGAAAAATGTTTTGTTCCCACAGAGCAAAGAGTCTATATGCTAGTTATGATTATTATATGATCCGTTTGTATGTTTTACTGCTCAGCAGTTGTTGTAAAGTTAATAACTGTAACCTTGATGATTATTTCTGTTAGCCTTTTTTTCCTGTTTTGCATTGTTACCCAACATGTCGCACTAGTTAATTTCAACATGATTTGCTAAAACAATCTTTTTGTTACATTTGCTACTAAAATGTTGTGACTATTGCTGAGTGCATGGGATAAAACAGTTGTTCACCGGTCAAACAATTCAGAATTTGATCACAATTAATGTGTTATATACTTCTTCTTCTTTTCCTTTCGGCTTGTCCCGTTAGGGGTCGCCACAGCGTGTCATCTTTTGCCATCTTAGCCTATCCCCTGCATCTTCCTCTCTAACCCCAACTGCCCTCATGTCTTCCCTCACCACATCCATAAACCTTCTCTTTGGTCTTCCTCTCGCTCTTTTGCCTGGGAGCTCCATCCTCAGCATCCTTCTACCAATATAAATTAATGTGTTATATACATTAATATAAAAATCCTGACCCCTCTAAGTCATGTATTTTTTCACCCTAAAGCTCAGATATCTAAGGGGACAGCTATATTTCCTCCAAAATTGAAACATGTGTTTTACTTTACTTTACTTTATTTGAACATTGATCCATCTTCTTCCGCTTTTCCAGGTTCCAGCTGCTTTTGCAATGCTGTCCAGACTTCCCTTTTCCCCAGCAACTTCATCCAGCTCTTCCAGGAGGATCCCGATGTGTCATTAGGCCAGCCGAGAGATGTAATGTCTCGAGTGTGTTCTGGTTCATCACTGGGGTCTCTTTCCGGCAGTACATGCCTGAAACACCTCAAAAGGGAGGTGTCCAGGAGGGATCCAAATCAGATGCCCCAGCCACCTCATCTGACTCCTTTCAGTGCGGACGAGCAGCAGCACGGAACTGAGTCCTTCCTGGATGACCAAACTTCTCACCCCATTTCGAAGGGACAGCCCGGACACCCTGCGGAGAAAACTAATTTCTGCTTCTTGTATCCGGGATAGAAAAAAGATAAGATCAGATAAAATAATTTTATCTGTTATTTTTACCTAAGGTTTTCTTCTATTTTTCTTCTATTTTATTCGCACATGCAACTTTTGGAGAAACACTCATGCAGATTTCATCTCTCACTGGAAACGAGTCCAACTTATTGCCGGCAATGCGGCTCAAACTCTGGTACCGGTTATTCATAGCTTCCCTCTCCAAAGACGCCGGATGGTGGACCAGAATTTCCTCAAAGCCATCTTGAAATCATTCTCCATGGCTTCACCACTCCTCCCACACCTGGGTTTTTGCCTCAGCAACCACCAAAGCTGCATTCCAAAAGGCCAGCCGGTACCTATCAGCTGCCTCGGGAGTCCCACTGGCCAAAAAGGACCGAGAGGACTCCTCCTTCAGCTGGGAATGCAGCCCTATGGGGGCAAAAGACAGTGCAATCTGTAGGCCGGTCTCAAACCTGGATGAATCCACAGGGTTGCGTCAAGAAGGGCCTCCAGCATAAAACTGTGTCAAACAAATATGAGCATTCATCTAAAGAATACCATACCGGATCAGTCGTGGCCCAGGTTAACAATGCCCACCCCCAGCACCGCTAATGTGGATGGCGTTGGTGGAAATTCAGCTACTGTGGGTCGAAGACAAACAAGTGGAGAAAAGCGGATTCGTCAGCAGAAGAAAAGGAATGCACAAAGCCTACAACTGAGTGTAGGCATTTTGAATGTTGGGACTATGACAGGAAAAGCTCAGGAGTTGGTTGACAGGATGATGAGGAAAAAGGTTGATATATTGTGCATCCAAGAGAGCAGGTGGAAAGGGAGTAAGGGTTTTAATGATTTTACATTGTAGCAGATAGGAAGAGAAATGGAGAAGCTGCTATTTTAAAGGAAGAGCTGGCTAAGAATGTCTTGGAAGTGAAAAGAATATCAGATCGAGTGATAAAGCTGAAATTTGAAATTGAGGGTGTTATGTATAATGTGATTAGTGGTTATGCCCCACAGGTAGGATGTGACCTAGAGGTGAAAGAGAAATTCTGGAAGGAACTAGATGAAGTAGTTCTGAGCATCCCAGACAGACAGAGAGTCGTGATTGGTGCAGACTGTAATGGACGTTTGTGAAGGAAACAGGGGCGATGAAGAAGTGATGGGTAAGTACAGCATCCAGGAAGGAATTTTGAGGGACAGATGGTGGTGGACTTTGCAAAAAGGATGGGCGAAGGCTGAATAAGAGGCATATGACGACATATACACCAGGTTGGACATGAAAGGAGGGGAAAATGATCTCTACAGGTTGGCAAGACAAAGGGATAGAGATGGGAAGGATGTGCAGCAGGTAAAGGTGATTAAGGATAGAGATGGAAATGTGTTGACAGGTGCCAGTAGTGTGCTAAATAGATGAAAGAAAACTTTGGGAAGTTGATGAATGAAGAAAATGAGAGAGAAGGAAGAGTAGAAGAGGTAACTGTGAAGGACCAGGAAGTGGCAATGATTAGCAAGGGAGAAGTTCGAAAGGTACTACAAAGAATAAAAAATGGAAAGTCCTGATGACATACCTGTGGAGGTATGGAAGCAATTTGGAGAGATGGCTGTGGAGTTTTTGACCAACTTATTTAACAGAATACTAGCGGGCGAAAAGATGCCTGAGCAATGGAGGAAAGGTGTACTAGTTCCCATTTTTAAGAACAAAGGCGGTGTTCAGAGCTGTGGGAATTATAGATGAATAAAGTTGATGAGCCACACAAAAAAGTTATGGGAAAGAGTATTGGAGGCTAGACTCAGGACAGAAGTAAGTATCTGCGAGCAACAGTATGGTTTCGTGCCTAGAAAGAGTACCACAGATGCATTGTTTGCCTTGAGGATGCTAGTGGAAAAGTACAGCAAAGGTTAGAAGGAGCTAGATTGTGTCTTTGTAGATCTAGAGAAAGCCTATGACAGAATACCAAGAGAGGAACTGTGGTACTGCATGCGCAAGTCTGGTGTGGCGGAGAAATATGTTAGAATAGTACAGGACATGTATGAGGGCAGCAGAACAGCGGTGAGGTGTGCCGTTGGTGTGTCAGAAGAATTTTTTTGTTCAACGTGAAAGTTTAAAGGGATGGCCAGCTCTTGGTCAGGTGGATTCTATTTATCATCATCAATCAACATTGGATCATTCAGAAATCCTCACTGAACTTCTGGAGTGAGTTTGCTGCACTTAAAAGTAAAGGGGCCGAAAAGTGATGGAAATATTTTCATTTGAAAAAAAAGTATAAAATAACCAATAAATTTCGTTCCACTTCACGATTGTGTCACACTTGTCATTGATTCTAGACAAAAAACTAAAAATAAAAATGACATGTTTATGTTTGAAGCCTGATATATGGCGAAAGGTTGGAAAGTTCAAGGGGGCCAAATACTTTCACAAGGCACGATATTGTGCATTCAAGAGAGCAGGTGGAAAGGTAGTAAGGCTGGAAGTGTAGGAGCAGGGTTTAAATTATTTTACCATGGAGTAGGAGAGGTGGCTGTGGAGTTTTTAACCAACTTAGTCAACAAAATACTAGAGGGTGAGAAGATGCCTGAAGAATGGAGGAAAAGTGTGCTAGTTCCCATTTTTAAGAACAAAGGCGATTTGCAGAGGCATCGGAACTATCGAAGAATAAAGCTGACGAGCCACACAATGAAGTTATGGGAAAGAGTAGTGGAGGCTAGACTCTGGACAGAAGTAAGTATCTGCGAGCAACTGTATGGTTTCATGACTAGAAAGAGTACCACAGATGCATTATTTGCTTTGAGGATGCTAGTGGAAAAGTACAGAGAAGGTCAGAAGGAGCTACAGTGTGTTTTTGTGGCTCTAGAGCAGGGATCATCAACCTTTTTTAGGCTGAGGGCTACTTCGTGAGAACTGATTGGGCTACATGACTTGTTTGTAGCAAACTTAAGTCATAGTTCATTATACATAGTATATTTTCCTTTTAATTTTTTGTATGATGTAACGTTACAGGTATTTTAAAAATTTAAATTACATAAGCAAGTCAGTCAAAATTTAAAGCTGTGGTATTTTTAGAACATGCCTCGCGGGCGCCTTCGCGGGCTACCAAGCGCCCGTGGGCACCGCATTGGTGACCCCTGATCTAGAGAAAGCCTATGACAGAGTACCAAGGGAGGAACTGTGGCACTCCATGCGTAAGTCTGGTGTGGAGAAATATGTTAAAATATTACAGGACATGTATGAGGGTTGCACAACAGTAGTGAGCTGTGCCATAGGTGTGACAGTAGAATTTAAGGTGGAGGTGGGACTGCATCAGGGATCAGCTCTGAGCCCCTTCCTGTTTGCAGTGGTAATGGGTAGGCTGACAGATGAGGTTAGACTGGAATCCCCTTGGACCATGATGTTCGGAGATTAGATTGTGAAATACAGTTAAAGCGGGGAGCAGGTGGAGGAACAATTAGAACGATGGAGGCATGCACTGGAAAGAAGAGGAATGAAGATTAGCCGAAGTAAAACAGAATATAAGTGTGAATATTGGGGGGTGGGGAGGTCCAGGGAGAAGAGATAGCGAGGGTGGACGACTTCAAATACTTGGGGTCAACAATCCAGAGCAATGGTGAGTGTGGTAAGGAAGTGAAGAAACGGGTCCAAGCAGGTTGGAACAGCTGGTGTCTGGTGTGTTATGTTACAGAAGAGTCTCTGCTAGGATGAAGGAAAATGTTTACAAAAACAGTGGCCAGCCATGATCTAAAGATTCGAGACGGTGGAACTGAAGAGACAACAGGAAGCAGAACTCGAGGTAGCAGAAATGAAGCTGTTGATGTTCTCTTTCCGAGTGAGCTGGTTGCATCGGGTTAGAAATTAGCTCATTAGAGCAGGGGTGCCCAGACGTAATTACCTCAAGATCAACTTTTCAAGCAGCCAGCCTCTCGCGAGCTCCCGAGGGGGGGGGGGGGGGTTGGGGGGGGTGTGATCATGATGCTCCCAAACCGTTTTAAGGTTAAAATGATATTGCCTCCTATATTTAAACTACATAATTAGCTTTTTGTGCACTGTATTCTCTGTGTTTTCATCCTGGATCAGGCTATGCCAGGGTGGAATTTTAAAATTACACACCATCTCATCCTGCTCTTTCCACTTTGGCTTCAGACCAAACCTTTCCCTCTCAGAAAATGGAAAATCTTGTCCAGTTTAACGACTTTTTCTTAGATTATTAAAATACTCCGACAGTCATTGCATCTTAAAACAATAGCATTTCTTTTTTAACTTTCTCTATTAAAATCAAAAGTAAACATAAGCAGCGTGCCTAGCTTGTCTTCGCTCTACATTGCTTAGACTGTGTTGCAAACTAAAGCAGCAGCGGTGAACGCAGTCATTATAAAACACATTGATGGGCTGCGTAAGTACTGTTACATTTGTAATTATGAGTGTACGTCTTTAAGAGCGCGGTGCCAGGTGTAAGGTAAAGTAGGAAACTGATTGTGTGTTGGAGCAGCGGTCGTTGTTAGAGAAAGTTTTGTGTGTTCCCCAAAAGAGACCAGTGGCTTCCTCTTTTCATTTTTTACAGTTCATATGTGTATTGTGCCATTGCATGTAACAACCAGTCATCCCTCACTCATTGAATCACATTGCAAAATGTCGCAAACTGAATAGGTGTATTTTCTACTTTTAATTTGCATTGGATTTTTTTTTTGTGCGCAACACAGAATATCTGCGAAGAGACTGCATCAGCGATGCACAATTGCGCACGCACACAGTTTAGAGGGAACATTGGCTGACGGTTTTTATTCATTTATTTATTTATTTATTTTGCCGGCCGTCCCGCAATCGACCAAGACTGCCTCATGGGTTGACCGGTCGATCGTGATCGACGCATTGAGCACCCCTGCATTAGTGGGACAGCCAAAATTGGATGTTTTGGTGACAAGGTTCGAGAGAGCAGACTCTGATGGTTTGGATATGTCCAGAGGCGAGAGAGTGAATATATTGGTAGAAGGGTGCTGAGGATGGAGCTGCCAGGCAAAAGAGCGAGAGGAAGACCAAAGAGAAGGTTGATGGATGTTGTGAGGGAAGAGATGAGGGCAGTTGGTGTTTGAGAGGAAGATGCATGAAATAGGCTGAGGTGGAAAAAGATGACACACTGTGGCGACCCCTAACACGACAAGCCGCAAGGAAAAGAAGTACAAATGGATGGATGGATGGCTGTCACAGTGGACATTCACCTAAGATGAAAATTTCAGACCGATCCATGAGTTCAAAGTGGTAGAACTGACACAATCACAAGGTGTTCAAATACTTGTTTTCCTCACTGTAAGTGCAGTCTGTTTGCCTTTCTCATCGTAGTTGAGTTGCATTAACTCGACAGTGGTACCTCTACTTACAAATGTCTCTAGTGATGAAAAATTCAGGTTACAAAGCACCTTCTCTGGAAATATTGTCTCTAGTTGCCAAGGAAATTCAGGATACGAAAGGGAAAAATCGGCGCTCAATTCGCAGCCCCCAACTTCAGCGAATGTAAAGGTCCTGTATCTGAAGAAGAGATGTTCTTCTTTACATATGATTCTTTTGGTTTCTCTTGGACACTCAACTGTCACCGAATCACGCTACCGCTTTCACACTCTGTCATACGTTAGCACACATTGGTAAAGTACAACTTTTTCGTGAGTTTTTCATTTGTGTTTTTGGAAGTTTATTCATCTTTCTTTCACCATGGGCTCCAAGAAACTTCAGTGGAATTAAGTTGTGTATGTGTATACATTCGTACGTAAGATTTCTCTTAACTGTGAAATGTTTGCCTCCTCTATCCCCCACAATCTCTTTTGCTTGTCACTCACCATTATCTTCGCATAGTTTCCCAATGCCAAAGGTAAATTATCATAATTTTTATTTGTCTTTACATTATATACTTTGAATGTTTTTTTGTTTGTTTGTTTTTTGGAGGGAGGGTTTGAGGGGCGGCTTGGAATGGATTAGATTTACATGTAAAAAGTGCTTCTTACAAAAAAATCACGTTACAAAACGATATCCGGAATGAATAAATTTTATCAGTGGAGGTACCGCTATATGTTGGGAATTAGTGTGCTTCTAAATCTATTGCAAAAGGTCAACAGTTTGACCACGCAAAAGTTTTACTGTACCAAAAATAGCATGTTCTAACGCCATTACCATTAACACTGTTCCCAGGCTTCTCTTTCTCTCTCTCTCTCTGTCTGTCTCTCTCTCTCTCTCACTCTTACTCTGCTGTATGGCACAATAGACAATTAATCATCATGACATGAGAAAGCCGACACATTCAACATGGCCACCACAGAGGCATGGAGGCACATCTTTTGGAATTAGATCCATTATTATAGTATATATGTGATTTAGAAATATGTCAGTCTTATTCTCTGCCTGCAGTCCGCCACAGCGCCAGTAAACAGCAGCCAATTCTGCAAGTAACAAACCTGGTCAATGACAGGTTAAGTAAAAAAAAAATGTAATCTATTTTTGAATACACCGTTTAGCCGATTTGGTCATTATATCAGGCTTAAAGTTCTTCTGGGTGCTTTATTGAAGTGTGAAGTGATGAAATTTGAAGAGTTAGTGGGAGAGGCACACAGATATATTACCGAGTAATAAAAAATAAATTGTGCTTGAATACTTAATAATCCATCAATCCATTTTCTTCACTGCTTATCCCATTCCTGTTAATGTCAGATTTTTTATGCCGAAAAAACATTTCCCAGCTCTAACAACCACAAACAACATTTTCACCTTTGTTCAAAGTTTGAATAAATAACATAACATAACATTAATGGAAATTCACCCCATAAGGTTATGAAAAGTATCGTATAGATGTCACTGTGTCCAATCAAATAGGTTCCTCGACATCTTAATTTAAGCAACAACGAACAGAACTTTGGAAAATTACCAGTAACAATTACTTGCACTTAAAAGTGCATGTAAGGTAGCGACATGGGTGCTTTGAAAGTGGTGTCTGATTGGCTGACTGTCGTTATTCCCACACTCTGGAGCTTCTGTGGGGATTATTTCGCTGGAAATAACTCAAATTCCAATACAAAGTTTCAAGTTTAATCCATCCATCCATCCATTTTCTTAGCTGCTTATCCTCACAAGGGTTGGGGGGAGTGCTGGGGCCTATCCCATCTATCAACGAGCAGGAGGCGGGGTACACCCTAAACTGGTTGCGAGCTAATTGGAAGGGACATGAAGACAGACAAGAGTCACACTCACAATCACACCTCGGAGCAATTTAGAGTGTCCAATTAATGTTACATGTATTGGGGGTGTGGGAGGAAATCGGAGAGCCCAGAGAAAACCCACGCCAGCATGGGGAGAACATGCAAACTCTTCACAGGCAGGGCTGTGATTGAACCAGGATTATCAGAACTGTGAAGTCAATACTTTACAGCTGATTCACCGTGCCGCTGGATAACCCTATGCTGGAGGTTTTGGTGTGGCTAGGATAGTTTACTTAAATCTCACTATGGGTTTGTACTCTCTAGTCAGAGGTGTCAAGTGTCCTGACATTCATTATTTAAGTACATAAAGGTACTGATACTTTTACAAAAATCTACTTTGGTAAAAGTCCTGGTGTAACTCCCTTACTTAAAGAAAAGTACAAAAGTCTGCACTTATAAATGAACTTGGGTTAAAAATTAAAAAAAAAAAACAGAAATTGATATTGAATATACAATATTTAAAATCATGTCAGGAGATTTTTGTATCACTCATGAAGTGCTTTCTTTGGGAGTAATAATGGATAAAAGAAAAATAAAATGCAAGTTTAAATAAAGACAAACATGTACTTGTCGAGTTGAAATAGTAAGTTTCTTTCGGCTTGTCCCTTTCGGGGTCGCCACAGCGTGTCATCTCAGATGACCGCACATATATATTTGGCACAATTTTTACGCCAGATGCCCTTCCTGACGCAACCCTTCTCAGGGAGTTGAGGCCCCAGTGGGATACGAACCCACAACCCCTGGTTTACCAAACCAGTGCTCTAACCACTGAGCTACAGGGACTCCTTGTCGAGTTGAAATAAAATTACAAAAAGGTTAAAAAATAGATTTGCTTCAAACATATTTTCTCACTTAAATAAATGTATTTGAAATCTTCTTAATTTTCAAATTTGACATAATTTACTGTCAGCATAACACTGTTCCAGACACAGAGCGGCTAGGACAAAAAGGTCAAAACAGATTCAGTCAGAGACAGAATCGGGCAGTTTATTACGAGGAGTGTTCAGCACCTAGGTAATCAATCCAACTGTATCCAAAAAGATGTTAGGCGAGGACAAGGTTAAAAAACAAGCAAGATCAAAACAACACATGGGAATGCTGGGTATGAACACTGCGTGCGATGTTCTGGCATCAAAAAATGAAAACCCAGTGCTTGAATATCATAACCAATTATGCAAAATTGGAAACACCTCAAGTGACATGTGGCAAAGGAAGCAAAACTAGAACTAATGTGAAATGAAAGTGACTCACCAAAATCAAACCAGTAGTACTCAGCAACCTAGTACAGTGAAGAAAATGAGTATTTGAACACCCTGCTATATTGCAAGTTCTCCCACTAATTAATATTTGGTACAGTAGCCTTTGTTTGCAATTACAGAGTCCAAATGTTTCCTGTAGTTGTTCACCAGGTTTGCACACACTGCAGGAGGGATTTTGGCCCATTCTTCCACACAGATCTTCTCTAGATCAGACAGGTTTCTGGGCTGTCACTGAGAAACATGGAGTTTCAGCTCCCTTCAAAGATTTTCTATTGGATTTAGGTCTGGAGACTGGCAAGGCCACGCCAGAGCCTTGATAAGCTTCTCACGGAGCCACTCCGGTTTTCCTGCCTGTGTGCTTCGGGTCATTGTCATGTTGAAAGACCCAGCCACGACCCATCTTCAATGCTCTGACTGAGGGAAAGAGGTTGTTCCCCAAAATCTTGCAATACACAGCCGTGGTCATCCTCTCCTTAATACAGTGCAGTCATCTTGTCCCATGTGGAGAAAAACACCCCCAAAGCATTATGCTACCACCCCCATGCTTTACAGTAGGGATGGTGTTCTTGGGATGGAACTCATCATTCGTCTTCCTACAAACATGCTCAGTGGAATTAAAAGTTCAATTTTTGTCTCATCTGACCACAAAAACCTCTCCCATGACTCCTCTGTATCATCCAAATGGTCATTGGCAAACTTAAGAGGGGCCTTGACATGTGCTGGTTTAAGCAGAAGAACCTTCCGTGCAATGCATGATTTCAAACCATGATGTCTTAGTGTATTTCCAACAGTCACCTTGGAAATGGTGGTCCCAGCTCTTTTCAGGTCATTGACCAAGTCCTGTTGTGTAGTCCTGGGCTGATTCCTCACCTTTCTAAGGATCACTGAGACCCTACAAGGTGATATCTTGCATGGGGCTCCATTCCGATTGAGATTGACCATCATGTTTAGCTTCTTCCATTTTCTAATGATTGCTAAATCAGTGGACCTTTTTTCACCAAGCTGCTTGGCAATTTCTCCTTAGCCCTTTCCAGCTGTGTGGAGTTTTACAATTTTGTCTCTGGTGTCTTTGGACAGCTCTTTGGTCTGGGCCATGTTACAAGTTTGAGTCTTACTGATTCAGACCCCTCCATGATTTCTAAATGGGAGAGCTTGCAATATAGCACTGTGTTCAAATACTTATTTTCATCATTGTAAATGCCAAGTGACAAATTAACTAAAAAAAGCAATGTCCACCCTTGACCTGAAAAAAAAAAACAACAGACATAGATAGTTCCTGACGGTCCAGGAAGCCCACAATATCCAGCGTGGAAATCCTGAATTAAACCAGGATCCTCGTTAGTTAATAAAAAGGGGGTTGGGATTTATGAATGCTCCTCTGGACCATACCCCTCCATATCAACCAGATCCCCAGATCTCCAACTATGGGCAGCATGGGGTTTCCAGACTGTGAGAACCAAACTATAGTTGAGGAAACAAGGAGAGGAGTTGGCCTGACCAGAGAGCACAGTGGACTCATTTTAATGGACTTTACATGAAAAACATGAAAGCTGGGATGGACACGCAAACTGACAGTGACAGGGTTGATCACCTTGGAAATTGGTAATGAACTGTTGACTCTGGGAGGCATCTTCCTGGATTCAACTCCGTGAGGCAAGTTGGGTATGAATAGTTAAATCATCTGATCCATGCCATTTGGAGCTGGAGACCTCTTACGGTTGGCAGCAGCCTTGTAAACGATGGATAGAGTGTCTTAATGCAGCTTTCGAGCCCTCTCCCAAATTCTCCTGCACTGCCTCAAAACCAACACAGAAGTCATGGAAGAACCAGAATCTATAGAAGGCAAGAGAGACTATTTACAACATGAAACATGTTCTGTAATATAAAAATTTGAGTAACCAGATGATGCGGTTATGAGCAAACTCAACCCATTTTATGATAAGACCAACTTCCAGGATTATGAGATACAGTGATGCAGTGTCCCTTGTCCACCCCCTGATTCGGTCTTTCCATTAGTTTGCGGGTGGAACCTGAAGAAAGGCTGGCTTTGGCACCGATAAGGTCGCAGAACTCCCAAAATTAGGAGGTAAATTGGGGCCCCTGATTCAAAACCACATCCTTGGGGAAACCATGAAACCTGAACATAAGGCTGTCTCTCTACCCAAAGGAAGCTTGATAAACGGAAAAAAAGTGCAGTATTTTGGACATTCTGTCAACAACAGTCAAAACAATATTGCTTTCAGAAGGTGGAAGTCCTTTCACAAAGTATAGAGATGTTTAGTATATTGGATGATAATCTCCCTTTCAAAGACAAGATTGTTGAGAAAGTTATTTTTCATCAGCACAGCAATTTCTTGAATTTAAATGGACTTTTTGACAAATTTCAATCAGGTTTCTCTGAAGAATCTGTTTTTATCAAAGTGCTAAATGACATAAAATTGAAGACTGACTCAGGGATGGTGGCAATTTTGGTCTTACTGGCTCTCAGTGCAGCTTTTGATATAATATATTACTATACAGTGTATACTGCAAAATAGGTTGGAAACCTGGGTAGGACCAAATGGAATGGTTCAGGTCCTACCTAGAGCAAATGACCTACTTTGTAACCATTGGAAATGCTCAATCTCAACAACATATGCGGTCAGTTCTCGGACCCCTCCTGGTCAGCCTGTATATTGTAGGGATTTGCGAGTTTGGACCCTACGCGTGTTAAGGGGGAAGTCAGAAAGGCATTACAAAGGATGAAAAATGGGAAGGCAGTTGGTCCTGATGACATACCGGTAGAGGTATGGAAGCAATTTGGAGAGATGGCTGTGGAGTTTTTGACCAACTTATTCAACAGAATACTAGCGGGCGAAAAGATGCCTGAAGAATGGAGGAAAAGTGTTCTAGTTCCCATTTTTAAGAACAAAGGGGATGTTCAGAGCTGTGGGAACTATAGAGGAATAAAGTTGATGAGCCACACAATGAAGTTATGGGAAAGAGTAGTGGAGGCTAGACTCAGGACAGAAGTAAGTATCTGCGAGCAACAGTATGGTTTCATGCCTAGAAAGAGTACCACAGATGCATTATTTGCCTTGAGGATGCTAGTGGAAAAGTACAGAGAACATCAGAAGGAGCTACATTGTGTCTTTGTGGATCTAGAGAAAGCCTATGACAGAGTACCAAGAGAGGAACTGTGGTACTGCATGCGGAAGTCTGGTGTGGCAGAGAAGTATGTTAAAATAGTACAGGACATGTATGATGGCAGCAGAACAATGGTGAGGTGTGCCTTAGGTGTGACAGAGGAATTTAAGGTGGAGGTGGGACTGCATCAGGGATCAGCTCTGAGCCCCTTCCTGTTTGCAGTGGTAATGGATAGGCTGACAGATGAGATTAGACTGGAATCCCCTTGGACCATGATGTTCGCAGATGATATTGTGATATGCAGTGAAAGCAGGGAGCATGCAGAGGAACAATTAGAAAGATGGAGACATGCACTGGAAAGGAGAGGAATGAAGATTAGCTGAAGTAAAACAGAATATATGTGCGTGAATGAGAAAAGTGGAGGGGGAACAGTGAGGCTACAGGGAGAAGAGATAGCGAGGGTGGACAACTTCAAATATTTCGGGTCAACAATCCAGAGCAATGGTGAGTGAGGTAAGGAAGTGAAAAAACGGCTCCAAGCAGGTTGGAACAGCTGGCGAAAGGTGTCTGGTGTGTTATGTGACAGAAGAGTGTCTGCTAGGATGAAGGGCAAAGTTTACAAAACAGTGGTGAGGCCGGCCATGATGTACGGATTAGAGACGGTGGCACTGAAGAAACAACAGGAAGCTGAACTGGAGGTGGCAGAAATGAAGATGTTGAGGTTCTCGCTCGGAGTGACCAGGTTGGATAGGATTAGAAATGAGCTCATTAGAGGGACAGCCAAAGCTGGATGTTTTGGAGACAAGATTCGAGAGAGCAGACTTCGATGGTTTGGACATGTTCAGAGGCGAGAGAGTGAGTATATTGGTAGAAGGATGCTGAGGATGGAGCTCCCAGGCAAAAGAGCAAAAGGAAGACCAAAGAGAAGGTTTATGGATGTGGTGAGGGAAGACATGAGGGCAGTAGGGGTTAGAGAGGAAGATGCAGGAGAGAGGCTAAGATGGCAAAAGATGACACGCTGTGGCGACCCCTAACGGGACAAGCCGAAAGGTAAAGAAGAAGAAGAAGACCCTACGCGTGTTCAAGAGTCGAGGAAGATATGACCAATGATTAGAAAAAGTTAGCAGCAAATGGATTTATTACAAAGGAATGTGCAGTACAGATGTCCGGGTCTTATCTAGGTATCTGCCGCACACGAGAAGTGTGTCTTCTGGCAGGATACCCAAAGAAAAAGACAAAAGCTGCCCAGTAACACAAGGTTTTTATATGTATGGGTCCATGGTAGAAGTGGCTAAACCCCCCCCCCCCGGAGTCAGATCCTGGGCCGGGATGGTAACTTTCCGCTCCTTATCTGGTGTCGTTCGTCTCTACGCCTAGGTTAGGAGGATGGTGCCAGCCGGTTTTCTGCGTACAAAGATCAAGGACCAACCACTGGCTCCACAACACATCCTTGTCTGATGAGCAAATGGGTCGTTGATTAAATGTATAAGGTCATATTTAAGCAAATAATGAAAGTGCAATAAAAGTAAAATAGTCTTCAATATGCTACCCTTGGGGCAAATTTTCCTTTAGTTTTGACTATCATAGCTATGCAGATGACACACCATTATATGTAGCAATGTCATGTGTCACTATCCATACCGCAAACCCCACAAGGATTACGGGAAAGCTGGAGCCTATCCCAGCTAGCTTCGGGCGAAAGGCGGAACTACACCCTGAATTGGTCGCCAGTCAGTTACAGGGCAGATATCAACACCATCAATGAGCGGGAATTTATCCCACATTGCCCGCACCAAAGGCAGGCAGGTGTACCATAACACTATCAGTGACTTGCATATGTAGCAGTGTTTCCAGATGACTATAGTTCAATTGAGGCGTTGTGCCACTGTCTAAAGCAGATAAATAACTGGATGAGTCAAAATTTCCTTCAACTAAACCACAACACGACTGAGATAACTGTTTTTGACAATAGAAAAAAAAGATTGCCGTTCGTAAATACCTGGACTCATTATCTTTGAAAAGCTAACACCCACACCAAAACCTTGATGTTCTGATACATTCCTACCTGACATTCAACATCAAAAGTTTGAAATAAGGTGAGAGGTTCCCCATTCTTTGAGCACTGGCGATAGGTGAAGACAAAGATGAACCTGCTGATGAATAAGGACCATCTTTCCTGTCAAGACTTACACCTCTTGGCAGATCTCAAATATTTGAGCTTCTCATGGTCTGTCCTTCACTAAAATGGGTGTTGAGCTCCCACAAAATAATGTCTCCATTCGTTCAGTGCCACTTTGACTTTGATTCTTGATGCTCACCAATGTCGTAATTTCTTTCAAAATGTGGCTTTTTTTTTAGAGAGAAAGGCACACGGGTGAAGCTTATGTGAGAGGATAGAACCTATCCCTACATCAGAAGCATCAACCTCAACGATGAATTGGTGTTGGCGATCTGGAAGTCTGTGGACAGGGGCAGAGGTTAAGCTCTTGAGTTTCTGAAAGGCCTTTTCTATCAGTGGACCAAGAAACGTTTTATGAGATGAGGTCAGTTCGTGGAGTGGAGTTGCAATAGTGTTATGATTTCCCATGAATTTTCTGCAGAAATATGCAAACCTGGCGGCACGGTAGCACAGCTGTAGGCCTCACAGTTCTGTGGACCGGAGTTCAAATCCCGGCGCCTCGTGTGTGGAGTTTGCATGTTCTCCGAATGCCTGCGTGGGTTTTCTCCAGGCTCTCCAGTTTCCTTCCACCTCCTACAAACATGCAATAATTGGACACTGTAAACTGCCCCCAGGGTGTGATTGTGAGTGTGACTGTTATCTATCTCCATGAACCCTACAATTGTCTGGCAAGCAGTTCAGGGTGTATTCCACCTCCAGTCCAATGACAGCTGGATTGGCTCCAGCAGTCCCGCGATCCTTATGAGAAAATGGATGTATGGATGGATGGAATTTGCAAACCCAAGATGATTGTGTGATTTGGGTGTGGTCCAATCAGCTACGTTAGAGATCATCCCTGTATCCATCCTGATCACACCATCAGCTAGAACATTGGCCAAAAATGACACCATTGTTTATGAAGCACATATTCTCTGCATTAACATACAGCTGGATTAACCCTAATTTACCCTTTCCCCAAATTTTATTGTGTACATGCTGCTAACTTGAGGGAGGACATGAGGGCAGTGGGTGTTAGAGATAGGCTTAGATGGAGAAAGATGACATGCGGTGGCGACATCTAACGTGATAAGCCGAAAGGAAAAGAAGAAGATGCTACTAATTCACTGAAGCTCTTTTCGGGCACACGGGGATGAGCAACACACTTAACATGCTACATTTCCCATCGGTCAAATATGACAATGGTCCCCGGCCCAAAATCCCTGCATGTTTTAAACATGACAGAATAACACGTGTTTATTTCATAGGCTCGAGCACTCCCGCAACCATCGTGAGGATAAGTAACTCAAGTTGGATGGTGTTAACTAGAAATTTAAATACTACTGAACCGAGGTAGGCATTCACGTACCACCAGGGAGAGTCTGCATACCATGACTGGTACTTGTATCACATTTTGAGAGACACTGATTTTAATTATAGCAACAATATGTATCAGAGCTACATGGGATATTTATGTACTATATATATCAGTAGCTCATTACAAGAACACAATTTCCTGCTTCACGTAAAAAACAGGAAAATCAAAGTTAAATCAATTTAGGTTTGTAAGTTGATACCCAAAGAAACGATAAGCAAGCCAAGAATGGTAAGGGGCCCTTCACATGAAGGAAAAGATGGCAATGAAAGAAGACATAAACCTGTACTTTGGTGACACCTGCAAATGCCTCCAATGCTGAGACACATATGGGATAGACATGCTTGGGAAGAGACAGAGGGCTGAAAATAAGAGCAGAGGAGTGGTTAACAATCGAGCAGTGAGGCTGAAACGATGAAGGGGAGAACATAAATGGTGGGAGGGAGCACTGAGCACAGAGGTGCAGATACAACACGAGAATACTGAAAACAAATCCGAGACCATGTTTGCAGGGAAAAAAATGGTCATGCAAGAACATATTTGTGAAAGTGTGGCAATAGAAACTTCAATAATAATGGAGGTTCTTCTGTAAATATTTTGAGGAGGCTACAGAAAGGACCAGTTTCACTTCCCACTCATTTCTTGGGATCCTACTTAGGTAATCATTGCCTTTGCCGACATACTGTGTGAAACATCACGTGACGAAACCCTGAAAACAGATTACTGGGTCTTTCATTTATGCTGCACTAATGAGGATGACTATGGGTTGTTGATGTAGTTGGAAGCAAAACCCTCTTAAATTGCTTAGTGGATATGGACAAAACTAAAATACAGTAAACCCATACTACTTTGTACATTCTTTATTTATACGTCTGTTATCATACAGGGCGCACCGTGAATGTGGTTAGCACATCCACATCACAGTTCGAAAGACCCAAGTTCAAATCTGGCCTTGCCTCTGTGGAATTAGCATGTTCTCTTTGTGCACGTTTTGTCCAGTTATACCGGTTTCCTCTTACATCCCCAAAACATTTACAGTAGGTATATTGAAGACTTTAAATTCCATTGGTTTCAATGTGACTGTGAATGGTTGTTTGTTTAAATGTGCCCTGTGATATACTTGCAACTAGTTCAGGGTGTACCTCACCTCATTAGCAGAGATAGGCTCCAGCATGCCTGGGATCCTAGTGAGGATACGCGGTACAGAAAATGGATGGATTATACCTAAACACAAACAAAGCATAAATACCAGCTGTTCACATCTTTGGTGGCTGCGTGGTGAAAAAGTTGATGTAGCCGTTTAAAGTTCCTTGGAAAACTTTGTCACAGCCATCCGTCACCATTCTCCGAAGCCGGGAGGAAGTGCTTCATCCTGTTTTGCTGAATGTTATATTAGGTTGCACAAATACATATTTGGGCTACTACAAGTGGTGCCTTCAGATATGAGTTTAATTTCTCCTATGACCACATTTGTAACTTTAAAATCTTCTTCTTCTTTTCCTTTTGGCTTGTCCCGTTAGCGGTCACCACAGCGTGTCATCTTTTTCCATCTAAGCCTATCTCTTGCATCCTCTTCTCTAACACCCACCGTCCTCATGTCCTCTTTCAGAACATCCATCAACCTTTTCTTTGGTCTTCCTCTCGCTCTTTTGCCTGGCAGCTCCATCCTCAGCACCCTTCTACCAATATACTCACTCTCTCGTCTCTAAGTATGTCCAAACTAAGTCTGCTCTCTCTAACGTTGTCTCCAAAACATCCAACTTTGCCTGTCCCCCTAATGAGCTCCTATCAAACCTGTTCACTCCAAGCAAGAACATCAGCATCTTCATTTCTGCTACCTCAAGTTCTGCTTCCTGTTGTTTCTTCAGTGCCACCGTCTGTAATCCATACATCATGGCCGGCCTCACCACTGTTTTATAAACTTTGCCCTTCATCCTAGAGACTCTTGGAGACTCTTCTGTCGCATAGAACACCAGACACCTTCCGCCAACTGTTCCACCCTGCTTGGGCCCGTTTCTTCACTTCTTTACCACACTCTCCATTGCTCTGTATTGTTGACCCCAAGTATTTGAAGTTGTCCACCCTCGCTATCTCTTCTCCCTGAAGCTTCACTCCTCCTGAACCGGCCCTCAGATTCATGCAAATATATTGTTTTACTTCCGCTAATCTTCATTCCTCTCCTTTCCAGTGCGTGCCCACATCTTTCTAATTGTTCCTCCGCCTTCTCCCTGCTTTCACATCACAATATCATCTGCAAACATCATAGTCCAAGGGGATTCAAGTCTAATCTCATCTGTCAGTCTATCCATTTCTACACCAAACAGGAAGGGGTTCAGCGTGGATCCCTGATGCAGTCCCACCTCCACCTTAAAGTCTTCTGTCACACCTAAGGCACACCTCACCATTGTTCTGCTGCCATCATACATGTACTGTACTATTTTAACAAATTTCTCCGCCACACAGACTTGTGCATGCAGTACCACAGTTCCTCTCTTTGTACTCTGTCGTAGGCGTTCTTGAGGTCGACAAAGACACACTGTAGTTCCTTCTGGTCTTCTCTGTACTTTTCCTCGAGCATCCTCAAGGCAAATAATGCATCTGTGGTACTCTTTCTAGGCATGAAACCATACTCTTGCTCGCAGATACTTGCTTCTGTCCTGAGTCTAGCCTCCACTACTCTTTACCATAACTTCATTGTGTGGCTCATTATCTTTGTCATGTTCCTGCCGGTCCAGCCCTCACTGGGCGGGTCACAGCACACCGGCGCTGATTAGGAGGCGCACAGCTGTGTATCATCCTGGTTGAGTAACCCCTGTATTTATAGGACGCAGGGGACGACTGGTGTTGGCCAGATCGTCACAACCCATGCCCTGTTCCTGCACTCCCGTACTCTTGATCGTCAACCCTGGTGTACCGACCCCTGCCTGCCCGCGGACCTGCTCTCTATGCCTGTCTGCCAGTTCTTCCCCGGGACCCCTGACAATGAGCCAGTTGGTCTCCATCTGAAGGAGCCGACTCTCATTCAGGAACAACCGCCCAGTTCAGGAGTGCCAAGGCAAACACCGGAAGTGCAATAACGCAGCATTCTGCCGCCTGTGGGATTTCAGGAGCCAATCTCCAAATCTCACGTTCCTGTCCAGGAGGTGGCGATGGTTCCGCAGTCGCCTCACGTTCCTGTCCAGGTGGTGGCGATGGTTCCGCAGCCGCCTCACGTTCCCGTCCAGGAGGTGGCGATGGTTCGTCGGCATCCTCACGGGCATGTCCAGCAAACGGCGGCGGCGGCCCAGTCCCCTTCGTTCCAGTACCGGAGGCGACCGGTCCACAGCCATCCCTCGCCCCTGTCTCAGCGGCGACTGGCCCGCGGCCACTCCACGCCCCTGTTTCGACTGCGACAGGAGCTGGGAAGTTCTGATGGGCCACCCCGGAACTGGAAGGGCTCCGGGATGGCTGTGATGGTGATCGTAGCAGTCATGGCTTTGGTCCTTCTCTTCATCAACCTCCTCACTCCTGATGATTCCCAACTGTTTCATGACCTAGCCTCGGCAGCGACTGATCCCCGGCCGCCTCACAATTAAGCCTCAGCGGCGACCACTCCCTGGCCACCTCGTAAACGAGCCCCATTGGTGACCAATCCACGGCTGCCTCCTGACCAAGCCTCGGCGGCGACCGATCACTGGTCACCTCGCAACCACATCCTGGGAGGCCTTCGTCCGGAGCAGTTTCATGCTTTTGTCTGGTTCCTGCTTTGCCGTTGGGTTCCTCCTCGAGGACGTCCACCCGAATCACCCCATAGGGTTCCTGGTGCTTGGCTTCCAGGTCATCCTCCTAACCTTTCCAGCCGGACGCCTCGCTTTTGGTGGCCTGGACAGCCACCAAACAGACTAGGGTTGGGGGCGGGGGGGGGGGTGCCCTCCCCTGTACCCCCTTCCACCCACCCCTGGACATGTTAATTTTTGTGTGTGTGCGTTTCTTTTGTTTAGGCATGTCTGGGAGCAGCGCCTTAGATGGGGGGTACTGTCATGTTCCTGCTGGTCCAGCCCTGGCTGGGCGGGTCCCAGCACACCGGTGCTGATTAGGAGGTGCACACCTGCGCTTCTTCGTGGTTGATAACCCCTGTATTTATAGGACCCAGGGGATGCTGGTGTTGGGCAGATCGGCGAAACTCATGCCCCGTTCCTGCACTCCCGTACTCTTGATCGTCATTGACTGTCTGCCTGATCCCCGACTTTGGACCAAATAAACACTTTTCCCGAACTACCTTTGGGTCTTCGGAGTCCTGAATTTGGGTCCTCCCTCCGTACCGATGGGTTGTGACACTTTATTCCTATAGTTTCCACAGCTCTGAACATCGCGTTTGTTCTTAAAAATGGTGACTAGCACACTTTTCCACCATTCTTCTTGCATCTTCTCTCCTGCTAGTATTCTATTGAATAAGTTGGTCAAATACTCCACAGCCACCTCTCCAAATTGCTTCCATAGCTTCACTGGTATGTCATCAGGACCAACTGTCTTTCCATTTTTCATTCTGTTCAGTGCCTTTCTAACTTCCCCATTACTAATCATTGCCATGTCCTGATCATTCACACTTGCCTCTTCAACTCTACCTTCTCTCCCATTCTCTTCATTCATTAACTTCTCAAAGTACTCTTTCCATCTACTTAGCACACTACTGGCACCAGTCAACATATTTCCATCACGATCCTTTATCACTGTTACTTGCTGCACATCCTTCCCATCTCTATCCCTCTGTCTGGCCAACCTGTAGAGATCCTTTTTCCCCTCTTTCATCTCCAACCTGGTGTACATGTCATCATATGCCTCTTGTTTAGCCTTCGCCACTCCATCTTTTCCCTATGTCGCAATTTAATGTATTCCTTCCCCCTCTCTTCGGTCCTCTCCATGTCCCTCTTCTTCTTCGCTAATCTCTTTTCTTGGACGACTTCCTGTATTTTGGGGTTCCACCACCAAGTCTCCTTCTCACCTTTCCTACCAGAAGCCACTCCAAGTACTCTCCTTCCTCCTTCTCTGAGTACCTTGGCAGTAGTATTCAAGTCTTCCGGGAGCTCTTCCTGTCCATCTAGAGCCTCTCTGACCTCTTTCCAAAAGGCCATATGTCATTCTTCCTTCCTTAACTTCCAACACCTGATTCTCTGCTCTACCTTTGTCTTTTTAATCTTCCTACCCGTTACCAGAGTCCTCCTACACACAACCATCCTATGCTGTCGAGCTACACTCTCTCCTACCACAACCTTACAATCAGTAGCCTCCTTCAGATACACCCTCTGCAGAAAATATAATCCACCTGCGTGCTCCTACCTCCGCTCTATGTTCCTGTCTCTTCTGGGAATAAGTGTTCACCACTGCCAATACCATCCATTTTGCAAAGTCCACCACCATCTGACCCTCAAAGTTCCTTTGCTGAATCCCATACTTACCCATCACTTCCTCATTGCCTCTGTTTCCTTCGCCAACAACAATTTCTCTTTCATCTCTGGGTCACATCCTACGTGTGGGGTGTAGTCACTAATCATATTATACACAATACCCTCAATTTCAAATTTCGGTCTCATCACTCGATCTGATATTCTTTTCACCTCCAACACATTCTTAGCCAGCTCCTCCTTTAGAATAACCCCTATGCCATTCCTCTTCCCATCTACTCCATGGTAGAATAATTTAAAGACTGCTCCTAAACTCCGAGCCTTACTCCCTTTCCACTTAATCTCTTGGATGCACAATACATCAACCTTTCTCCTAATCATCATGTCAACTAACTCCTGAACTTTTCCTGTCATAGTCCCAACATTCAAAGTCCCTACATAGAGTTGTACGGACTGTGCATGCTTCTTCTTCTGCCATCTAAGTCACATTCCTCCTCTTTTTTGTCTTAGACCTACATTAACTGAGTTTCTACCTACACCATCCAGGTTACCAGTGCCAGGAGCGGGCGTAGTTAGCCTGGGCCACGACCTATCATAAGTCATTTGATGAACTCTCCGTTAATGGTGCCGGGGCCAGCCGTTGTTAACCCGGGCCACGGCCGATCCAGTATGGTATTGTATAGATGAACGCTCATATTTGTTTGACAGTTTTACGCTGGATGCCCTTCCTGACGCAACCCTCCACATTTATCCAGCGTTGGGACCTGCCTACAGATTGCACTGACTTGTGCTCCCATAGGGCTGCATTTACATAAAATATAAGGCATGATTTTTTTAAAAAACATTAACACCCTTTGCAGCCTTGCTCGTTTTTTAGCACTCTCTGACATTAATACATTAGTTTCTTGGGTGTGTATTTATGATCTTTGACCACCTGACTAGCAATAAGACAAATATTTTTTGCACTACTACGACTTTTGGAAGTGTTCAATTTTTTCAAACTAAAGATCTCCTGCATCTCCCTTCATCAAAACCCTCCTCGGTTTATGTATATTATAATGATCCATTCTAGTCTGATTCCTCTTGGGCCACATTTTCCATCTTTTTTACCAACTAGGGTCAAAGTTTTGCATCTTACAATTCATCAGACTCGCCACATGTTACACAGTGACTATAGAGGGCAAAAAAACACACTCTGTGTTCCTTGCGGTTGCGTTATACTATCCTTGTCACAGTAAAAAAAAAAAAAAAGGTACACATTTGGTTACATCCATAATTAAAAGAGGCAACTCTGCCGCCTGCAGCACAAATATTATGTTGGTGTATATCAGTAAAGTAGGCTAACGTTAAACTCACCAGTTAGACCTATCTTAATTCTGTGTGTTTTTTGATAGGCAAAGTGCAAATACTGACGCGCAAACTCTGATGTGAGACCACTTAATTATGTATTGCATACATATGTAGGTAGTAAGTGTTATGTGTCAGCAGATGCAGAATCACAATGCTTTTTGCCTACATGATCATTTTTGTGCATCGAGGTTGTGGGGACTACATCAAAGAAGATCCCCGCAACTCAGAGGTTTTGCTTTGGTTTTTACGTGTTTTTTTTCACCCCACAAGAATCCATCCATCCATTATCTATAATGCTTATCCTCATTAGGGTTGCAGGTGAGCTTTAGCTTATTGTAGTTGACTTCAGACTAGAGACGGGGTAAATCCTTGAGTAGTGGTTAGCCAATCGAATCGTGGCGTAAAATGAAAATAGGATGTCACTGATCCCTCACATTCATGCACATGTAGTCTGTTTTACTTCGGTTAATCTTGATTCCTCTCCTTTCCAGTGCGTGCCTCCATCTTTGTAATTGTTCCTCCGCCTGCTCTCTGCTTTCACTGTAGATCACAATTTCATCTGTGAACATTGTAGTCCAAGAGGATTCCAGTCCAACCTCATCCATCAGCCTATCCATTACTACCGTATTTACCATTACTACTACAAACAGGAAGGGGCTCAGCGCGGATCCGTGATGCAATCCCACCTCCACCTTAAATTCTTCTGACATACCAACAGCACACCTCACCACTGTTCTGCTGCCCTCATACATGTCCTGTACTATTCTAACATATTTCTCCGGCACACCAGACTTTCACATGCAGTACCACAGTTCCTCTCTTGGTACTCTGTCATGGGCTTTCTCTAGGTGTACAAAGACACAATTTAGCTCTTTCTGTCCTTCTCTGTACTTTTCCATGAGCATCCTCAAGGCAAATAATGCATCTGTGGTACTCTTTCTAGGCATGAAACGATACTGTTCCTCAGAGGTACTTACTGGCGACCAGTTCATGCTGTCGTCTGCCTTTTGCCCGAAGTGAGCTCCATGTGACCCTTGTGACAATAAGCGGCTTGATAAATGGATGGATCAGTACAACTTGCAGCAGTCTGGCAGATGTTTAATTTTTCAGCTTACATCATCATGACATATGCACTGCTGTTGTAAGGTTGTCATTGCTTGTTAAATCGGTTATCTCCAGTCCTGTTGATGGATTGTAGTGGCGAGGAATGCCTTCAAGCTAAAAAATGATTCTTATCCTGCCTGTGGGACTCTAGAGACACCTAAACGATAAGCCAAGCAACGAAACAACTTCTGGGTGAGGAGATTCTCTTCCACCACCCTACAATCAGCAACTCAACCTGTAGCTCCTTGAAGTTCTAGATGTGCGACTTTTTTGGTTGACATCCATTCGTTGGAGACGAGGGCCTCAGGTTTGGTAGACCAGGGTGGTTGTCCCATTTTATAATGGTTTTAGGGGGAGCATTTGAGGTCTATTTTCAGAGGCCCCGTAGCTCACTGGTTAGAGCACTGGTTTGGTAAACCAGGGGTTGTGGGTTCGTATCCCACTGGGGCCTCCACTCCCTGAGAAGGGTTGCGTCAGGAAGGGCATCCGGCGTAAAAATTGTGCCAAACATATATGTGCGTTCATCTGAGATGACACGCTGTGGCGACCCCGAAAGGGACAAGCCGAAAGTAACCTCCATTTGAGGTCTATTTTCAGGTAAAAAAGGGTCTTGTGTTGCAGTTGTTTAGGCGATATGTACAGTATCTCCCCTCCACCCACGCACATACAGACACACACATCGCCCCCACCCCAACAGATACTGGTAGAATCTGGTGGAGTGGAGAAAACTTCACACTGAAGGGGGAATCAGGCACTCTTAGAAGATAAGTGCCAGGGTGCATCATTGCTGCTAAATCTGTTCCTACAGGTGGGCCTGGAATTTCTAGAGTGTTTGGGATTCATTTTTATGGTAAGGATGTATAGTTAATGTGTACTTTGTGAAGTAAAGGGGTATGTTTTATGTCCAATTTGCTATTGAATATCAAGGTGGAAAAAAATACAGATATGCAAATGCAAAGATACTAAGTACAATAACTTTGCCCTGGGACCACAAACTGACAATTCCACCGTGGAAGACAAAACGCTTAATTTGTTGCACAAGGCATATTGTTAATGTGGAACATTATCATTACAATACTATATATTTAAATAAACAAAAGAAAAAGATTGAGGAACCCCACCAGAGGCAAACGAAAAGTACCAATAATATTTAAATGATATAAATAGTGTAACACAGTGATAAACATGCCGCTGCTCCAGGTTTTTTGGAATATGTTGCAGTCATTAAATTAAAAATGAGTGAATATTGGGGTCAGAGTTCCTGAGTTTGAACATTAAAAAATATGTCTTGTGTATTCAATTGATTACAGCTTAAAAAGGATATGCAAATCATTGTGTTTTGTTATTTATCTTTATATTTTGTTTTTATATAAGTAATCATTGTATTCTGTCTACATTCACGTTTTACACAATCTCTAATATTTTATGGCACCAAGACCTGCTTTACTAGCAGTGAACTACAGTAGTTGCTCGTCAAGCAGATGTTCCCAGCCAGCCAACCAGCATGGATTTATGCATTTTATAGCACCAAGACTGCCAGACACCAGATCACGATGCTGTTAGGGATCCTTGTTAAGGTAAGGCATTTTCAACTAAAAAGAAGAGTTTTGATGAGTAGTGCTTGTTAGAAAAAAAAAAGCTGGACAAAACACCTCTATATCTGTGTATTCTCTGTTGTGTTGTGACAAAAATCCGTAAACACAAAAAAAAATCACAATCAGGACAGGCACTTGCACAGACAAATAAATACCTTCTAAAAAATGTTGAAGGGGAAAGGTGGAGTTGCTTTGAGCTGCTTTCTCTTTAATTAGGGAAGAATGGGTGTGTCCACTTTATCCACTGGCCTACACATTCACACATTAGCTGCGACTTTATCCAAGGAGATAATTGCAATAATGAGTGCAGCGCAACAGTGATAATTACTTTCAACACAAAGGGAATGAGTCTCGATTGCTTTTTTGTCTTTCTAATTTGGAAGGAAACTAACTTTTGGATGACTACTCCCCATTCTGCATCTGTAGCCTACCTTACACACAGCCTTTCGATATACTTTAGCTCCATGAGACAAACGCAACTTCTCAGTATTAGAGCAACTTGTCTTCAAATAATAATGCATTCACTTTCTTAACAGTTTATGTTCACAAGGGTCGGGGGCTTGTTTGAAGCCTATTGTGGCAAAGAGGTGGGGTACAGCCTGAACTGGCACATCACATATAGACAAACAACCATGTACAATCATATACACACCTATGTGCCATTTAGAGTTTTCAATTTGCCATGCATGTTTTGGGATGCAGGAGGAAACCGGAGTACCCAGAGAAAGCATCCACAGGATTTAAACTCGGCTACACAAAACTGTGGGGCGGATATGCTGACCAGTCAATCACTGTGCTATTTTCTACCTCATATCCTGCTCAAGATCACAAGCGAGCTGGAATCCAGAGTCCCATCTGATTTCCAGTGAGGGGGTTGTGGGTACAACCTGGACAGGGTGTTCATCAATCAGGGCAGTTAAGACAACTCACCATTAAACAAATCACATTCACACCTTCAGTGCAATTTCATCATAGAAGAAACCCCACACCAGGACTGCAGAACATGGAAACACATGCAGAAAGACGTGTTGAAAACTAGCTATCAAGTGAAATCAGTTTTCTTTTACATATGGCAACATTGTAACAGCATGTGTTGATGTAAACAGTATGCAGTTTGTAAAGTCTGTATGAACACTGCACAAGTATACTATTAGCATGAACAGAACACGAGTTAGAGAGGGTGGGCCGTCCCTTTTACAGATGGCACACACAGGCAATGCTGAGTTGCCTTGGAAACGGCAGAAATGCTTTTCTATTTCTTTTCTCTTTAGTGTAATGTTTTTGAAGATTAATTGTTTATTTTTTTAAGTAAAATGTGATACATTTTAGCTTTAATCTGTGATATGTCTTTCTATCTGCTTCTGATATCCTCAATGATATATGTTAACATTCTTTCACTGAACACCCCACATCGTGGAAAATGGATAGATTCTCCGGCAATCATTCTGTGGTGCATATCGGCTCCTTCGTCTTCACAAACCTCCATATTACGAACATCATGAAGGAGAAGAAAACCTGTTTCACCCCAGAGGTTTGTGATTCACTCATCTGCAACCTCCTCTGGAACAAGACACGAGTCCCACTCTGCGTCTGTACGTTCATCATCCACAGTGAAAACTTTGGAATCAGGTGTCTTGCAATGAGTTGATCACAGAGCTGCCACACTCCCCCTCCCTTCATCCCGTATAAAAATAAATGTTTGGGCGCGCTCTGCAGGGTATGAAGTCGCTTACTCCTCAAGGGGAGAATTTAGGAATGGTCACAAAATACTAATCACACTGCAGAAAACTAGAGCTGTACTGGCCTCTACAGGTTCAACACAGGTTATTGCACTCATTTGGCAAACATTTCAAGCTGTGATTGATCTGTAGAGGCCACTCCAATGCTGCTTCCAGGTTCTGTGCGACTGACTTTGTTTAAACTGCTCAGCCAGTGTCGGTTGTCTTTCCTTTCGCACTAGAGTATTTTTTTCTCTGACGTGTACCACTATAATGTTTCTAAGTGACGAATATATAATGTCTCATGATTACTGTGTGGTTAAATTATTGTATTGCTGTCATCCTTTAATTAGCTACGTGTGTACTGATATGAGAAGTAATTTACTTGTAACTTGTAAGGGTGGGAAGCCATTGGAGTCGATTATACCTTTATTCTTTTGTCAATGCGTTGTATTTCAGAAGAATACACATAGTAACAAAACAAAATCTTTTTAGCTCTTATAAGGCGCTAGTATGAGCATCTGGCATTCATGTTAAAATGCCTTGTTTCTGTTAGATCGTGCAGTTATTTTTAAATGATGACAGTGGGCGTCAACGTTATAGTGTAACAGCACATCACTGTGAAATGGTTGCAGAATTGTTACACACAATTGGAACAAATGCTGCCAATGATTAAGAACACTCAAGTCTTGTTTTCCATCTGACACTTCAATATTTAATAATTTTCAGCAAATGAAATATACCCTGCACTTCAAAGCGGGTCAGTAAGCTGATGGCGTCCAATAAATAACCGCTATGGTTGCAATGATGTGCTTTTGCTCTCGATTTCTCCGCATCAAACACCAACAGAGATTAACTCTTGACTGGAACTCGGCATTGAGTCTCCTCCCAAGACACCATCTAGTGGCCATTCAGGGCATTCTCCCGCTCATTGGCTCTCAAACATACAGTACTGTTGTTGTTTTAGTGCTGGATAACCTATCCCATCCATCCATCCATCCATCCATCCATCCATCCATCCATCCATCCATTTTCTTAGCCACTTATCCTCACAAGGGTCGCGGGGAGTGCCGGAGCCTATCCCAGCTGTCAACGGGCAGGAGGCAGGGTACACCCTGAACTGGTTGCCAGCTCATCACAGGGAACATCGAGACAAACAGCTGCACTCACAGTCACTCCTAGGGGCAATTTAGAGTGTCCATTTAATGTTGGATGTTTTTGGGATGTGGGAGGAAACCGGAGAGCCAGGAGAAAACCCATGCAGGGACAGAGAGAACATGCAAACTCCACATAGGCACCGTGCCGCTGGATAACCCTAACTATGGTAAATTGCTAATTTACATAGTTGAATTAATCAAATTTTCAATAAAATCAATTTTTTCCATAAAGCCACATCAGTGTTGTAAATAAGTAGTCTTTTTGGATTGTCCAGTGCTGTGTGATTTGCTGGCAACTAATCAAGGAATTTACCCTACCTCTTGCCCGCAGTGATAGCAGTGACCCTGATGAGGATAAGTAGTGGAAAAAACGGATGAATCACTGGGTGTGCTATGTTATTGGTGGATAAGATTATTCATTAAATTTCATTTGGAGAGAACCTTGCGTTAAAAGTTGAAGGAAAATCCCACACACTATGGGAATGCCCCAGAAGTGCTGGAGAGGATGAAGTCTGACCTTCCGTGTTTAAGCTGCAGCCCCCGTGACCCAAGGAGTGCCCGGAGAAAACCCACGCAGGTATGGGGAGAAGATGCAAACTTCACACTTGAACCCGAGGACCTCAGAACTGTGAGGCCAACACTTACCAGCTGAGTCACCGTGCAAAATCCTACAACCAAAATATAAAGTTAAATGTTTTACTGCCATACTGACAACATTTCTGGTACATTTAGTAGAATGTACAATCATAAGTCAACTTTCAGTATATACTGTAAACACGTTTTCACACATGCACATTAGTTTAGTGGCAGTTTATCACAGTTTTCTGACATTAAGTGACACTTTTTTTATGCTTATTTTAAGCATTTTAGACTGAGGCCTTAAACCAGGTAATAAGAATTCCTCGAGCTTATCTACTTCACTACCGAAGATCTCCGCCAACCTCTCTGCTCCAAGACAGCACTGGCAAAATAACAAACTCATGTCCTTCCAGAAGTGAGTCTTCTACACGGATGCTAGAAATCAGAGGAAAGGGGGTGATGGACAAAGTGGATACAAAACTGAGTTAAACAGAAGTAGCTGTCAGAGGGACCTTTTCTGGACACTCCTATGACAAGTTCTTTTTTTTTTTTTTTTTTTTTTATAAATAAATTAACACAGAGACACGGTGGCGAAGCTGTAAAGCGTTGATCTCAAAGTTCTGAGGTCCAGGAGTCAATCCTGGCCCTCCCTGTGTGGAGTTTGCATGTTTTCCATTCATTGGGGACAGTAAATTCCCCCTAGGTGTGATTGTGAGTGTGACTGTTGTCTGTCTCTGTGTACCCTGCGAGTGGCATGCAAACCACCTCAAGGTGTATACCACCTCCTGCTCAATCATATCTGGGATAGACTCCAGCATTTCCGTTACCCTTGTGAGGCTAAGCAGCTCAGAAAATGGATGGATGGATATTTACACTAAGTCCCTGTTCAAGAGAAAATTTCTGGAGGTCTAAATCACCTCAATATGGGATCTTGAATGTAACGTCTTTGAAGATGTGCAAGTTTCCAAATTGTGTTTACCGTGCTACCTTGTTGACAAAATACAACTTAAATATGTATCTCCAAGAATAACTTTAAGTAGCGTTTATCGCAACACGTCTACCCGGAACAGCCGGTTCATACATATCCAACGACGAGGAAGCAGCATTGCTTCTTGGAAGTTTCAGTTCTGGGCCACCGAAATGAGGACATTCCTGTTCGACAGCCTTGCTGGAATTTGAATGGGACAGATGAACCGCCAGAAGCTGATTGGTCGAGAGCGACATAGTTCCAGCGTTGAGCGATGTCACTCAACAAATTCTAGGCCTGTGATTGGCTCGTCATGCGCCAGGCGGGACACGGGCCGGGCTATATATATATATATATATATATTGATATATATATATGTCTGTGTGTGTGTGTGTGTGTGTGGTGTGTGTGTGTGTGTGTGTGGTGTGTGTGTGTGTGTGTGTGTGTGTGTGTGTGTGTGTGTGTGTGTATTGTGGTTTCCCAGCATCTGCAAATGATTGCTAGTTTGCGCTCAGAGGAGGTCCCTCGTTTCCAATGTTTCTTCACAGAGCTGACTTGAACCTTCCTCTTCGTTTCCTCAGATAGTTGAAAGTCTGAGTTCGCTGAAGAATCTGAATTATGATCAACACTATGGAGTGCGCCGTTGACGCGCAGAGCTTGATCTCGATCTCCCTCATGAAGATCCACAACTCCAGGACTCAGAGAGGCGGCATCAAGCTGCACAAAAACCTGCTGGTCTCCTACGTGCTGAGGAACGCCAGGCAGCTTTACATCAAGGAGAAATACGCCGAGATCTACAGGATGCAGCAATATGAGGAGGTGATGACAGTCTGCAACGAGATCCAGGAGTTGAATCCGTTGGATGTGGACCCGGAGGACGCCGAGAATGAGGAGCAGACGCGGGCTTCTTGCTGCGGGGAAGAGACGTCTTTCCACGGCCGTTCGGCGAGCGTGCACTCCGGTTGCAAAGAACCGGAGCAGTCTTACTACACAAGCTGCTGCATGGAGGTCTCCAACGTGTCGCACTGCGAACAGCTGGCGGCGAACAACAACAGGCACTGCAACAAAACCACCGTGCTGGACTTGGACACGCACGTAGTGACCACGGTGGAGAACGGTTACCTCCACCAGGACTGCTGCTGCGACGCGCTGCAAGCCGCCCAGGGCACGCAGTCCCCCGGCAAGAAACGAAAGGTTGACCCTGGCTGCTGCGTGTGCGACGCGGGCGACGTATCGGATTTTTCCGTCTCGCGTAAACGGGAAAAACGCGAAGAGTACACGTACTGTAACCTGGACTACACGGACACCTCACACATCTCCAACTTGATTTCCATCTTCGGCTCGGGGTTTACGGGGCTGCTGAGCAGGCAGGCAGACTTGGAGCAGATCTGTAGCAAACAGGCACTAGCCAGTGTGGGAGCCTGGACCCGGGCCATTGTGGCATTTTGAGTCAAACACTTTAAGGGGAGATCTGGCTCAACTGTAACATGTTTCCCCACACATCACTGACGGAGAAATACGCTTTACTCGTGTATTTATTTGGCAACATTGGAAGGTCCCAAATGTGATGTTCCCTCAGGAGTTGTGCGAACAAAAACACACGCAGGGTGGTTCTACAAATGTTCTGTAGATGGAGACATTTGAACAGGACAGGAATGTGTGAATGTTCACTGACATCATTGTGATGGAAAGTGGTCTGGAACATTCAACAGGTAAATCAGCAGGAAAGTGGAAATGTTCTCTGAAGGTCGTGGAGCTCCATGGGAACCACACTGCATCGGCCAAGTCGTGTTCTGTATGTTGTTAGGACTCCGCGACATAGGATATGCTTGATGCAATATGCCGTGTGTATCACCAAAACATGTACGTTTTGACATGTTAGTTAACAGAAGGTACACAGTTGGTTCAAACTGGCAGGCTGATCCAAACTTGGATCCATTTCATCCACAAGGAACAGGTGTGAACAACCGCCAGGCACGTGCACAGAGATTTTTTGGGGTAGGTGCTCCAGCCCAAAACAAAAACACCACCCATTTTATTTAAACAGTTGAGAAAAATACGCTCATAAAAAGAATTCATTAGCGTTTACTTGATTCACATATATGCATTGGTTGCACATGATTAAAATGCGCTAAACATATTACTTCATTATTTACTGGGAAAAGAGGGGTGGGGGGTGACTGGTTTGCCACATTTAATGATGTGCGAAAGCAAAATCAGTACTTTTTTTGTCATTTTTTCTGTTTTATGTATTATGTATTTATTCCTATTACCACAATCAACAGAGGCAATAATAAAAATGTGAACAAAGGAATTGAAAGGGAGGTACAGTGGACATAAAAAAAAAGTTGACACAACCCAGTTCAAACGGCAGGTTTTCCTGATATACAAAAATAAAACCAAGATAAATCATTTGAAAACTTTTTTCATCCTGCCAAGAATTCAAATACTGTAAATGCCCATCAGATATCAAAACACTTTGGGTGGAATTGATGATGCAAAGGTTTCAACGTTGATGTGTAAAGCAACAAATGGGCTCCAGCTGAAAGGTGGGTGCTCGAGCACCATTTTAGCGCTATGTGTGTGCGTGCCTGACAACCACCATTGATAACCCATGTGCACCAAATACAGCAGTATATTTACGACCTCAGTGTAGTGAATACAAGCAATGAAGGGATGAATAATTATACCTCATTTTCATCAATGGTGTATACCGAATGACATCACTGGCACTTTTCCGATTGCCTGGTCACGGAGCTCATTTTCCGCTACAATGTCAGAGTGGGAAGGACTTTATTTTTGCTGGAAACAGATATTTAAACACTGAGAAACGTATGAGTATTGGAGTCATGTCATATACAGTAGAACGTGCGGGCATTCACATCTTCACAGTGGGAGATTCGTGCACATCGTCTGATGGTGGACTGACTTCTGTTGCCTTAAAAAAAAACTAGCCAGTTCAATGAAAGTGACTGAATGTCTGCTGCTTTCTCTTTTCGCTTACACGCTTTAAAAAAAAGAAAATGGACCTTGCACATTCTGAGCAGTTGAATCATCTTGTGGAACATCACACTTTCAACTCTTCCTGAGGTACTCATTGACTGGGATCTGGCTCCAATTATTCAGCGGAGTGCCAACAATCAAATCCTGATAGGAAACAGTTACACCTATTTTAAGCATTCAAGGTCATACATGATTCCGAAATGTCTTGGGTTAGTGCAGTTTACGTTGTTTTGTAAAGGAATAATGTTAATCCTTTTGTTTTAAAAAGGCAAACGCATTATTCAGCCATAACCTGCAAATTCATTCATTAGCTTTATGAGCACTATGTGTACCAAAATAAGAGAGTATTCTGCCATTCTCTACATATTTTGTTGCTATTCTTGTATTTTTGTGCTTAAAAATTGCATATTGCCGGGTAAAACTGTTGCCGAAAGTATTTGTAAAATATATATATATATATATAATCTTAATAAAAACAAATGACAATTTTAATCTCACGTCTGACTGTAAAGTCCATTTATTACATACATGCATCTCGTTCGTTTCACACAACAAGCTCAGTATTTTAATGTGCTTTAATAATTTATGCCATTTTAATAATTGATTTGTTTAAAGGGATACAAAAAAAACCTACCAATGTTTTACAGATATTTGTTTATCAATAAGACTGAATGATACATGCTTGTAACAAGCTGTGGTCCAAAAATCTCAATTTATTTCATTGAATCTGTGGGACGTATTCCATCATGAAAACAAAAATCACTGTGGAACTGCTTAATATATTATGACTCTGGAAACTCCAAGACTTGGTTCTCAACTACAGTGACTTCTGAAGTTTAAATTTAAAAACAGCTTCTTGGGAAGGCCTTTTTAAAGTCAACGGGTCAATATGACCATTAGAGACCTCCTCGTTGAGATTTTCCATTGAACTTTCCAACTATTCATTGTATCAAGTAGATGTTACGCTTCTGCTCATTGGTCAACCTCCCACTCCATACATCCATCCATTTTCTTTGCTGCTTATCCTCACAAGGGTCATGGGAGTCCTGGAGCCTATCCTAGACAGCTGTCAACGGCCAGGAGGCGGGGTACACCCTGAACTGGTTGCCAGCCAATGCAGGGCACATAGAGATAGACAACAGTCACACTCTCAATCACACCTAAAGGGCAATTTAGAGTGTCCAATTAATGTTGCATGTTTTTTTAGGATGTGGAAGGAAACCAGAGTACCCGGAGAAAATCCACACAGGCACGGGGAAAACATGCAAACTCCACACAGGTGGGGCTGGGATCGAGCCCTGGACATCAGAACTGTGAGGCCAGGCTTTACAGCTGCTCCATCATGTCATTTAACATCCATCCATACATTTTCTTTGCCGCTTATCCTCACGAGGGTCGCGGGGAGTGCTGGAGCCCATCCCAGTTGTCATCGGGTAGGAGGCGGGGTACACCCTGAACTGGTTGCCTGCCAATCGCAAGGCACATAGAGACATTCACACTCACAATCACACCTAGGGGCAATTTAAAGTGTCCAATTAATATTGCATGTTTTGGCGATGTGGGAGGAGTGTCCGGAGAAAACACAAGCACAGAAGAACATGCAAACTCCACACATGTGGGGCCGGGATCGAACATGGGTCCTCAGAACTGTGAGGCTAACACTTCACCAGCTGAACCACCGTGCTGCCGTCGTTGAACATATATTTTGAAGTTTTCAAAACACTTTTAGATCAGTGAATATTTCATGTGAAATGTATGAAACAAAAGTGTATGGTTAGTACTTATTCGGGAACTATCTACTGTTTCAAAACCAACTGAACAAAGACAATGTTAGTTATAAAGATGTGGACAACATCAGCGTTTTTTTTTGAAGAGGCTGTAGTGAGAACTTTGACAACAATTCAAAATATTCTATATGCTTATGAGAATTGAATACACATGTTGGAAAATCACTCTTGTTTTATCAACGCTCTTGTTGTGGACAATAAAATCATGCAAATCAATTTTGATTCAACATCATTTAACTGCTTAGTACACACTCTGTAGTTGGTATAGCAGCAGTAGGACATGTCCACGTTATATGTATAGTGTACCCACTGGGAAAAAAATTGTACAAAAAGAAGAAAACACACTTTAAGAGGCTTCTCATTGTAACGGTATGTGTGCAAATGTTTGACCATTTATAACAAGATGTTGGAACTTTATTATTCCTCCCTATTTTCATGACGACTGTATGATTCTGATCCGTAAAAGGGAATTAAAATTTATGTAGACCCAAATGACAACACGAAAAATGTAAAACAACCCCCCAAAAATACATTGTGTTGCAGGTGTATTGTATAATATGCCAAACAGTGAGTGTTTATCGACCTTTTTAAAAAAAAAAAAAAGTAAATCTCTGCAATGGATTATGAACAGTATGTTGTTTTCTTGGTTTGCGATTTTTCCACACTTGGGTCACATGATGACCATCAGAAAAAAGCTGAGGGGGAAAAAGTTAAGACTCAGATGAGGAGAGAGAAACAAACACCGTGTTTACAGCCTGGAAATGTTTTTTCCCTTTGGAAAAAAATACGAGCTAAATAAATGAAGATATGATTTTAAATCACAAAATCCATACGGAAGCAAATCAAAGCACTGTACTCTCTTCCTGGCCAACACAGTTGATTTTTCAGGCCTTCTATCCTGAAAGACATTTGTCTTAAATCATGTGTCCAGAATTTAGCCATAATCTGTGTTTCAAGATCCAACAGTTAACTTTAGAAACATAGAAACGTGGAGGAAATGTCCCTCTTGAAAAATCACGGAGTCCTGTTATCTCTGCAGTGTGCCACTTGGTGGTGTTCTTTAAAATCAATGAATGTTGATCGCAAGGGCTCTGTATGCAGAGAAGAGGCACCTCTGACAGGCCCTCCCTCAAACTCATACTCCTATTCTACCCTTCTTCTCCTTCCTGCTCTCATCCTCCCTCCTCTTGGCTGGTTGTTGGGCTTCTCGAATGAGGACGCGGGGTTCTACCACAACGTGTCACATCTCTCTCTATTGCACTTTACTCCTCAACCTGTGCAGATAAACGAAATAGTAATACTTGAAAGTGGGTCACCATGGAAATTGTGGGGCTCTTGCTTGTAATGATGCTTTATGTTATTGTGTGGCAAATGACTAATTCACTCAAGATAAAAGTGAGCAACCATTGCTTAAAAATAATACCAGAAACATTTCATAAGCAAGTTCTCTGCCCTGTAGTGATAAATCTGTGCTATTTTTATTTTTTTTTCATGAGTAATCACACACTATAGCGCCTCCATCTGGTTTGGGGAAGAGTGAAACGCAACAAATTCCAAGCAGCTTCACAGGATTTATCTTTTTTTAAAAATTTTTGGCGGGAGGGGGCCAGCACTGAATTTATTTTTCTTTGCCTCATAATTGTTACTTGCACATTATTTAAATACAGATTTTAAAATGTATCCATGGGAAAGCAAATAATTTATATTTTAAGACTTAACAACGTCTGCCTAAGCAAAAGCTGCAAAACAATAGATGAGAAGATAATTCTTTACATATGAGAAGATAATTATTTACATACAAACAGCAAAGTACATAAGCATACAAAAGTATCAATATAGTACAAATATATTCTGTAACATTGCGTGTGTGCGTGTGTGTGTACATAAACACACATACATATGGTGGCACAGTGGAATATATACATACATATATATATATATATGTGCAGATAAACGAAATAGTAATACTTGAAAGTGGGTCACCATGGAAATTGTGGGGCTCTTGCTTGTAATGATGCTTTATGTTATTGTGTGGCAAATGACTAATTCACTCAAGATAAAAGTGAGCAAGTGAGTAATATATATATATATATATATATATATATATTATATATATATATATATATATATATATATAGAGAGAGAGAGAGAGAGAGAGAGAGAGAGAGAGAGAGAAATGCAGCCCTATGGGGGCACAAGCCGGTGCAATCTGTAGGCCGGTCCCAAGCCCGGATAAATGCAGAGGGTTGCGTCAGGAAGGGCATCCGGCGTAAAAACTGTGCCAAACAAATATGAGCGTTCATCTAAAGAATCCCATACCGGATCGGTCGTGGCCCAGGTTAATAACGCCCGCCCCTAGCACTGCTAACCTGCAGGGCGTCGGTGGAAATTCAGCTACTGTGGGTCGAAGACAAAGAAGAGGAGGAAACCGGATCCATCGTCAGAAGAAAAAGAGGAATGCACAGAGCATACAACTGAGTGTAGGGACTTTGAATGTTGGGACTATGACAGAAAAAGCTCAGGAGTTGGTTGACATGATGATTAGGAGAAAGGTTTATATTCTGTGCATCCAAGAGAGCAGGTGGAAAGGTAATGGGCTAGAAGTTTAGGAGCGGGGTTTAAATGATTCTACCAAGGAGTAGGTGGGAAGAGAAATGGAGTAGGGGTTATTTTAAAGGAAGATCTAGGTAAGAATATCTTGGAGGTGAAAAGAGTATCATCTCAAGTGATGAGACTAAAATTTGAAATTGGGGGTGTTATGTATAATATGGTTAGCGGCTATGCCCTACAGGTAGGATGTGACCTTGAGTTGAAAGAGAAATTCTGGAAGGAACTAGATGAAGTAGTTCTGAGCATCCCAGAGAGCGAGAGAGTTGTGATTGGTGCAGATTGTAATGGACATATTGGTAAAGGAAACAGGGGCGATGAAGAAGTAATGGGTAAGTATGGCATCCAGGAAAGGAACTTTGAGGGACAGGTGGTGGTGGACTTTGCAAAAAGGATGGAGATGGCTGTAGTGAACACTTATTTCCAGAAGAGGGAGGAACATATAGTGACCTACCAGAGCGGAGGTAGAAGCACGCAGGAGGATTATATTTTGTGCAGATGATGTAATCTGAAGGAGATTACTGACTGTAAACTAGTGGTAGGGGAGAGTGTAGCTCGACAGCCTAGGATGGTGGTGTGTAGGATGACTCTGGTGGTGGGTAGAAAGATTAAAAAGACAAAGGTAGAGCAGAGAACCATGTGGTGGAAGCTGAGAAAGGAAGAATGTTGTGCGGCCTTTCGGAAAGAGGTGAGACAGGGTCTCGATGGACAGCAGAAGCTCCCGGAAGACTGGACTACGACAGCCAAGGTAATCAGAGAGACAGGCAGGAGAGTACTTGGTGTGTCTTTTGGTAGGAAAGGGGAGAAGGAGACTTGGTGGTGGAACCCCAAAATACAGGGAGTCATACAAGGAAAGAGATTAGCGAAGAAGAAGTGGGACACTGAGAGGACTGAGGATAGGCGAAAGGAGTACATCGAGATGCGACGTAGGGCAAAGGTAGAGGTGGCAAAGGCTAAACAAGAGGCATATGAAGACATGTACACCAGGTTGGACACGAAAGAAGGAGAAAAGGATCTCTACAGGTTGGCCAGACAGAGGGATAGAGATGGGAAGGATGTGCAGTAGGTAAGGGTGATTAAGGATAGAGATGGAAATGTGTTGACTGGTGCCAGTCGTGTGCTAAATAGATGGAAGGAATACTTTGAGAAGTTGATGAATGAAGAAAATGAGAGAGAAGGAAGAGTTGAAGAGGCATGTGTGAAGGACCAGGAAGTGGCAATGATTAGTAAGGGGGAAGTTAGAAAGGCACTACAAAGGACGAAAAATGGAAAGGCAGTTGGTCCTGATGACATACAGGTAGAGGTATGGAAGCAATTTGGAGAGATGGCTGTGGAGTTTTTGACCAACTTATTCAACAGAATACAAGCGGGCGAAAAGATGCCTGAAGAATGGAGGAAACATGTTCTCGTTCCCATTTTTAAGAACAAAGGGGATGTTCAGAGCTGTGGGAATTATCGAGGAATAAAGTTGATGAGCCACACAATGAAGTTATGGGAAAGAGTAGTGGAGACTAGACTCAGTACAGAAGTAAGTATCTGCGAGCAACAGTATGGTTTCATGCCTAGAAAGAGTACCACAGATGCATTATTTGCCTTGAGGATGCTAGTGGAAAAGTACAGAGAACATCAGAAGGAGCTACATTGTGTCTTTGTGGATCTAGAGAAAGCCTATGACAGAGTACCAAGAGAGGAACTGTGGTACTGCATGCGGAAGTCTGGTGTGGCAGAGAAGTATGTTAAAATAGTACAGGACATGTATGATGGCAGCAGAACAATGGTGAGGTGTGCCTTAGGTGTGACAGAGGAATTTAAGGTGGAGGTGGGACTGCATCAGGGATCAGCTCTGAGCCCCTTCCTGTTTGCAGTGGTAATGGATAGGCTGACAGATGAGATTAGACTGGAATCCCCTTGGACCATGATGTTCGCAGATGATATTGTGATATGCAGTGAAAGCAGGGAGCATGCAGAGGAACAATTAGAAAGATGGAGACATGCACTGGAAAGGAGAGGAATGAAGATTAGCCGAAGTAAAACAGAATATATGTGCGTGAATGAGAAAGGTGGAGGGGGTAGAGTGAGGCTGCAGGGAGAAGAGATAGCGAGGGTGGAGGACTTCAAATATTTAGGGTCAACAATCCAGAGCAATGGTGAGTGAGGTAAGGAAGTGAAAAAACGGGTCCAAGCAGTTTGGAACAGCTCGCGGAAGGTGTCTGGTGTGTTATGTGACAGAAGAGTGTCTGCTAGGATGAAGGGCAAAGTTTACAAAACAGTGGTGAAGCCGGCCATGATGTACGGATTAGAGACGGTGGCACTGAAGAAACAACAGGAAGCAGAAATGGAGGTGGCAGAAATGAAGATGTTGAGGTTCTCGCTCGGAGTGAGCAGGTTGGATAGGATAAGAAATGAGCTCATTAGAGGGACACCCAAAATTGGATGTTTTGGAGACAAGATTCGGGAGAGCAGACTTCGATGGATTGGACATGTTTAGAGGCGAGAGAGTGAGTATATTGGTGGAAGGGTGCTGAGGATGGAGCTGCCAGGCAAAAGAGCAAGAGGAAGACCAAAGAGAAGGTTTATGGATGTGGTGAGGGAAGACATGAGGGCAGTAGGGGTTAGAGAGGAAGATGCAGGAGAGAGGCTAAGATGGCAAAAGATGACACGCTGTGGCGACCCCTAACGGGACAAGCCGAAAGGTAAAGAAGAAGAAGAAGAGAGAGAGAGAGAGAGAGAGAGAGAGAGAGAGAGAGAGAGAGAGAGAGAGAGAGAGAGTTAGAGAGAGAGAGAGATAGATAGATAGATAGATAGATAGATAGATAGATAGATAGATAGATAGATAGATAGATAGATAGATAGATAGATAGATAGATAGATAGATAGATAGATAGATAGATAGATAGATAGATAGATAGATAGATAGATAGATGATAGATAGATAGATAGATAGATAGATAGATAGATAGATAGATAGATAGATAGATAGATAGATAGATAGATAGATAGATAGATAGATATAAAGATTTGGTCTTTTCAATGTTTCTCTCTGACAAAAGGACAATACCAGATGGCACAGTGACATATTGAACGAGACCTAGGGTGGGGGCCAAGTGTTGTTTTGAGGGTGTGTGTGTGTGTGTGTGTGTGTGTGTGTGTGTGTTTGTGTGTGTTGTGTATGGAGCAGGGGGTCCTGAGAGGAGGGGGAAGCAAGAGAACAGGCAGAGTCAGGAGGGGTGCATTGGGGGTGAGGCATAGCAGGAGGAGGAAAGGAGGGGGATACTTTGTTAGGAAAGGGGGTAGATGTGTTGGGGGTTGCAGAGACCACATGTGACAGCAGAAGGAGTGTGTGTATGTGTGTGTGGGGGTGTGGGTGGGTTGGGTGAGGGGTGAAGGGGTGGGTGAAGGGAATAGGTACACTGGGTGTGGGGAGTCAGACTGTGACAGCAGAGCTCGCACAGGTCACCGTCCGAGAGATGTGATAAACATCAGAACCTCCCAAATAAAAATAAAATTGCTCAAAAAACTGGTGCAAGTGTAATAGTCTATGTACGAGGAGAAAAGGGAAAAATTAGAACCAGTCCATAATTCAACTGCCTGAAACAGTGACCAATTACTATGTTTGTTTGCAGTCCTAAAGGTGGCAGTAATTTACATTAGAAAGAGGGTGACAACTGCTACTACATAAGTGAAGAAGAAAAAGTCAGGTTCACAACTCAGAAGTTTCTCACTCATTAACGCACACGCATCATTCCTGCCTTTGCTGTGAAATCCCAGCTACATACAATTTGACAATTTAATCTTTGGGTTTCAGATCTCTGTAGATCTTGTGAGTGCATAAAGGAGCTGTGCCTTGGTTCTTGGGGTTATGGTGGTGCTCAAAGAAAATAAAAAGGTCAAAACTGATCATATGATATCATATTAGTTAATTGGGAAGTAGTCCTTACAAGAGTCACAATTGTGCAAAGATGCAGTCTTGTCGCATTTCGAGCAGTTAGAGTGTGTCAACCCTCACGTTATGTTAAGTTCACCCGTCTTGTCCTTACCTGTTTGCGGTTCACTGTTCTAGACCAGCTCAATGACAGTTGTGCAAAGTCAATGATCAAGAATTGAATGATTTAATTGGAAGAGGGAAAAACACTTTTTGAATGCCTGCTAGTTTTGATTTGCATTGATCAGTAGCACATACCCGACGGAAGGAGCTGGGAGATGTGGTGCCCAGGATGTGGAGGGTCCGAAAGGATCCTTCCCTCTCTGGTCTTAGTTTGAGTGGTGTGCAAGTCTTCAAAAGTGGGTAGGGTGGTGCCAACAGTAAATTGAGCAGTTTTGATTGTTGCAGTTGGAGTTGTTTTTCTTTTTTGTGGCAGCCCCAAACCAGACTGTGATGGAGGTACACTATACTAATTGGATGACCGCTGTGTAGAACTGTTTCAGCAGCTCTTGTGACAGGCCGTGCTTCCTCAGTAGCCGCAAGAAGTATATCCTTTGCTTGGCTTTTTGAGGATCGAGTTGATGTTCGTCTCCAACTTTAGGTCCTGTGAGACTATAATTTTCAAGAACTTGAAGGTCTTGACGGTTGACAGAAGATAGTTGGACAGTGTGAGTGGCTGTGGTGAATGATGCTTCCTGAAGTCCACAATCATTCCTACAGTCTTTAGAATGTTCAACGCCAGGTTGTCTTGGCCACACCAAAGATCCAGTTTTGCCACTTTCTGTCGATACGCAGACTCATCGCTGTCTTTGATGAGGCTGATGACTGTGGTGTCATCCGGGGAGGGGAGTGGACACAACTTTGGGTGCCCCGGTGCTGATAGTGCATAAGGATGAGGTGGTGTCCCCCAGCCTCACCTGCTGTGTCCGGCCTCTCAGGAAGTTGTAGATCCATGGGAAGATGGCAGGTGAGATGCTGAGCTAGATAAACTTGGAGGAGAGGCGTTCAGGGATGATGGTGTTAAATGCCGAGTTTAAATTCATGAACAGGATCCCAGCATAGGTTCCCTCGCTGGCAAGATGTTCAAGGATGAAGTGCAGACGCACGATGATGGCACCATCCGCAGACCTGTTAGCTCCATAAACTAACTGCTATGGGTCCAGGTGGGGACCTGTGACGCTCTTGATGGGGTCCGGAACAAGGCATTCAAAGGACTTCATGACCAAAGATGTCAAGGCAACAGGCCTGTAGTCATTAAGACCTGAGATTGCTGCTTTCTTGGGGCCGGTATGATGGTGGAGCGTTTGGAGCAGGTTGGTATGTCACACAGTTCTAGAGACCTGTTGAAGACAGGAGCAGGTTGTTCTGCGCAGACATTGAGGCAGAATGAGGACAAAAGATCTGGGCCCGGCCCTTTGTTAAGCTTTTGTTTTATGAACATCTGCCTCAGGTCCCGTTCATGGATGGCAGACTGAAGTTGGAGATGCTTAAGTGGACGGTGGTGCCACTTGGTGGGTGTGTGGAGTGATAGTGTCCTTTTCAAATCAACAGTAAAAGCTGTTCAGGTTGTCGGCGAGCCCACTATTCTTGTCTTCTGGGGGATCGTCGATTGTAATTAGTGAGTAATTGTAATCCGTGCTAAATTGATTTGGAATCATTAGCGCCCAGCTGTTTTTCCTGTTTTGCTGCATAATCCCTCTTTGCAAAATTAATTTCTCGGGTCACCTGGTTTCTAGTGCAATTAAATAGGGCCATATCCCCGCTATGTGACCTCTTTAGCCTGGCGGAGTTGCCTAAGTCTGGCTGCAAACCACGGTTTGTTGTTATTGAACGTACAAAGTTTTTGTGGTACACACACTTCACAGAAACTGACATATGAGGTAAGAATATCAGTGAATTCATCTCGGCTGCTCGTCAAATTTTCAAAGACGCTCCAATCTTTGCAATCAAAGCAGCTCTGAAGTTCTAATTTTGCCTCACTGTTCCACTTTTTAACAGATTTTACCAAAAGGCTTCGCGCACTTCACTGTATGTAGGTATTAGGGATCGAAAACGGTTACAATTAATTGGTTATAACCGTTTAAAATCGAAACCGTAATCGGATTTTCGAAATCGGTTAAAATTTTCAATAATTTCTTCCGGTTCCAGTATTCCACATTGCACTATTTTTTCAATATCATTTCCACTTTTTTCAAGAATGTTAACATTAAAACATTTTTACAAAAAAAAGAACAAAAATTTAACTTACACGAGTGCGTTGTTGAAGGCCACATTCAACAAGCTTGTTTGTCAATATTGTATACAAACTACCCCATTACCACGGAGTAAATTAACGATCGATGGTGTAGCGCCGGAGAAAAGGAGTCGGAGGTGGAGTGTCGGACACAGGAACAAAACTTGATTTATTGGCAGACATCAAAATACTACTCGCATAACGGCGGGAACTCTGTGAACTCCTCATTCCGGAAGAGCAACAACAAAAACAGTCCATGCGGAACCCCGCACCCCAACTCGAGGTCCCGCAGGTGAATTATGTAAACACCACAATGGTACCGATTTGAAAACCGGTTAATCGTTTTTTTGCTACAGGTGTTCGGTTAAAACCGATTATGAAAGTTAGAGTTTTTTTGCGATCTCTAGTAGGTATTAAGTAGATTAAGCAGTGATCAGAGGAGGCTAGGGAAGCACGGGGAATTGCGTGATATGCGTATTTAATTGTGGTATAGCGGTGATCTAAAGTGTTATTTTCCCTCATTGGACAGTTTATGTGCCGCTTATATTAAGGGAGTTCGTAGTTAAGTTTAGCTGTGTTAAAACCTTGTAGGATAATGATCGGTGATTCTGGATGCTTTTTCTAAAGCTTGTTTACATGCTTGTGGGCATTAGCAGCATTAGTGTCCAGTTCATGCTAGCTTGGGGCGGAACGTAAACACCTACGAGAATGAAAGAGGTGAACTCACGCAGCGAGTAAATCGTTTTACAGTTTAAGAACAACAACCCCGAAAGCGGGCTGCAGTGTGTGCTGAGCTATGTAACATCCGTGCACCAGTTCTCATTAATAAAGAAGCATATTCTAACGCCTTTCGATTTCCGGCCTAGATCTGCGATCCGGTGCGCTTGATAAAGATGAAAGCTGGGTAATGTAATGGCTCCGTCGGGAACGCTTCTACAAAGTGAAGTCTCCGTGAAGCACAGGACGACAGAACATCCAAAGTCTTTGCAGGTCTTGCTCAGAAGTTGAAGTTCATCCATTTTGTTGGCTGGGCAGCATAGACCTGAGAAATGAATCAATGGAAGCACCAGTTTGTGTCCGCTGCTGCGAAGTTGAACTCGTATGCCAGATCTCGAGCCTCTGTGCTGTCTTCAACGCAATGCTCTGTGGAGAGCGCTGATGAGTAACTCCAGGAAAAGATTCAGAGAATTGGCGAGAGTTGTTGAAAAAAAAGGCCAGAGATGACTCTCTGGTGGTTAGCAAGTAATTTCTTGTGTACCTGGGACCAGAGATGACCTGGCAATTCCCTCGTCACACCACAAACATAGTGTCTCCAGCATGTCCTGGTTCATCCCCGGGGTCTCCTCCTGGTGGGACTCACCTGGAACACCTCACCAGGGAGGCGTCCAGGATGCATCTAAGTCAGAGGTCCCCGCCATCTCATCTGGCTCTTCTAAATACAGACTCTATTCTGAGCTCCTCCCAGATGACCCAGTTTCTTACGCTATTTAAAGCAGAGTCTGAGCACTGTGGGTAAAACCAGAGCGGAAGAGGGTCCAACCCCACTTAAGAGGACTGGTACCAGAGCCCAAGGTGTATGTGGAGTGTATTTAGTCAGAACTTGTCAACTTTACACACAGCTCAGGCTCTTTCCCTGCCAAATTCCATGTCCCTAGAGCCAGCCTCTGTAGCCGGGCCCTACCTTTAGCCACTCACACTGCAGCTCTGACCCCTATGGCCCCTTTTACTGGTGGTGAGCCCATGGGAAGGGGGACCCACATTACCCTTTAGGGCTGTGGGGGCAGGTCTGGGCACCAGGTGCTTGATCTTGAGCCCCACCTTCAACTTCCTGGCAAGAGAAACTTCAATCCATTCACGTTTTTCATCATCAGGGTCTTTTCACTGTGGTTTGTCTGGTCTATCACCTAGGACCTGTTTGCCATGGGTGACCCTACCAGGGGCATGAAGAACCAGAGAACTTAGTTCCTGGGATCATTGGGACTCACAAAGCTCTCCACCAGCTCTGATTTATTGGATTTATCCTCATCTGATGAAGAAATAGTAGTATCGGTTGATTGGGAAGATGGAGGAATACTTCCATACAGATTTGAACCGGTGGCTGTAATTAATGTTGAATATTCGGATGATTCTTCGGGCGGAATGACTCGGAGTTTGACTACTCGGAGGCCTACACGCGACATAAGTGCGTAAACAAAGGCCCCGGGGAGCTTAGGTAGGGCTGGCAGCCGCTGATGGTTCTTCGGACAGGAATGACGCAGAGTCTGACGAGCAAACGGCGGCGGCGGCCACGAGCCGAGGTTCCAGGTGGCGGAGGCCATTAGCCCCGGATGCCAAAGCTAGGCTAAAGGCCTCCGCCACCAACGAAGGCAGGGGCACAAGCTCTGGCAGCGGCCTGCGAGCCGAGTTTCGACGTCCGGGGAAGCCTTTAGCCGAGCTTCGGTGGTGGCGGAGGCCTTTAGCCTAGCTTGGGCATCCGGGGCTAACAAACCGGGCGGAGGCCGTTAGCCCCGGACGCCCAAGCTAAGCTAAAGGCCTCCGCCACCATCGAAGCTCGGCGAAAGGCCTCCGCCACCACTGAAGATCGGCTAAAGGTCTCTGCCACCTGAAAGCTCGGCTCGCGGTCTGCCGCTGGAGCTCGCTCGTCAGACTCCACGTCATTCTCGTCCGAAGAACCATCCGGGGCTGCCAGCCCGGAGCTTCCGGGAGTTTTTGTTTACGCACTTATGTCGCGCGTAGGCCTCCGAGTAGTCGGACATCCGCCCAAAGAACCATCCGAATATTCAACATTAATTACAGCCACAGGTTGAAAGCTGTATGGAAGTATTGCTCCGTCTTCCTGATCAACAGATACTGATATTTCTTCATCAGATGAGGATAAATCCGAGAAATCAGCGCTGGGCATAATGTTGTCCTATGTAATCCAACATTTGGAACGGCATGCTACACGTCATATACGCCCACGTAGATCATGTGACTCGTGAAAATGGCAGCGCCCCTGAAAGTTCGTAATTGTCGATAAAAATCTTCTCAAAACACAATTAAATGAGAGAGAATTTGACATCACATTGTCAAAATAGGCTACATATTACATGACCTATTGATACACTGTTCATGCAAAGCACTGGATTTCCCCTTTAAGAAACAGTCCCATTGCTATTGTAGTTTGAAGTCATATCAACCAGTACTACTGATTTTGAAGGCCCAAGGCGGATTAGATTAGCACATGTAAAACATAAAATCCACAAACTGTACTGGAATTGGACTGACAAGTTTGCAAAATTGGAAGGTCCGAAATGAAATAAACAGGTGGGAATAAATGTATAGAATTTCATGGATCAAACTTAAGAATTTAGATGGAAATGTAGGTGACTGGTTCTGGTAGTTGTAGGCCAGGTCAAATGATTAATTAAATTGTTTTAGTGAAAAATAAAAGTATTCTACAGTTTGTGTGTGGTCATGCGTGGAAATGGGCTTGTTTGATACATGGATAAGTGAATTTTGCTCAAACATCATTTCACAGATTTAACAGTTCATTGTATTCTTCCACTGTTTGAACATTTTTCTTCAATTCATCTATCTTTTTTTTTTTTAAATACTGCTGGTCCTCCATGGGGTTGAAGGTGAGCCAGAGCCTATCCTAGCTGACTATGAGGTAAAGATACACCCTGAACTGGTCGCCAGATAATCACATGGAACATCCAAATCAGAATCAGCTGAAATGGCCAAGTGTGTAGAAACACAAGGAATTTTTCTCCGGCAGTCGTGACAGGTACTGGGCCCTGGTATGACATTCAGAACAAAGAACAAGGAACAACATAGCAACGAGAATAAAGAACAAGAGACATTTCAAAAACATAGGTACAAGGAAGAACATGCAGACTCCACACGGGAAGGCCAAAGTCGAGAGTTGAATCTCAAACTTGAGGACTGTGAGGCAGATATGCTAATCAGACATGCACCGCGCTGCCTGTTAATTTCCATTTTCTTCACTGCTTATCCACACGAGGGTCGCGGGGAGTGCTGGAGGCTATCCCACCTGTCAATGGGGAGGAGGCGGGGTACACCCTGAACTGGTTGCCAGCCAATCACAGGGCACATTGAGACAAACAGACACACTCACAATCACACCTAGGGGCAATTTAGTGTGTCCAATTAATGTTGCATGTGCGAAGAAACCGGAGTGCCCAGAGGAAACCCACGGAGGCACGGGGAGAACCCTAAATCATTCATAGGTGTGAATGTGTGTTGTTTGTATGTGAGCTGCTAACCAGTTCAGGATGTACCCTGCCTCTCACATAAAATAAACCTTCAGCAACCTCAACAAGGTTTTGCGGAATAATAATAATAAAAGAAACAAAATATGCATATTTGTAAAGAGATCTAAAAGTGGATGTTGAGTGATAATGATGGCGGAGAAACTGGTTCGAGCATCTGCCTCACAGCTCTGAGGACTGGGGTTCAAATCCTAGCCCCAACTGTGTGGAGATTGCATGTTCTTCCCATGCCTGAATGCGTCTTCTCTGGGGAGTCCAGTTTCCTCCCACCTCCAAAATCCTGCATTAACTGGAGTATCTAAATTGTTAATAGGTGTGATTGTAAGTGCAACTGTTGTTTGTCTCTAGGTGCCCTGCGATTAGCTGGCAACCAGTTGAGGGTATATCCTGCCTTCTGTCCAGTGATAGCTGGGGTAGGCTCCGGCATTCCCACGACCTTTGTAAGGATAAGCGGCTCAGAAAATGGATCGATGAGGTGATAATGACACTGGAGGATCCTGTTAATTTACAATAAATTGTACTCTGGAGAAAAAATGTGCCACATCACCTGTATATCTGAAATATGTGCATTTTTATTATAAATGATAAAACTGATAAAATACATGTTAAAAATAATGACAACAATTGGCAAATCACCTTTATTAATCAAGGTGGGGACGTGGTAAAAGCACTGTACCGGATTTTTCTAGAATTTTAACATGGACAGAATTTGTATTTGAATGTACAGAATGAATATCGTGAAGAATATGACTTCATACACATTTTTTTAGATTTACTTCCAAATTAATTAAAAAAAATATCAGTGGGATATTGAGTTGGAGGATTTTGAAGAAAAATACATTTAAATTTGGCATACAGCTGCCTGTGACATAAAATGTGGAAAACCTGACACCTTGTTACTTGACACATCCACCCATATCTGAGCCTCCTATCCTCACAAAGGTTGCGGGAGTGGCAGAGTCTATCCCAGCTATCTTCGGGCAGGATGCAGTGTATACCCTTAACTGGTTGTCAGCCAATCACAGGGCACCTAAAAACAAACAACCATTCGCACTTGCAATCACACGGGCAACTTAAGGCCTCTTTATACTTGCGCGTGCGGCAAACACGCTGGAGTCACTGCAGCCTTCCAGCATGTACTTGCCTTGATACTAGAGCGCAACCCACATGCGCAGTTTTGAAAATGTGCTGCAGTTCTTCTCCATCTCAGAGATGTCGTTATGACTGGTATTGGCTAGAATGCCCCAGGGTGGAGTTTCCTCAGCACAACTTGGTCATTTCCGGTAGCCATTTTTATTTTCCTATCCATAACAAGGAACAAAGCAACAACAATTGCTTGTAATGATCAGATAATACATTTAATTATGGTGCAAACTCGATTAAGAAGGTGGCGACATAGGTGGTATGTGGAGCCTGGAGGAACGGTGAATATTACATCGCAGCATGTGACTAAAATGGACCAATCACGAGAGATAATTGCGGCTTTTTTTGACACTTACGCGGCAAGCTACGCAGAGGTGTTGTACTGGGCAATGCGTAGGTCGCATGATTTGGCCGCACGAGTGTAACGAGGTTTTTAGAGTCTCAAATGAATGCATGTTTTTGGGATGTGGGAGGAAACCGGAGTGCCCGGAGAAAACCAACGTAGGCATAGGGAGAACATGCAAATTCCACCCAGGCAGTGCATGGGTGGAATTTGAACACTGTTCCTCAAAATGTGTCGCTGTTTGATACATTCTTAAAAAAAAAAAAAAAAATACACATTGTTGAAAAAAACAAAGAGTACAACAAACATTTGCCAACAAATTATCTGCCTCCTTTGTCAGTAAAATGGGAAACATTTTACTCAGTAACCCAATAAAAGTTTATCTCACACTTGTCTTGGATTATTTTTCTGAAATTTTGAGGCAAAACAGCACTTTTTAAAAAAAATGACACAAGTATATTGCTTAGTGTGTTACATGCTAGGTTTTAAAAATGAAATTTCAGTACCATATACAGCAGTGGTCCCCAACAACTGGTCCGCGACAGGTACCAGGCCGTGAGGCATTTGTTATCAGGCCACAGAGAAAGAATGAATAATTTATATAATTTTTGTTGTATTGTAATTCACGTCAGTGTGTTTTATTATGAAGCTTGACCGGATCTTCTCCACTGTAACAGCTGGGTGTCTCAATTGACGCATCGAGATTGAATAGCTTTCTTCCGTTTATACAGTCCCAGCCGACTTGAACGCTTCAGCATCCGGTCATAATGGGCTGGCTAATGGTGGTAGAGCTCAAAGAACGAATCATTTCACACACAAATTCAGTTCTTTATATTTACTGAAAAGATTTGTTCTTTTGAATGTAATGATCACAAATGACACAACACAATATCAGAAGACCTACTTAAAAATGGCCTTATTGTAACCGTTATCTTTCACGCACAAAGTCTGCTCTGATACAGATACAGTTATACACACACACACACACACACACACACACACACATATATATATATATATATATATATATATATATATATATATATATATGGCCTCTTCAAGTATTTTGACATATGCAAACTGATCCATGATCTGTGATATGCGATAAATGGGCACAACACCATAGTAAGAGAAACATGCCCATATCATGATGCCACCTGTCTTCATTGCCTTCACTGTGTACTGTGGCTGAATTCAGAGTTTAAAGGTCATTTCAAAAACTGCCTGCGGACCCTGGACACAAAAACAACAATTTTACTCTAAACAGTCCACAAAATGTTCCTCCTTAGGCAAATTATAGCCTCTGCTGTCCATGCCTTATTTTTAACAAAGGAACTTTGATTCTTGCAAATAGATTAGCACCAGGCAGATGTTTTCTCACTGTCACAGTACTTATAAGTTACTCCAGAGTGGCTTTGATCATCCTGGATCTGATTTTTGTCTGAGCATTTGCCATTTTGATTATTTTGTGATCCATTTTCATGGATGTCTTCTGATCATTTTAGCTGAACAGTCTATAATTTTCTGCACCTCTTTATCAGGTTTCCCCTTTCCAATCAAATCAAAGCGTTGGTGTTCTGAACAATGTGTTGAACGACCCATTTTCCTCAGGCTTTCTAAAAAAAATGCATGTTCAACAGGTGCGGGCTTCATCATTAAATACAACATAAAATTCACAAAAATGATGACCTCATTGATGGAATTCCACACTACTATTATTTAACAGTCTAGCCCGATTGCACAGCCTTAAGAGTGTGTATATTGTGAATGCTGGGTCTTGTTGGTGTTCTGAAAATCTACTTCACTTACCGGTAACTTATTTGACATGTAGCAGTAAAAAAATACACTGAAAATGTGGATTAATTTGGTTGGTTACATTTGAGTACTATCATTTTGAACACTACTGCAATGAGTATGGTTAGTATGCTTTTAGACTACTAGGTTGTTTAAAAAATAACGGGAGAGTTAATCAATGTTTTTAATATCTCAAATTTTAGGAGTACCAGGATTCATTTTAGGGGTGCTTCAGCACCCCAAAACAACGTGTTTGAAACATCCATGATTCACAAAGAACTGAATGTTTGCAGGAATTCTGAGCCACTTCCCTGCAACTTCTCTAGTTGGGTTTGGTATTTTTTTTCCAGAAGCTTCCTCCACTGAGGTAACCATTTCAAGACCTGACATGTTAGTACAAGCAAATACAGCAACTCCATTCCTCACATTCTTTCTAATAAGGCAAAGAAATTCTGTCTTTTTCAGCTCAGATGTAGAATAATGAAATTGATGGTTACGATACATTTCCCACTTGGAAATGGTGATATCAATAATGCTTTAATCAAAACATATTTAATAACATAAGCTACTTATGTTGGAAGGCTCTTTTATTGCTTCAAGAAAACCCAGTGAAAAACATCCATCCATTTTTTCATATGGCTAATTCTATTTTGGTTCACATCTGACTTTAGATGAAAGGTGAGCTACATTTGATAGGTCGACAGTCACGTAATTGGAAATCGCAGACTGAAATGGAAAAGATAAACCAACCATTTTCTGTACCACTTATCCTCACATGGGTCACCGATGTGCTGGACCTTATCCCAGCTATCTTCGGGCGAGAGGCAGGGTACCCCCTGAACCGGTCGCCAACTAATTGCAGCGAACCTAGAAACAACCAGGCGACACGGTGGAGAGACTGGTCAGAGTGTTGGCCTCACAGTTTTGAGGAGTGGGTTCAATCCAAGCCCCGCCCATGTGGAGTTTACATGTTCTCCCCATGCCTATGTGGATTTTCTCAAAGCACTACAGTTTCCTCCCAGATCAAAAATAACATGCAATAATTGGAGACTAAGTTGCTCCAAAGTGTGATTGTGAGTGCGACTTGCCTGTCTCCATGTGCCTTGTGATTGCCTGGCAACCAGTTCAGGGTGTTCCTCTTGCCCGCTGACAGCCGGGATAGGCTCCAGCACTCCCGTGAACCTCCTGAGGATATGCAGCTCAGAAAATGGATGGATGGATGGATAGATGGATATTTGGAGACTCTAAATTGCCCCTAGGTGTGATTATGAGTGCGACTATTGTCTGTCTCCATGTGCCCTGTGATTAGCTGCCAACCAGTTCAGGGTATACCCTACCTCCTGCCCGACGATAGCTGGTATATGCTACAGAACTCCTGCGACCCTTGTGAAGATAAGTGGTTCAGAAAATGGATGGATGGATATAAACATTAATTCACACCCACTTTCACAACTACGAGCAATTTTGAGTCTTCAATCAACCTGCCATCCATGTTTTTGGGATGTGGGAGGAAACCAGAGTACCCAGAGAATACCCACTCAGGCACAGGGAGAACATGCAAACTCCACACAGGGATTTGAACACATACAGTTGTAGGTTGTGAGGCAGTCGTAACCATCCATCCATCCATCCATCATCTACCGCTTTTCCAAGTCGGTTCATGGGGGAAGTAGTTTAGCAGGGATCCCAAGACTTCCCTTTCCCCAGCCACTTCTTCCAGCTCTTCCGGAGGGATCCCGAGGCGTTCCCAAACCAGCCGAGAGACATAGTCTTTCCAGCGTGTCATGGGTCGTCCTCGGGGTTTCTCTCCAGTGGCACGTGCCAGGAACACCTCACCAGGGAGGTGTCCAGGAGGCATCCAAATCAGATGCCCCAGCCACCTCATCTGGCTCCTCTCAATGCGGAGGAGTAGCGGCGCAACACTGAGCCCCTCACGGATGACCGAGCTTCTCACCCTATCTCTAAGGGAGAGCCCGGACACCCTGAGGAGGAAACTCATTTCGGCCATTTGTATCCGAGATCTTGTTCTTTTGGTCACGACCCACAGCTCATGCCCATAGGTGAGGATGGGAAAACTCCCTCTTTACCACAACGGACCGATGCAAAGTCCGCATCACTGCAGATACTGCACTGATCCGTCTGTCGATCTCCCGATCCATTCTTCCCTAACTTGTGAACAAGACCCCAAGATGCTTGAACTCCTTCACTTGGGGAAGGCTCTCATTCCCAACCTGAAGAGGGCACACCACACTTTTCCGACAGAGGACCATCGTCTCGGATTTGGAGGTGCTGATTCTCATCCCAGCCGCTTCACACTCTGCGAATTACTCCAGTAAGAGCTGGAGATCACGGCTTGATGAAGCCAACAGAACAGCGTCATCTGCAAAGAGCAGAGATGTGATGGTGAGGCCACCAAACCGGACACCCTCTACCCTTCAGCTGTGCCGAGAAATTCTGTACAGTTAAAAGTTATAAACAAAATCGGTGAAGGGCAGCCTTGGTGGAGTCCGACTTATTGTTGGCAATGCGGACCAAACTTTGACAAGAGCCGAACACCTTATATCAGGGGGTTTGGTAGCCCATACTCCCGAAGAACCCCCCACAGGACTCCGCGAGGGACACGGTCGAATGCCTTCTCCAAGTCCACAAAACACATGTAGACTCATTGGGCGAACTCCCATACACCGCCGAGGATCATACCGAGGGTGTCGAGCTGGTCCACTGTTCAACGGCCAGGACAAAAACCACATTGCTCCTCATGAATCCGACACTCGACATCCCGACGGACTCTCCTCTCCAGTACCCCTGAGTAGATTTTTCCAGGGAGGCTGAGGAGTGTGATCCCTCTAAAATTGGAACACACCCTCCGGTAACCCTTCTTGAAAAGGTGGACCACCATCCCAGTCTGCCAATCCAGAGGCACTGTCCCCAATGTCCATGTGATGTTGCAGAGGCGTGTCTACCAGGACAGCCCCCAACACCCGGAGCCTTTAGGAACTCCGGGCGAATCTCAGTCACCGCCGGGGCCCTGCCAACAAGGAACTTTTTAACCACCTCGGTGACCTCAACCCCAGAGATAGAAGAGCCCACCTCAGAGCACCCAGACTCAGCTTCCTCGTAGGAAGGCGTGCTGGTAGAATTGAGGAGGTCTTCGAAGTATTCTTCCCACTGACTCACAACATCTCGAGTTGAGGTTAGCAGCAGTCATCCACCGTGCAGCCTAATAGTCATTTTAATATAATTTGATCAATAAGTTAAAAACATAAAACTCTGAATTTTTGTTCAAAAATTGTTCTACAGACGAGTACTTTAACTGAATTATTGGTTATCATTCAGTAATAATTATTTCTAAGCAAAAGCAGTATTTTTCAAACATCACATGCTTATGTCTTCACAAAATTAAATTAATTAATTTTAGATTTCTAAATTAAGTTGCATGATTTCCAACTTGATTTCTGAGGATGCAAATTACATTTTTGGATATGTAGGACTTTTCTCCAATTGCTCAATGTTTTATAAATGAAACCTAAGACCTAAGACCTTTCAGTGTGTTTGGAGTTCCTTTTTTGAGAGTTCTTTTATTAACACTAGCGTCCTTTACCACGAATGCTATAGTAGAGAGCAGCAATATATGTTGTTGGAATACAGCAGAGGGATCTGTCATCTGAAGTGACAATGCTGTAAACCATTTTGCAATCACACAACAGCAGAGACCAAAATATTTTTTTGCCCCCAAGTATGAGTCTTACAACTACTATGTCTGGCATGATTATGATTGAATAAAGATTAAAGTGTTTTGGGTTACATGAGTAGTTTGGGTCATTTATGCATTTGCATTCACAGTTTGAGGGCAACATGTAAATTGTGCAACACTATTACAAAACTGTCCCAATTTTCTATCCTATCAATCTAAGGATTGTACATATTGTGAATGTGGAAAATTGTAAATCGCTAACTTTTGGAAAATAGAACTTCAAGTTTGTGGCTGTTCCACCACAAGAGACACCAAAACTTCAAGAGTATTTGTAGCAAGCTGTGACTTTCAGAGATATGATGATGATGATGATGCATACTTATTAATTTTGGCTGTAGGTGACAGAGATGGGTAGTTAAAAGTTTTAAGAAATGAGTTTTAAATGCTGACTTTTTCAGTTCACGTCCCTTCTATATAAAAAAATCCAAATGGAGATTTTGATCTACAAATGTGTTACACGCTTGAACTTTTGCCAAGACCTTCAATAATCTTTGGACTGGTTGCCACTCACTGCAGTCTAACATCTATGTCTGGGGATTTCCACCTCCATACCTAAGAGGGCTCATTGTGTAAGGGGAGGGGAAAAAAAACTTTTGCATTGGAGTTGTGGATGTACATTGTTATTGTTTGTAATAGTCACAAACGGAAATTACACTGCTCAAAATACATCATGGATGAAGGATTATAGAACACATTTCTCATAACTTTTGTAGCTCTTTTGAAAAAGACATTTTTTTGGGAGCAACCTCATGTAAATTAGCCACTGCCCCCCACCATTGGTTTCGGCTGTTTCGAGACCCAATACAGAATTGTATTTTTAACCCAGAACCTGTAAAGACAGGAAAAACTTCAAATGTTATTTTCACTGATTTTTACTTGGCGGCTAAATTACACTTGTCAATCCGGTTCTGTGCATGTGGTCCATGCTGTAGACACAAACATTCAGTTTCCCCGTAAATAAGACACAGATTTTCATAGTTAGCCAATACCAGAACCAACATTTATGTCAACAAATTCTAAAACAAACAAACCAAAAAATGTCTGCCTAGTTACTACTCTACATTCAGTCAAATGACAGGATGGTGCAGTTTATTAAATCAGACAAGTTAATGCAAAAATAAGCACAAGAAACACAAGAAGGGTATTTTCAACTGTTAATCATTTCAAAACTTTGAAATAGAGATAATCAATTTTATGAGGCATGAATAGTTTAAAAAAAAAAAAAGACGCTTTGGACTGGTAGGGTGAGACAAGCAAATTACGGAACAGTTTCTTCAGCCCTACCTTTTATGTACTTTTTCTTTAATATAAACTGACAAACTAATGTTATATATTCAAACCATCGACTATATTCACTATTCTCTTGCATTTCCTGTTCTAAAAGATACAAATCTGAAGGCAACTCAAGCATTCATTAATAAAATAAAATTTTATCTCCTCCAAAACATTCTGAACCAATGTCAATCCGGATATAAATAAAAAGACAATAGAAACATCTGAAAACAACAAATTCACAACAGCTGGACGGTTTAAGCCTTTTTACTCCTAATACACAACTTGAGTGCTCAGGCCACAAAATTTCAACTCTCAAGCCAATGCAAGCACAATCCATTTCTCTTGACTTAGACATCTGGATGTGGTTGGGAGTGCACCAATGAAGGACCTCACATCCTTTTTATTCCTATTTGGTTAGCCTGGAAGATAACAGGAGTGAGCAAGACTGTATTGTTTTAATTCCAAAAAGGGTGTGTTCCGTTCTTGTGTGTGTAGGTGCTGATGCATGTAGACGCTGGAGGTGTCAACATATGGTCCGAACACTCAAGTTGCATGTCGATGTGAGATCGAACAACCATTCATGACTGCATTTCACATCTGCAGTGCTGTAAATCCACGACATGATGTTTGATGTAAGGGAAAAGGTCGATCTGATGTGCTGGGATTTTGGATTCGTCGATGAGCGTCAAGGGTTTAATGGCTTGATTGACAGCAGGCTCCCAAATTTGAAGTGCTGGATCACTGGAAACTTCTCCAAACACTAGAAAGGGTTGCAGATAGACAAATGTGAACAGAAAAAAAATTCTAAGGAAAAGTGAAAAGTGCATTTTTGGTTATTTTGTACAATTTGTCCACTACAGTCATCTCTTCGTAATGTGATTTTATATTATTCAATTACCAGTAAAAATGCTACATACTATAATTATAATTTGACAGCCATAAAATCATAACCCAGAGGTTCAATGAGGTCTAACTAAATGGATAGTGTAGTTCTCTGCTTAGCTCTGTACAACCCGAATTCCAATGAAGATGGGATGTCATGTCAATTTAAAAGCAGAATACAATCATTTATAAATCATCTTCAACCTTTATTTAATTGAATACACAAGTAAAAGATATTTAATGTTCAAACCGCTAAACTTAAATGTTTTTTTTGATCAAATAATCATTCAGCCATCCATTTTCTTAGCACCTTATTCTCACAAGGGTCACCAGAGTGCTGGAGCCTATCCCAGCTGTCAATGGGCAGGAGGCAGGGGACACCTTGAACTGGTTGCCTCTCAATTGCAGGGCACATAGAGACAAACAGCTGCACTCACAATCACATTGAGAGCCAATTTAGAGTGTCCAATTAATATGTTGCATATTTTTGGGATGTGAGAGGAAACGGGAGTGCCCGGAGAAAACCTTTGCAGGCATGGGGAGAACATGCAAACTCCACACAGGGAGGGCTGGGATTAAACATGGGTCCTCAGAACTCTGAGGCCAATGCTTTCCAGCTGTTCCATCGTGCCACTTATATAATCATTAACTTGGAACACAATTTTATCGCTGCAACACATTTAAAAAAAACTGGGACAGGTGGGGAAAAAAGACAGAACGTTAAGCAATGGAACAACAGGTGGGTGTCATAATTGGATATAAAAGTTCCTTCCCTGAATTCTCAAAGAAAAATGGACGAGATTATACTCTTTGTGAACAAGTGCGTGAGAAAATAGTTGAACAATTTAAGGACAATGTTCCTCAACATACAACTGCAAGGTATTTAGGGATATCATCATCTATGGTCCATAATATCCTCAAATGGTTCAGAGAATCTGGAAAAATCACTGCATGTATGTGGCAAGACTAAAAACAACATTAAATGCTCATGACCTTCAATCCATCAGGTGCCACTGGATCAAAAACAGAAAGCCACATGGGCTCAGGAACACTTAAAAAAAATGTAAGGAAAAGTTCAGCACAACATCAATAAGTGCAATTTAAAACTTTACTGTGCAAAGCAAAAGCCATTTATCAATAACACCCCAAAACACAACCAGCTTCTCTGGGCCTGAGCTCATCCAAGATGGATTGATGGAAAGTGGAAAAGAGTTCTGTTGTGCGACAAGTCCATATCTTAATTAGTTTTTGGAAATTGTGGATGTCGTATCCTCTGGGCTAATAGGAGAAGAACAATCCGGACTGTTATGGATGAAAAGTTTGAAAGCCAGCATCTGTGATGGTACGGGGCTGTGTTATTGCCAATGGCATGGGTAAGACAGACATCTGTAATGGCACCACTCATGCTGAAAGGTACATACAGGTTTTGGAGAAACATATGCTGCCATCCAAGCAACATCTTTTTCATGGACGCCCCTGCTTATTTGAGCAAGACAATGCTAAACTACATCCTGCACATGTTACAACAGCGTAGCTTGGTTAGGAAAGAGTGTGGATATTAGACTGGCTTGCCAACAGTATAGTGACGTCTCCCATTGAAGATGTGCATTACGAAGTATAAAAATACGACAATGGAGACCCCAATCTGTTGAAAAGCTGAAGCTGTGCATTAAGCAGGAATCGGAAAGAATTCCGCCGACGAAATTTCAACTGTCAGTGTCCTCATGCAAACATGTATTGAACGTTAAAAGAAAAGGTTATGTAACAGTGGTAAACATGACCATGTCCCAGCTTTTTTGGAATGTGTTGCAGCCATAAAATTCCAAGTTAATGATTTGAAAAACAATGAAGGTTATCAGTTTCAACATTAAACATCTCGTCTTTGTAGTGTAATTAAATAGGTTGTACATGATTTGCAAATCATTTTATTCTGTTTTTACTGCTGTTTAACATTATCTCAACTTCATTGGAATTGGGGTTGTAGGCGGGGTTGTATAGATTTTCACGTTTGTTTAGGTTACTGCAAGGTGGGAGACTCCAAGCCGCTATCACAAACTGAAATAAAAAACAAAAAATTGTCTGGTGTTGCACTGCAAGATATTTCCCAAAGGGTTCATTTTTTGCCCATTTTCTTAAAAAAGAAAAAAAAAGACTGAATCAAGCAAAACATGTGTGAGGGGGTTAAATCAAGTGAGTGTCAGAAATAGTTGCATAGAGATGACAAGACTGCCCAATGGCCCAGTAGTCACTTGGAAAGCGACATACAGTAGTGCTCAAAATAATAACAGTCCAATGTGACTAACCAGATTCATCCACATTTTTCAGCACATTTTTTATTGCTACGTCAAACAAGTTACCATAAAGTGCAGTAGCTTCTCAGAAAACCAACAAGACTAAACATTCATAGCAGTTTTCCATTACAAACTCAACACTATTTTGTTTTGTTTCTAGGAATTACCAATTCTTTGAATCACTAATATTTAATTGTATGACCACCGTTTTTTTTTTTTTAATAACTGCTTCACATCTGTGTACCATGGAGTGAACCAACTTACGGCAGCTTTCAGCTGTTATTCTACTCCGAGATTCCTTAATGACATTCCACAATTCATTTACATTGTTTGGTTTTGCTTTAGAAACAGCATTTCTGTCACCTCAAGTTCTTTATTAGTTTAAGGTCTGGGGATTGAGCTGACCTCTCCATGACATTAACTTTGTTGGTTTGGACCCAAGAATTCCGTTTTCTACCACGTGTCTCTGGTTTTGCTCTCCATTTTGAGGCTTTAGAGATCATTTTATTGGAACAGCCAAACTTTTTGCACTTCTTCAAAGGTTTCCCCTCTCCAATCAAACTTTTAATCAAAGTAAGCTGTTTTTCAATGTGTCGAATGACCCATTTTCCTCAGGCTTTCAAGGAGAAATGCATGTTCAACAGAGGCTGGCTTCATCCTGAAATAGGTGCCACCCGATTTACACCTGTTTTTCACAAAATTGAAGACCTCACTGATTGAATACCCCCCCCCCCACACACACACACACCCCTTTCAACAAATTCCAATTCCACAGGCTTACAGTGAAAAAAATTGGTATTTGAAAACCTTGCTATACTGCAAGTTCTCACACTTATAAATCATGGTGGGGTCTTAAATTTTCATCCGAGGTTCATGTCCACTGTGAAAGAGAATCTAAAAAGAATAATCCAGAAATCAAAATGTATGATTTTTTTTAACAATTTATTTGTGTGATACAGCTCCAAATAAGTATTTGAACATTTGAGAAAACCAATGTTAATATTTGGTACAGTAGCCTTTGTTTACAATTACAGAGGTCAAACATTTCCTGTACTCGTTCACCAGGTTTGCACACATTGCAGGAGCGATTTTGGTCCACTCCTCCACACAGATCTCTCAATCACAGATCTAGAGTTTCAGCTCCTTCCAAACAGTTTCTATTGGGTTTAGGTCTGGAGACTGGCTAGGCCACGCGAGAACCTTGATATGCCTCTTACGGAGCCACTCCTTGGTTTTCCTGGCTGTGTGATTCAGGTCATTGTCATGTTGAAAGACCGAGCCACGACCCATCTGTAATGCTCTGACTGAGGGAAAGAGGTTGTTCCCCAAAATCTCACAATAAAAGGCCGCGATCATCTTCTCCTTAATACAGTACAATCGTCCTGTCCCATGTGCATAAAAACACCCCCAAAGCATGATGCTACCATCCCCATGCTTCACAGTAGGGATGGTGTTTTTGTGATGGAACTCATCATTCATTTTCCTCTAAACACAGTTAGTAGAATTATGACCAAAAAGTTCAATTTTGGTCTCATCTGACCACAAAACATTCTCTCATGACTCCTCTGTATCATCCAAATGGTCAATGGCAAATTTAAGACGGCCCTTGACATGTGCAGGTTTAAGCAGCGGAACATTCTGTGCAATGCATGATTTCACACCATGGCGTCTTAGTGTATTACCAACAGTCACCTTGGAAATGGAAATCCCAGCTCTTTTCAGATCATTGACCAAGTCCTGTCGTGTAGTCCTGGGCTGATTCCTCATCTTTCTAAGGATCATTGAGACACTATGAGGTGATATCTTGCTTGGGGCTCCACTCAGATTGAGATTAACTGTCATGTTTAGCTTCTTTCATTTTTTAATGATTGCGCCAACAGTGGACCTTTTTTCACTAAGTTGCTTGGCAATTTCTCCGCAGCCCTTTCCAGCCATGTGGAGTTGCATAATTTTGTCTCCGGTGTCTTTGGACAGTTCTTTGGTCTTGGCCATGTTACAAGTTTGAGTCTTACTGATTGTATGGGGTGGACAGGTGTCTTTATGCAGCTAACGACCTCACAGAGGTGCATCTGATTCAAGAAAATACATGGAGTGGAGGTGGACTTTTAAAGGCGGATTAAGAGGTCTTTGAGGGTCAGAATTCTAGCTGATAGGTGTTCAAATACTTATTTTCAGCTGTATCACATGAATAAATCGTTAAAAAAAATCATACATTGTGACTTCTGGATTTTTCTTTTTGGATTATCTCTCTGACAGTGGACATGCACCTACGATGGACATTTCAGACCCCTCCATTATTTCTAAGTGGGAGAACTTGCAATATCAGAGGGTGTTCAAATACTTATTTTCTTCACTGTAAGAGTATGTATATCATGAATACTGGGTCTTGTTGGTTTTCTGAGAATTTACTGCAACTACTGGTAACTTGTTTGACATGTACCAATAAAAATATACTGAACACGTGGTTAATCTGGTTAGTCACATTGGACCGCTATTATATTGAACATTACTGTACCAAACTTCAGTCATTGGGTTTGTGGAGGGCATTTTCTCATAGGCATAACCGTTAAAATAAAAAGGTACTTCTTTGAGTAATTCAGCAAACCATTGATTTGGCCCGGTAACATTAGCTCTATTTAATGCCGTTCAAGATAATGCTAGCTAGCGTATACCATTTCATTGTCAAAGAGCACATCTAATTTACCTTATGAAGCAACTTTCAACACACACTTCACTTACTGTAACTCCAGTGGAGAGGTACAAAAGAACTTGGGATTCATAAACTGAGCCATTGACCCCTTTATATCATTGCTCTGCCTTGGTCAAATGAGATGTAAGGCTTGTTAACTAGTGGTGTCATCTTAGAAAGTTCAGTCTCTTGCCACCCACAAGTATGTGCGAAAACGTGCATGTTAGGGTGAAAATGTATATTGCTATAGTATAAAGCAAATACAAATGTTAGGAATATGCCCAATGTGGAATAGAATCTTCATCAACGATTATGGCCACTTGAACTACGAATGAACCCATAGCCCATAGTGTTGACCTTGACCATCAGGGACTCCTAACCTTGAACGTCATTTTGAACATGAGTGGAAGCGGTTTGATTCAGGTCTTTGTTTGAGGGGACATGGTCAGTTGTCGAGTAAGGGTGGGGTTTTTGGCCTACTTAAAGTGGGGTGGGGGTTGCAAGGCCAGCATGAGAAGACCCTACTCTATGGGACAAACCAACTATTAAGTCACTCGTGCAAACTCATCATGACATCATACAGTATATATGGTGAGTAGCATTCCACGGTATGTGGGTAATATGATTCATCTGCCATTCTAAATGTAAACTACTGGCGCTGTGCACTGAAAACCCATAATCTCCACTTGATATACTTGAAACTTTAGTCAGCAAGAACTTCTCTTTCTCTTCTTTTCACTCTATTCAGACAATGTGCTGGTGATGGAAGCTGAACATGTTTACTTAGTTTTAATGACATGTCAACAACCTTGGGTTATGAATATGATATTTTGAGTGGATGCCTCACAATAAAGGTATACTGTATTACCAATGAACAGAGGAAGCCATTTTACCTTAGATTGTGCTGATTTTAATGACAAATGTAAACGCAGTTATTTTCCCTTGGTACAGATTATCACACTTCGAAAAACTTATTCAACTCATTAATGGTGGCTCATTATTGAGTGCCATGATTACATTTATTCACATTTCTTTGTTGTGGAAAAACCAGTTACGAGTATTCCTGCTTTATGAAATTAACTTGAATACTTAGAATATACATCAACAGTTTTGCTATAAAAAAATAGAGCAATGTTTCTTGTGCTAAAAACATAACCATAACTTGTATATTTTATGAAATTAAAACCTGAAACATAAAAGTGACATTTGATGTTCCAGGACTGATGTAAAAAAATATATATTTGAAACCCATCCTACAAACTTCAAATTTTGCCTTTCATTGTGGAAAAGACCCCTAACCAGCACATTAACTAAAACATCCTGTGGTGCTTGTTTTATTCAGTGCAAGAGAAGAGGAAAGAGTTGGGGCGGAGGAACTCGTGGCTGCTTAACCATTACAAGGCAACTACTCACAATGCCCTGAACATAAGACAGTTCCTGACTGAAAAGAATGGTGGATTGTTTTTTTCTCCCACCATTTGAAAAGCTCCAAGGGGGTATCAACGGAACATGTTTTGAAGATGTACACAAGGTACAAGGTGGCTGTGATGATGGAACCGCAGATGATCCCACACAAATCCTTACAGCAGTCCATGAAGGTATGGCAAAAATGGCTAGGAAAGTGTATTAAAATCCAACTTTGAAGGGGAGGACTTGTACAGTTTGTAGATTCCATTTGGAATACAACTTTTTTTTTTTTTTTAACAGAAATCCTCTAACGTTTTCTGACACACCTCTTACAAGGTTAGGTAAGTGGTCCAAGTAAGTAAACGTCATCTTAACTTTCAGACTGAAATTGATGAAACCATCTTCAATATTTAGTCCAAATGCAGTAATTTACGTGAATGTTCATTCACATTCATCACAAAGCTATTTTATTGTTCCTTGAAGTTGTAAAGAACCATCCATCCATACATCCATTTTCCACTGCTTATCTGAGGACAGGTCATAGGACCAGTAGTGTCAGCAGGAATGCCCAGAATCCCCTCTCTCCAGCCACTTCAACCAGCTCTCCCAGGGGGATCCCGAGGCAATCCCAGGCCATCTGACTCAATCCCACCAGCGTCGTGCTGGGGGTCTCTTCCCTGTGGGACGTTCCCAGAACACCTCATAAGGTATCCGCCCGGGAGGAATCCAAATCAAATGCCCCAGCCACCTCATCTAGCTCCTCTCATTGTTTCGGAGGAGCGGCTCAAATCTGAGATCCTCTTGCATGACCGAGCTTCTTACCCTATCGCTAAAGGACAGTCAGACACCCTGCGGAGGAAACTCGGTTCGGCTGCTTGTATCTGGGATCTTGTCCTTTCGGATATGACCCACAGCTCGTGACCATATGAGAGGGTAGGAACATATATCGACTGGTAAATTGAGACCTTTGTCTTTTGACTTAGCCCCTTTTTCACCACAGCGGACTCATACAAAGTCCGCATCACTGCTTCACTTGTCGATCTGTTGTTCCATTTTCCCTCACTTGTGAATAACACCCCAAAATAACTGAAGTCCTCCACTTGGGGAAGGATCTCATCCCCGACTTAGATAGGGCATGCCACCCTTTTCAGTCAGATTCAACCAGAGCCTTTGGGAACTTTGTGTGAATCTCATTCACTTCTGGGGTCTTGCCACCGAGGAGCTTTTTCAACCAGTGACCTCCACCCCACAAATTGGGAGAGCCTGCCTCTCAAAACCCAGACTCTGCTTATTCATGGAAAGGCGTCAGAATTGAGGTCTTCGAAATATTCTCCACACTGACTCACAGCGTCCCTAGTTGAGGTCAATAGCACTCAATCCTCACTGTGCACTGCTTCATTTCACGGCTTACCCTTCCTGAGATGGCGGATGGTGGATCAAAATTTCCTTGATGGCATCCGGAAGTCTTGTATCACCGAACTAAACACATACCAGAGTTTTTGCTGTTACGACCATCAAAGCTGCATTACGTTTGGCCAACCAATACCCATCAGCTGCTTTGGCAGTCCCACAGGTCAAAAAGGCCCAAAAGGATTTCTCCATCAGGTTGACGGCATCCCTCATGATCTGTTTCCACCAACGTGTTTGGGGATTGCTGCGACGACATGCTTATGGCCATAGCACGTGGAACATGGTCCACTCGAACTCAGTTTCCACTGCTTTCTCTAGAACATACAGTGAAGAAAGTAAGTATTTGGACACCCTGCAATGTTGCAAGTTCTCCCACTTAGAAATCACGGAGAGGTCTGAAATTTTCATCGTAGGTGCATGTCCATTGAGAGAGAGAGAGAGATAATCTGAAAAGAAAAATCCAGAAATCACAATGCATGATTTTTTAATTATTTATTTGTGTGCTACAGCTGCAAATAAGTATTTGAACACCTGTCTATCAGCTAGAATTCTGACCCTCAAATACCTGTCCAAAGACACCAGAGACAAAATTGTATAACTCCACACGGCTAGACGGCTACAGAGAAATTCCCAAGCAGCTTGATGAAAAAAGGTCCACTGCTGGACCAATCATTAGAAAATGGAAGAAGCTAAACATGATGGTCAGTCTCAATCGGAGTGGAGCCCCATGTAAGATATCACTTCGTGGGGTCTCAATGATCCATAGAAAGGTGAGGAATCAAACCAGGACTACACGATAGGACTTGGTTAATGACCTGAAAAGAGCTGGGACCACCGTTTCCGAGGTGACTGCTGGCTAAACAAGAGGCATATGACAACATGTACACCATGTTGGACATGAAAGAAGGAGAAAAGGATCTCTCCCGGTTGGCCAGACTGAGGGATAGAGAAGGGAAGGATGTGCAGCAGGTAAGGGTGATTAAAGATAGAGATGTGAGAGAAATGTGTTGACTGGTGCCAGTAGTGTGCTAAATAGATGGAAAGAATACTTTGAGAAGTAGATGAATGAAGAAAAAGAGAAAAAGAAGAGTAGAAGAGGCACGTGTGAAGGACTAGGAAGAGACACTGATTACTAGGGAGGAAGTTCAAAAGGCACTTCAAAGGATGAAAAATGGAAAGGCAGTTGGTCCTGATGACATAGAAGAGAAGAAGGCATGGAAGAGTTTTTGACCAACTTATTCAACAAAGTACTAGAGGGCAAGAAGATCCCTGAAGAATGGAGGAAAAGTTTGCTAGTTTCCATTTTTAAGAACAAAGGGGAATTGCAGAGCTGTCGCAACTATAGAGCAATAATGTTGATGAGCCACAAAATGAAGTTATGGGAAAGAGTAGTGGCGGGTAGAGGTAGTCAGAAGTCAGTATGTGCTAGCAACAGTATGGTTTCATGCCGAGAAAAGAGTACCACAGATGCATTATTTGCTTTGAGGATGCCAACTGAAAAGTACAGAGGTCAGAAGGAGCTACATTGTGTCTTTGTGCATCTAGAGAAACCGTATGATAGAGTACCAAGAGAGGAAATGTGATACTGCATGCAGAAATCTGGTGTGGCGGAGAAATATGTTAAAATAGTTCAGGACATGTATGAGTGCAGAAGAACAGTGGTGAGGTGTGCTGTAGGCGTATCAGAAGAATTTAAGGTGAAGGTGGGATTGCATCAGGGATCAGCGCTGACTCCCTTCCTTTTTGTGGTGGTAATGGATAGGCTGACAGAATAGGTTAGACTGGAATCCCCATGGACCATGATGTTCGCTGACGATATTGTGATATGCAGTGAAAGCAGGGAGCAGGTGGAGAAACAATTAGAAAGATGAAAGCAAGCACTGGAAATGAGAAGAAAGTGTCATGCTCCTGGCATCATGCCCAGGCGTGGCCAGCCAATTAGTCGGCACACACCTGCACCTTGTTTCGGCTGATTATGTCCGGTACTTATAGGACCCGGTGATGACTGGTCCTCCGCTAAATCGTTGAGGTTCATGCCCCGTTCCAGCATCCCCGTATCTCTGATCATATTTCTCTGTTTACCGACCTCCGCCTGTTCTCCGACCGACCCTGTAAGCCTGACTCCTTTGACACTTTTGCCTTCCTTGATCGATCTCACGTGTACTGACTTCTGCCTGCCTGCTGATCTGCTCTCTAAGCCCGACGTCCTGATTACTGCTGCTTTACATGACTGCCTGCCCGATCCCCGACCTTGGATTAATAAACGTTTTTCCTGAATTACCTCTGCGTCTCTTGAGTCCTGCATTTGGGTCAACCCTCCGTTCCGATGGGTCGTGACAGAAAGAAGATTAGCTGAAGTAAAACAGAATATATGTGCAGGGATGAGAAGGGTGGAGGGGGTAGAATGAGGCTACAAGGAGAAGAGATAGCGAGGGTGGATGATTTCAAATACTTGGGGTCAAAAATCCAGAGCAATGGTGAATGTGGCAAGGAAATGAGGAAATGTGTCCAAGCAGGTTGGAACAGCTGGCCGAAGGTGTCTGGTGTGTTATGTGACAGAAGAGTCTCTGCCAGGACAAAGGTCAAAGTTTATAAAACAGTGGTGAGACTGGCCATGATGTACGGATTACAGACTCCACTGAAGAGACAACAGGAAGCAGAACTGGAGGTGGCAGAAATGAAGGTGTTTAGGTTCTTGTTCAGCGTGAGCAGGTTGCATAGGATTAGAAATGAGCTAACAAGAGGGACAGCCAAAATTGGATGTTTTGGAGACAAGATTCGAGAGAGCAGACTTCAGTGGTTTGGACATGTCCAGAGGTGGGAGAGTGAGTATACTGGTAGAAGGGTGCTGAGGATGGAGCTGCCAGGCCAAAGAGCGAGAGGAAGACCAAAGAAAAGGTTGATGGATGTTGTGAGGGAAGACATGAGGATGGTGGGTATTAGAGAGGAAGATGGGTGACATAGGTTTAGATGGAAAAAGATGCCACGATGTGGCGAACCCTAACGGGACAAGCTGAAAGGAAAAGAAGAGGAAGAATTAGAGACAAAACCAAAAGCGTGTATTTGTGGCACCACAACTGAGGCCTTGGAGGTACTTAATTTTGGATGAGCCCTTGTATTACTACAATTGGTAGCAATTGATGTTTCTTTAAAAAGTCATATTCCAAACTACCGGGATGGCGTTCATATCATATGATACCTTTTTGTAGCAGTGGCTAAAACCAGAGTGGCATGGTGGCGCAGCTGTAGTGTGTTGGCCTCACAGTTCTGAGGACTGGGGTTCACAACCCAGCTCACCTGTGTGGAGTTTTCATGTTGTCCCTGTGCCTGCGTGGGTTTTCTCCGGGAACCCCGGTTTCCTCCAACATCCCCAAAACATGCATTCACGGGAAACTCAAAGTTGCCTTTAGGTGTGATTGTGAGTGTGACTGTTGTATGTCTCCATTCGGCCTGCAATTGGCTGACAACCAGTTCAGGATAAATGAATGGATGTCTTGAACTAAAACCGAAAAAAAAAAAAAAAAAAAAAAAAATCCACTTAGCACAGTGGTCAAACAATGCTCTTAAAACGGCCAATGACTCAATCTCACAAAGATCAGTAAAGTAAAACTACTGTACCGAACTCTGCTTCAACCAAAGCATAGTGACGTTGTTGTAAGAGTCATTTGGGCAATGTAGTAATAGTTGTTTGTATCGCCTATAAGCGACGTCGTCAAGCAGCTTCTATGTGTAGGTAGACTCACATACTGCTGGGTAACCTGTAGTCCGTCTTTGGTTCATGCATGAAGAGAACCAGTGCAGTAAAATTGGTCTGAAATTTCAGCTTGAAAAAAATGACAAGCATGTTTGTGGAACCCCACTGTTGTTTTTGCCTCTCTTTTTTTAAGTCATCAAATAAACCCGATACCAGTGTTGGGGAAGTTTATTTTCTACCCAAATAACTTTGGGCACTAGTTCCAAATTCAATTCAATACTCCAAAAATTTACTACTTCCGTCATGAGTACATTATTCGAAATTTTGAACTAGGCATAACCATTCCAAAAAAAGTTTTTTTCCTCAATATCGATGACGGGCAATTACTCAAAAAATATGCCATTTGTTTTTATCATTGTTGGCACGCATTCACTCCTCAATAGTAGCCATATGTAGCTTTCAACCCACAATCTCAAAAATATCTGGGGAAAAACCTGTTGCTTTAAAATACTTTTTTTTTTTTTCCCCAAAAGAGGAATCATAAAAAAATCGGACTTTAATCCTTAATGTTCAAACAAAAAGATGGAACGGCATGACAGGATAGATGGTAAAAGGACATTGAAAACTAGCTATATCGACAAAACATTTTCTCATTATTCTATTTGAAAAAATAAATTACATATTATTGTATGGTTGTACAATGTTTTATTTAATTAAAGCGTTGTAATAAAAATAATTTTTTCACTGTTGTACTGCCTGACAATATCATTAACATTTTACTTATATTATGGTTGGACTGCCTGGAAAACGTTTTTTTCTGTGTGTATACTCAACTTGCAGTTTCACAACAATTTAAATGAAGCACAACTTCTCATGCTAGAACCTAGGAGCTCACAAATTTTGCCACAGCTTGGCACTATCTCCATCCAAATGTGCCATTCCAACCCTTTGGAAACATTAGCCCCTTTTCAGACAGACTAACCGCTGGATCCTGTTTTCCCCAGGTCGAGTAGAACTTTGCCTGAAACCTTGTGTGAGGCCAGCAAAAGGGAGTGAGGAATGTGAGTCTGCTGATGGTTGCTCCAGGCTTAGAGGAAGGTCGGGAGAGAGGGAGGGGTGGATTTAATGAAGGGAATGGCAGTGTAGATAGAGAAGGGGGAGGGGGAGGCAGACAGTTTGGCCCCTCAGCTCTTTGGGAAGACTTGCAGGCTGCTCTGGAAAACACAGGATGTGGGCATGCAGGCGGGAGAAGGCTGAGACAACCCCCACCCCCTACCGCCCACACATGCACACAATTCCATTCTCTCGTTTCTCACTTAACCCTTTCCTGCCTCTTCTCTTGCTCAGAGATGGTTCAGGTCTTGAGTTTATCCTTTTTTTTTTTTTTTAAATTAGGGGGAAAAAAACGTTCTTCCCTCAGGAGACTGAATGCAATTTACATTGACACCGAACTGGAATTTCATCAAGAAACATACATTCCAAAGATTTCTAATAGAACAAGCTGAGATGATGCAATATCCTACAACTCCAGAATCATGAAAATGTGCAATACCATTTTTACTTTGTCTTAGGCAGAAATTGTCCCTACCAATACCAACTAATGAATGTGGTCTTAAAGTCTCTTCTGCCGACAAGTCTCATAAGATCAGTTACCGTAATTTCTCGAAAATAATGCGCAATTCATAAATAAATAATGATATAATAATAATACTAATAAAATACTTTCAAAAAGGTCAATAGAGTGCACTATATTTAGGTATGGATGAAAAATAAAAATACAATCACATTGTATAGTCGTATAGAGCTACATAGAGTGGTAAAAAAAAGGCATACATATAAATTTCGATACCACCAACCTGAACTCTGAAGTCTGACCTCCTCGTGGGGGCTGGGTGGGGGAAGTTTTGCATTTTACGATCGTTAGCATAGCATATTTGTTGCGACTGTACCAAACATCAGAAAAGTCTGCCCGTGAATTTGTTTTAACTGAAACGAAGATTAAAAATGTCGACTACAAGAGCTAGTTGTGCAGCCGCTTTTAAAAGAAATGTGTCATCACTCCGGCCGATGATGCTGCCAAGCCAGAAGCAAAACAACGCGAGCTGAAGCAACATAGTACGATCATTGACAAAAAAAATGGGATAGCACACAATTGAAATGCTCGCTTTTTAAAAAATGCCCATTACGCTCATTTCTACGTTGTTTGAGCTCTCGTTTTTGTAGGCTGAACGGGGGCAAGAGGCTGCGCTGTTAGCACGGTAGACCTTCCCCTCAAAGCGCTGACAATAATGAGGAATAAAGGGAACCAAGACTCTTGGGATTCAAAAAATGTTTCCTCAAACGCCATGGATGGCACAGAGGATGCCAGTCAGATGCTTCTTTTGAAGTCTTGGCCAAGGATGTGTAATGTAGTGGATAAACTGCACTATGCACAAATGTTTTATGCACAAATATTTAATGCAAAAAATGTTTCAGTCAAACAGTGTTAGTTTATTTATTTAAGATGTGTTATCAACAGTATTAATAAAATGTTATGTTATCGTTGAGCATTTTAGCTGGTTGAGAGATTCTGCTCTGACAATTACAGCGACCAGGACAAGCATGTCCTGTGGCCTGTCCCGAGATATACATTATCACTGCATCAATACATGCACAAAGATTATTATTAATGATTGCTGTACAGACTATTTTACAAGTACAAACAATAAAAGTACAAACCTAGCAAAATAGAAATACAGATCATTCCTAATATTTTGAGCATATGGATAGCAGCAAATTGGTGGTGCACATTGTACATAGAAGGGTTTTCCTGATTTTGTAGGTCAACTTTGAGGGTCTGCCTTATACTTCAGGATGCATTATACTCGAGAAATTGCGGTAACAGCAGCCCCTTTCACATTACATTCTGGGTAAATTGGTACATCAAAGGCGTAACAGTAGAGCCAGGATTTATTTGCCTGACCCTTTCATACCCAGTGTTCACACAGGAGTTGCGGCTTTCCCCATTAAAATAATTAGATACGTAGCTACGTCAGCGCGACAGTGACACAAGGGGGCATTTGCAGTTCCTAACAGTTACTAAACTTCACACTGGTTGTGGTAGTCAACATTCTGACTGCTGCTAAGTTTGAAGCCAGCAAATTCTCAGGTCAACTTCAAACCCCCAGATATTAATTTGTTCCTTCAAAATAGTAAAGTGTACTCTGGAGTTAAGGTTGTCAGAGATAGGTGACAAAGTATGCATACCCAATTTTTCACCAACTTGTCCATCTCAGTTCATTTAGTGAACTGTGATTCGGCTGCGCAGATTACGATCAATGTTGAGTTTCCATTATGGGGTGTGTCGTAAAGGGGGTGGAGCTAGCTTCATTAACTTTCAAAGTAACTTAACATCGTAGCAGCATGTGAATAAAGTTAACAGAGTAGGGTGGAAAAAAATTATGAAGCCCTGTGTGTTTTATTTTATTTTCGGTTGAACTAGCCCAATCCTAAACAACAATGAAACGTATAGAATGGCCTGAATATTATGGTAATATAAAGGCTGGAAACTGTACAAACTTAAATCCTTCAGTAGAATTGCATGTGCAAATCACTGCGTACCAAATGCAACATCTTATGCAGTATGTACATGTGGCTAGTTAGTGCTAAAGGAGAAGGGTGGCTCCTTCAACAGGGGGAGGCATGTATGCTGTGGGTGAAACCAAGAGGGAGGAGGGACCAAGAGAGGGCGGGGAGACTGAATGGCAGAGTGGAGCAGGGAGTAGACAGGTACCAGAACAGATAGTCGAAGTTACCTGCGAATGTGAGCACACAATGGTCTGGAATCCGACATACTAAATAAAGTGAACTAATGGTTAGCACACCTGCCTGGTCAGACACACGTATGTATATCAGCCATGGAGATGGTTCAAAACCTTCCTTTGGGGTAACATAAGGGGTAGTGTATTACAGTAAGAAATTTGATCAATCCTTCGTCTATGATTCCGCCAAACAGAGTTTGGTTCACTATGGCATATTTTGGAACATATCACATGAATGTTGAGGCGATATATCGTCATATTCATATTTTTGTCATTTTGTTCACAGTACTTGTCAAATTAGTGTTTTGTGTTCTGCCAATTTTATATATATATATAGTAATAAGAATTATCCCCGTCAAATAACAAAAAACCTGAAATTTTTCGTACCCTGCCAAATAGCTCAACAGAAAGTAACAAAGTGACGTCCAGATTTTAGGCGATGTTTTGAGGCAGTGGCGCAGTTCCATTCTGCTCTTATCGGTGTGACTTGGATAGCTAAACTCGACAACAAAACTTTGATGAGATTTACATGAGGGATGATGAATTCATTTTATAACAAACCAGCTATTTAGCCTATGAATTAAAGGAGAACCCAAGAGTGAAATTAGTACACTCACCTCAGCTTTGTACATTCGAATTAGACCCTGGTTGACTTTAGACCAAGAAGGAACAGCGCTGATGTTCCACAGCTGGTTGGAGTGCTCGGCAAATGGACCCGTCTTCATCTAGAAAATTCAATAAAAGTTGGCAGACCAAACAGACAATGGAGGTGTGCCTCTGATAAACTGCACTACAGTTAATACAGTTTAATTTCAAAATTTAAAATAGTTGTAGCTGCCTTTTGGTTTCATTAATATGGGCCTGAGTTAGTTATTAGAATGTTAAAATGGAAGTGCATCAGAGAACTGCTCCAGATACAAACACTGGCTTAATTAAAGGCAGCAATATGTTCCACCACACTAACAATTCTCCTTTGCGCAATAATGCAAAAATTAGACAATGGATATAAAAAGTCTACATACACCCTGTTCAAATTCAGATTTTTGTAATATAAAACAAAGAAAATCTCTTCAAAACTTTTGCCACCATTAATCCAAGTGGTCGCCATATTGGCTGCATCCCCTGTCCATGACGTCACCCTGGACATTCGCCCTTGAAAACGCCCCTTCTGACACTGAAGCTCTTTTCAAAGAAGAGAATATCACACAACCGAGTGAAGTTACTGGGGCAATATTACCCTATTGTTTTGAGCCATATTTCGATGACATGTGATCAAGGCCAAACCATCTCCCCGGCCTATACACCTCTGCGCGGCAGTGATAATTGCCCACTTCCGCGGCGGACATGAGCCACCAAGGCGACAAGCCACCACAGCCGACAAGGCCGGTAGGGATTCACAAGGCCTGCGGAGGCCGTCCTTCAGCGGCTGCTGCACAGAAGCCTTCCATTGCGCACATCGACACATTTAGAAACTCTGATTTATGGATTACGCCCCCCCCCAACTATTTTTTTCGTAGCTGTATACACACCTTCCTGTCATTTGGAACCCACAAAGCACTCGTCCATTGCACCCATGCAATCCATTTTTCACAATGAATCGGGTCTCTTGCAAACTTATGAAGGGTAAATCCATCCTCCCGAGTGTTAAAGCAATCTCCAGCAATGCAACGAGCCGGCATTTTGGCTAACACGAAGGAACAACGAGCTACCTTCCCTAACTAACTAATAGAAACAAACCAGTCCACTTGAGAGTGGTCCTGCCATGTACGTCACTTCCTGCTTCTTCTCGAAAACAAATCCCTCGAGAGGATTTTCATGGCGTGAGTTACAAAAAGCTGTATACGTCAAAATCATGTTTTGTGGCGAAAAAAAGCATGGGTCCATGTCGGCTGCCGTTTTTTCATTAACAACATACTAAAAATCATGTATTTCATGAGTGGCCCTTTAAGTAAAACCAAAAGTACTCCTCAAAATATTTACTTGAGTATGAAAGTACTCAATACTACTCAAGGGTAACTGTTTGTAAGTTTATTATTTTTAAATCACATTATGAACACCAAATAAAATGAGTCCACAGATAGCTGCCTCCACTTAAATTTTTGTGTGCGTGCATGTGTGTGTCTGTGTGTACGAGTGAGAAAGAGCGATATTGTGGCACATATCCAGAAAAAGCATGTTTTACAGTGGCTTATGACCAAAAAATTTGGCTAATGTTGCCATATGCTCTGGCAAAATAATATAAACATCTGACACATACCGCATGGTCTTTCTCAAGTTAGAAGTGGGATGAAATGTCCACGTTTGGTCAGACGCAAGACTACATCATCATCACATCATAAATCTATTGTTATTCAGCACCTGCAAAGTAAACACTCCCGGACACTGTTTTATTTTTTTCTTCCCCAAAATGAACCATTTTGATTGCCGTGCAAAGGCTTTGTGTATAGTCACGTGACTGCCTTGTGCCTTCTGATTAGTGAATTGTAGTCAAACAACACTAGTGATCACCTTGGCTTACCACAACAGTGCCATATGCGGAAGTCAAGGGTGAAGTTGAAATATAGATTGCGCATAAAATGAATAAAGAAAAGTAGCAAACAACATGTCAATTGCAATCGAGTAAAAGTATAATTTCTTAACATGAAAATAATTTAATACTCAACGAACAGTAAAAAGTATACTGCATTCCAACTACTCTGACAAGTACAATTTATCCAAAATGTTACGGCGTAAATGTAATGCATTCTTAACCACCTCTCCCTACAACCTGGACAACAATTGGGGGGGGTGGGGAAGATGATAAATCTTTTAAGAGTCAAATTAAAAATAAGATGTGGTTGCACAAGTGTACACACCCTCTTGGGAGGTGACTTAAATTTAACAAATCACATCCTAACGTTAAGTTAAATGAGAGCTACCACACACCAATCACCATTTAAAATGCTGCAAATAAAATTCTTCAATTCTAGTTGACTTTTCCTGACATTTTTGTCGTTACATCTCACAGCACAAGCCATTGTTCAAAGTGTTTTCACATTAATATGAAATTTCGTGGTGATCAGTCTGGAGAATGGTACATAGGAATTTCCAAGGCATTAAATATAATACAAAACAAAGTCATGATAGTCATCATAAAGTAAAAAAATAAATGAAAAATTGAATACTGACAAATAGCAAGTTGACCAAAAACTGGATGTCTCTTCAAAATTCATGAAAAGATAAGAATAAAGCAACTTTGAAGCCAGAGCATGGAATTTCTGGCAGGAGACAACAATCTGCCATTTTTATATATCTGAACCATAGGGCGGGGTGGCTGGCCTTTGGAGGAAAATGGATTAGAGTCAGCTAAAACAGTGTTTGAACACTTTGGTCATCATTTCAAAACATCACGAAAAAAAACCAATACCAAAAATGAAGAGTGGTGGTGGCACCAGCATGTTTTAGGGGTGTTTTTCCTCAGCAGGAAGTGGGATCTTAGTCAAGGTAAAAGTAATTATGAGCAGTTTGTAATACTTTTCAGTGTGAGCACAAAACTTTCAGACTTCTGCTAGAAAGCAAAATAATGTCAAGAAAAGCCTACCTAAACATCTGAAATGTATTTATGTTTAATGAGAGGCACTGCATTGTGGGAGGTATGTGCCGACTCCCATTTAACACAAATTTCAAATTGCTTGATAAATTGAAGTCGGCAACATCACCAGTTATAAAAGGGTGTGTCCAGTTGCACAACAAAATTAGCTTGGATTCTTTTTTTGTTTAATTTTATTTCCCTTCTGCCAAAAGAGGATTCTTTTTCAAACTAAATTGTACAGGAAATAATTTTTTTTTTTTTTTTAAATAACAAAAACCTGGTATTTGAACTTGGGTGTGTAAACTTTTTATAGCCACGGTAGTACCTAATGGCTGGATATAAATTGCAGGATATGATTTGTTTTGTTTATTTACAACAACCCATACCCTGTATCAATTTGTTTACATTAACTGAAGTCATGAAACTCAAAAATAAAAAAGTGAACTGCCAAATATAAAGCATATATATTTATCCATCCATCCATCCATCCATCCATTTTCTTAGCCCCTTATCCTCATGAGGGTCACGGGAGTGCTGGAGCCTGTCCCAGCTGTCAACGGGCAGGAGGCGGGATACACCCTGAACATGGAGACAAACAGCCGCACTCACAATCAAAACCTAGGAACAATTTAAGAGTGTCCAATTAATGTTACATGTTTTTGGGATGTGGGAGGAAACCGGAGTGCCCGGAGAAAACCCACGATAGCACGGGGAGAACATGCAAACTCCACACAGGCGGGTCCGGGATATATATATATATATGTATATATATATATATATATTTTTTTTTTACATATATTTAAGTGGCCTGGATTCCCTTTTCCCTTTTGGCTTCAATGCAGGAAACCACAGCAATACTCTGCTGGCTGCTACTGGCAGTTATTTTCCCAATGTAATGATCGCGATATCGCTTATATATCACATTCTGAATTGATCTCTTGCTAATGCACGTTTATATTCATCAGTAAGTAGGGTTAGGTTGTAGTGTGGCTTTTTGACAATTATTTGTGCATTTCTTTAGGCAAATGCGTGTGTGCATACATCGCCAGTTGAAATATTTCAGTGAGCTCAGGCTCACTTTGAGGCAGATATCTTCATACATCGTGGATTTATTTTCTTCGTTTAGAAGAAACCTAGTCGAGGTCTAAAAAAATATACAGTGAAGAAAATAAGTATTTGAACACCCTGCTATATTGCAAATTCTCCCTCTTAGAAATCATGGAGGGGTCTGAAATTTTCATTGTAGGTGCATGTCCACTGTGAGAGAGTGATCTAAAAAAAAAAAAATCCAGAAATCACAATGTATGACTTTTTAACGATTTATTTGTATGATACAGCTGCAAATAAGTATTTGAACACCAATGTTAATATTTGGTACACTAGCCTTAGTTTGCAATTACAGAGGTCAAACGTTTCCTGTAGTTGTTCATCAGGTTTGGACACACTGTAGAAGGGATTTTGGCCCACTCCTCCACACAGATCTTCTCTACATCAGACAGGTTTCTGGGCTGTCGCTGAGAAACACAGAGTTTCAGCTCCCTCAAAAAATTTTCTATTGGGTTTATGTCTGGAGACTGGCTAGGCCATGCCGGAAGATTGATATGCTTCTTATACAGCCAGTTTTTGGTTTTCCTGGCTGTGTGCTTTGGGTCAATGTCATGTTGAAAGACCCTGCCACGACCCATCTTCAATGCTCTGACTGAGCAAAGCATGATGCTACCACCCCAATGCTTCATAGTTAGGATGGTGTTCTTGGGAGGGAACTCATTGTTGGTTGTTCCCAAAATCTCACAATGCACGGCCGCGGTCACCCTCTCCTTAATACAGTGAAGTCCTGTTGTGTAGTCCTGGTCTGATTCCTCACCATACTAAGGATCATTGAGACTCCATGAAGTGATATCTTGGATGGGGGTCCACTCCAATTGAGATTGACAGTCTTGTTTAGCTTCTTCCATTTTCTAATGATTGCTCCAACAGTGGACCTTTTTTCACCAAGCTGCTTGACAATTTCTCCGTAGACCTTTCCAGCTGTGTGGAGTTCTACAATTTTGTCCCTGGTGTCTTTGGACAGCTCTTTGGTCTCCGCCATGGTACAAGTTTGAGTCTTACTGATTGTATGGGGTGGACACGTGTCTTTGCGCAGCTAACTACCTCACACAGGGGGATCTGATTCAAGGTAATACATGGAGTCGAGGTGTACTTTTATAGGCGGACTACCAGGTCTTTGCGGGTCAGAATTTTAGCTGATAGACAGGTGTTCAAATACTTATTTGCAGCTGTATCACACAAATAAATCGTTAAAAAAAATAAACTGATTTCGGCATTTTTCTTTTTAGATTATCTCTTTCACAGTGGACATGCACCAATAATGAAAATTTCAGACCCCTCCATGATTTGTAAGTGGGAGAACTTGCAATACAGCAGGGTGTTCAAATACTAATTTTCTTCACTGTATAATTCTGTGACGGGACAAGCCGAAAGAAACTTACTAGTGTTACTGTAGTTCGTGTGTGGACATCTAGGGTGTGTCATTGACTGGCATTTTAACTGTCCAACAGTTAAAAATTATAATCAAAATCGTAATAAAAGCAACACAAATCTTTGTGTAGATTTGTTTTAAAACTGCAATAATATCTGCATGTCGACTTTTGTATCTGATTTCAAAAGTTTCATTCATGTTCTCTTATTACCGACTATCTGAAATGATTAACAATGCTCAATTACAAAAGAAACAATTACATGTAATTAGTTTATTTTTGTTTCATAATTGACATACAAAGTACAAGTAGAACACTTTCATCTCTTTGCACAGACACGTACAGAAGCTTGTAAGCAGAATTACAGGCTCAGCTCCAACACAGCTACCAACAAAGGAACTCGACTTTCCAGCACTGGACAAGTAGAGACTAGCCGGTTGCAGAGATGTACTCTGTCCAAGTCCTTCAACTCCTATATCACACATACACTATGCAAACCTGTTAATTGTCCTACTCAACTGGTACTTTTAAAAATATATTGTGATGGAGGGTGACAAGGACCTTGAAGCAAGTAAAAGACATCAAAAAGGAAATGAAAGTAAAAAATAAGCATTAAAAAGTGAATTTATGAATGAAGTTATATGCACTTTTCCAAACATCTTTCCCCAAGAGCAAAGGAACCCAAACCTAGACCCTGGGGCATCCATTTAACAACTCCCTCTTTTTTCCATTCCACCCCCACCGCTCTATAGACTCACCATGGCTTCGCATGAGAACACAAGGCGGGAGGGGCATGGAAGAGGGAGGAAAGGGGGGTGGAGACAGCCTGTATTCCCTGGAGGAAGGAGTGATTCACAGCAGCATGTGGGGAAGGAAGTGACTCATGTTTAGGCTGATGCATGCACACACACAAACACATATCCTTGTATGTGAACTAAAAACTGAATTTGTGTTGTGTTGAAGTATTCACATGTGTGGAAAACAGGACTACAGTCCAGCAGACATGTCTGTATGTTCCCAGCCAACACAATGTAATATATGTACTGTAACTGAACTAACAAAGGGACAGAGGCAATTTCTCCCTTTTGTGAATACAAAGACAGAATCAATTGAGTATATCTTCAGTTCTTAGTGATTTTAACACTGGACAAAGTCATATTTTTAACCTGAGGTAATCACTATTGCTTTCAAAAACAAGATTTTGGATTTCAAGAGCATGATTACGACTCCCGTATTTTTCAGACTCGTCGCTTTTTTTTTTTTTTTTGGCTGGGGATGAGACTTATTCTCCAGTGCGACTTATATGTGAAATTATTAAAATCCACTTTCTGAGTCGCTTATCGGTTATTTTCACTCTGACAACTAAGAGGGCGCTCTAGGTCCGTGTATCTGTGCATCCCACTTCTGAAAATTGAGCATTTCAACATTAGCTGTAACTTATAACAAGTGAGAAGGACTGTACAAAAATGCCATTGAAGACAAAATCATATTCTGCAGATTATTTTAAAAATCATTGTTATGATGTTACTAATCAATGATGATAAAAGTACTTTTTACCATGAACGCGACTTGTTGTGCTTCATACGTTGTTAGATTAAGCTTCATGCAGGCGTTGAGACTTCCGTCCGTTTATCGTGAACGTAGTTCAATTTGATTTGCCATCATGATGGTGCGATGGTGAACGGTTCTTGCCGACAAAGGCATGTCTGTCATTCGTTTGATTATCTTGTTTTTATGCAAAGTAGGCAAAATGTTTATTGGCAACATCGAGGATGAATGCTTTGGCATACTCCCCATCTGTGAATGTAGACACAGCAGAACCCTCCCTATCCACAAAGGCTGGCTATTCTTGTTGAAAACTTCTCATATTTTTTTCTTTGAGCGACCTGTGTCAAAAGCATTTCCATAATTTGTTGTTCCGACATGATCGCCGTTTGACCTGAAGCCTGCGGAGTACGGCAACCTCACTAGGACAAACAGTCTCTAAGTCACTTGCACTGCCTGTCGCCCCAAACTACGGCGAACCCACTACGACAAACCTTCTCTGTGTCATTCGCGTTGCCGGCACGACAGAAATCACATCTTCAGTATGTCGTTATGAGGGCTCCGCTAGCCATTACGCAACCACCAAAAGACCCAGGTATGACTCGCGAGCATAGGTTCCTGACCCCTGCTGTGGAAGCAATGTTTGACGGATGGAGAGTACAGCTTCTGGGTGAATCCAGCATACAACTTTCCGGGAAGTCATTGGATGGCTAGACAAAGTATGGGGTTCCGTGACAGCCAAAACCATCCTGTTGGGATTCAGAGAGGCTGGAATAGGCTAGTTGTAACGGCAACTGATGAGGAAGCGGCGTGTTGGCGACCTCTGGAGTTGGCGGAGTTGTTTAGAAGTGACACGAATGGTTTTGGTAAACATCTTAGTATGTTATTTATTCTATAGTAATCGGAATAACTGTTAATATGTTAAGTCAACATACCAGGCACGTTCTCGGTTGTGTCATGTAACGTAAGCATACTGTTCAACCTGTTGTTTCCTCTATTTAATTTTGTCATTTAAATTTAAAATGACATCTGTTCTTGGTGTTGGATTTTATCAAATAAACTTCCCTCACAAATACGACTTACAGTGCGACATGTATGTTTTCTTCTTCTTTTTTATGGATTTTATGGCTGGTGCGACTTGTACTCCGGACCAATGTCCAGTCCGGAATATACGGTACTTTGACATTGTTGTCAATTTGCTAATTGTCTACCGAAGGGCTACCACTACAATTTTTCTTGACACTCTTGTAATGTCATCATGGAAGTGCAGTGAATTATCAGTTAATCTGTTATGTACCGACAAACTCATGATCCACCCGGCATCATTGATTTAAAATTTTAGGCAAAAAAAAGTAAAAATGAAGATATAGACATATTTCATGGCAGTTGATAGCAAATGTAATCTGAACAACAAGATTTCTGGAATTAAAAACCATAAACAATGGTGACTTTAATTTGCCAGTTTTGTTGATTAAAAAAAAAAAAAAAAAAAAAAAAATTCAAATAAGGGGGCCAATAAAACTCCGAGCACAAAACATTTTTTTACACAATACAATGTCCAGGCAATAAAATGCAAGTTTAAATATTTAAGTACATTAAAGTGTACAACTAGGGGAACCAACACACTGGACAAGGTTTACAGTAACATCAAGATGGGCTACAGGGCCAGACTGCCATCACACTGAGACACTTCTGTTCATATTACCCTACAATTAATTTCTGCATATAGATCCTCTGAAAATCCTCCCCCACCATCTCTAAGGCCATCAGGACTGGGCCAAATGGTGCTTTTTAGCAGTTGCAGGACTGTTTCAACAGCACGGATTGGACATCGTTAAGGATGAGGACCCTGATGTTGTTAGAGACACTGTACTGTGTTACAGTATATCAAGAACTGTATGGAAAAGATCAGTTTAAAAACACATCCGGGTCTACCCCAACTAGAAACTCTGGATGATGAGAGGTGAAGCAGCTGCAGATGGACAGAAACATCATCTTCAGAACTGATGACAGGCCTTGCCACAGCATAGCCCGCACCAACATGAAGACAGGCATCAGGTAAGCCAAAGTGGATTTTAAGACATGGTTTGACAACCATTTGAACAGCAACAACAGCAGTCAAGCTTTGAAGGCAGTCCAACACCTAACCAACTACAGTGAAGAAAATAAGTATTTGAACACCCTCCTATATTGAAAGTTATCCCACTTGGAAATCATGGAGGGGTCTGAAATTTTCATCATAGGTACAGTATATGTCCACTGTGAGAGAGATAATCTAAAAAATGAATCCAGAAATCACAATGTATGAATTTTTTTTTAATGACAGGTGTCTTTAACGCAGCTCACAACCTCACATAGGTGCATCTGATTCAGGATATTACATGGAGTGGAGGTGGACCTTTATAGGTGGACTAACAGGTCTTTGAGGTTCAGAATTCTAGCTGATAGACATGTGTTCAAATACTTATTTGCAGCTATATCACACAAATAAATTGTGAAAAATAAATAAATAAATAGATAAATCACACATTGTGATTCCTGGATTTTTCTTTTTAGATTATCTTATCTAGTGCACCTACGATGAAAATTTCAGACCCCTCCATTATTTCTAAGTGGGAGAACTTGCAATATAGCAGGGTGTTCAAATATTTTTTTTCTTCACTGTACAAACCAGTCACCAGAGCCGCTGAGGACAACACTCAGCTGGGAGAGAAACTTTACCTCTTCTTTGATCGCTTTGAGACATCAGGAGAAACTACACTGCTACCAGTGATTGAAATAAGTTGCACCCTCATGTTGGTGATGCATGAGGTGAGGCGCACAGTGAAGGGAGTCAACGCACACAAAGCAATGAGCGCAGTGTGCCTGTCACACTGCCAATGTGTGAGTTTTTCAGAGAATATGTTTTCAACTACTGTACTGACTAAAATATTGTTCCCTTCGGATTACTGTACTGACTGTAAAAGTGTTCCCTACATGGAGCTTCCTTGTTGCTTTCACTGTTGAATCCTATTGAGAAAAGGGTGTTCATTGGATTTGGCTGATGGTATGGGCCAAGTACCAATTTCGTTTCCAGGATCGATAATCAGTATATCAGTCAATACTTGAGTGAATTCATCAGTTTGAAAGATTTTTTGGTGTTTCTCATAGCTACTTCAACCCCTGAAAGCTGGACTATTATTAGCCCATTACAGGCATTTATGTCAAGCAAAGAAAACCCAAAATGTATTCTGTAAGTCTATCTCTGATGGACAGGTGAATGTATGAAAGGTAGTAAGTTTACAGAGACCACTTCAACATACCAGCCGAAAACTCAGGACGGTGAGGAGCGTGAAAAAAGTCAGACTGGAAGGAGGAGAACGAGGGAAGGAGGCGGTGTGTCTGAGTGGGAAGGAGGAAAAGGATGTAGCATGCTCTACCAACACCACTCCCCTTAACTTCCCTCCACTCCTTTTCCTCCCCAAAACAAAAACAAAGCATACAGTTCCTGCTCTGGCAAATAACCAACAGAATCCATCTGCTTTTCCCTTGTCTTCTTTTCCTGAACAATACCGCATTTGGCTGTGGCCCGACAATCTATTTTCAACAGCTGTATTAATCAAATTACAGTTCTTAAGGTAAGTCAATTAGGTGATGCAATGTAGGCAGTGATGGACCATGAAAAAAATGAAAGTTCGAAATGGCATATCTGAACCACACAATAACCAGAACTAACAGGGATGTCTGTATCATGATACACATTTAAAAGAGGGCTCTGTATGGAGTTTGCCTGTCCGACTAATCCATGTGTGGGTTTTCTGCAGGCACTCAAGAGTTCTTCCCACATCCCAAAAGCATGCATAAATTGGAGAGTGTAAATTGCACTTAGTTGTGATTGTGAGTGCGCGTAGTTGTTTCTTTCTATATGCCATGTGATTGGCCTGCAACCACTTTAGGTTGTACCCCGCCTTGTGCCTGAAGAGAGCTGGGATAGGCTCCAGAACTCCTGCGACCCTTGTGAGGATAATCAGTTCAGAAGTTGGATGGATGGAGAGTTTTGAGCCACAACTAATGACTAATACATGCATAATACATGACGAGGGTCATAGCTCCCAGCCATTTTCGGGTGGGAGGCAGGGTACACCCTGAACTTTTTTGATCTCTGAGTTTTTGTGTCTGTGAGTATATTTTAATTAGAAGAATCAAGCACACATTTAAAATAAATGAGCACAATAAGAACACAGTGTGAACAGTTCGGGTAATCAAGAAATCTTAAAAACACAGAACAACCAGCAAAGCAAATTTAGTAATTCTTGGCAAATTATGCTTATTGTCCTTTCAATATAAGAAAACACAGTTGCGTAAAAATATGCTGTGATAAAGATTATGGCAATGTACAAAATGTATCTTCTACTGCTAAAGAATCAGAATATTAAAAAAACACTTCTTTTCTTTCGGCTTGTCCCTTTAGGGGTTAGCACAGTGTGTCATCTTTTTCCATCTAAGCCTATCTCGTGCATCCTCCTCTCCAACACCCACTGTCCTCATGTCCTCCCTCACAACATCCATCAACCATTTCTTTAGTCTTCCTCTTGCTCTTTTGCCTGGCAGCTCCAGCCTCAGCACCTTTCTACCAATATACTCACTCTCTTGCCTCTGAACATGTCCAAACCATCTAACTCTGCTCTCTCTAACCTTGTTTCCAAAACATCCAACTTTGACTGTCCCTCGAGTGAGCTCATTTCTAATCCTATCCAACCTGGTCACTCCGAGCGAGAACCTAAACATCTTCATTTCTGCTACCTCGAGTTCTGCTTCCTGTTGTTTCTTCAGTGCCACCATCTGTAATCCGTACATCATGGCTGGCCTCACCACTGTTTTATAAACTTTGGCCTTCATCCTAGCGTAGACTCTTCTGTCACATAGAACACTAGACACCTTCCACCAACTGTTCCATCCTGCTTGTACCAATTTCTTCACTTCCTTACCCCATTCACCATTGCTCTGGATTGTTGACACGAAATATTTGAAGTCATCCACCCTCGTCATCTCTTCTACCTGGAGCTTCATTCTTCCTCCTCTGCCCCTCTCAATCACGCACATATATTCTGTTTTACTTTGGCTAATCTTCATTCCTCTCCTTTCCAGTGCGTACCTCCATCTTTCTAATTGTTCCTCTGCTTGCTCCCTGCTTTCACTGCAAATCACAATATCATCTGCGAATATCATGGTCCAAGGGCATTTCAGTCTAACCTCATCTGTCAGCGTATCCATTACTACCGCAAACAGGGGCTCAGCACGGATCCCTGATGCTGTCCCACCTCCAACTTAAACTCTTCTGACAGATCTACGGTACATCTCACCGCTGTTCTGCTGCCCTCAACATGTCCTGTACTATTCTAACATATTTCTCTGCCACACCAGACTTGCGCATGCGGTACCACAGTTCCTCACTTGGTACTCTGTCATAAGCTTTCTCTAGGTCTACAAAAACAAAATGGAGCTCCTTCTGACCTTCTCTGTACTTTTCCACGAGCATCCTCAAGGCAAATAATGCATCTGTCGTACCCTTTCTAGGCATGAAACCATACTGTTGTTCACAGATACTTCTATCCTGAGTTTAGCCTCCACTACTCTTTCCCATAACTTCATTGTATGGCTCATCATCTTCATTCCTCTGTAGTTTCCGCAGTTTTGAAGATCGCCTTTATTATTAAAAATGGGCACTAGCACACTTTTCCTCCATTCTTCTGGCATCTTCTCTCCCGCTAGTATTCAATTGAATAAGTTGGACAAAAACTCCAAAGCCACCTCCCCAAATTGCTTCCATATCTCCACTCGTATGTGATTGGGACCAAATGTCTTTCCATTTTTCCATTCTGTTCAGTGCCTTTCTAACTTAGTCTTCTGCGAGCTCTTCCTGTCCATCTAGAGCCTGTCTCACCTCTTTCCGAAAGGCCACACAACATTCCTCCTTTCTCAACTTCCACCAGCTGATTCTCTGCTCTACCTTTGACTTCTTAACCTTCCTTCTCGCTACCAGAGTCATCCTACACACCACCACGCTATGCTGTCGAGCTACACTTTCCCCCACCACTACATTACAGTCGGTAACCTCCTTCAGATTACACTGTCGGCACAAATTATAATCCACCTGCGTGCTTTTACCTCCGCTCCTGTAGGTCACTCTATGTTCCTGTCTCGTCTGGAAATAAGTGTTCACCACTGCCAATTCCATCCTTTTTGCGAAGTCCACCACCGTCTGACCATCAAAGTTCCTTTGCTGTAGCCCGTACTTACCCATCACTTCTTCATTGCCCCCGTTTCCTTCGCCAACATGTCCATTGAAATCTGCAGCAATCACAACTCTCTCTCTGTCTGGGATGCCCAGGGGTACTTCCTCTAGTTCCGTCTAGAATTTCTCTTTCAACTCATGGTTACATCCTACCTGTGAGGCATAGCTGCTAACCACATTCTACTGAACACCCTCAATTTCCAATTTCAGTCTCATCACTAGATATGATACTCTTTTCACCTCCAAGACATTCTTAGCCAGCTCTTCCTTTAAAATAACCCCTACTCCAATTCTCTTCCCATCTACTCCATGATAAAATTTAAACCCTTCACCTAAACTTCTCTCCTTACTCCCTTCTCACTTGCTCTCTTGGATCCACAATATATGAACCATTTTCCTAATCATCATGTCAACTAACTCATGAGCTTTTCCTATCATAGTCCCAACATTCAAAGTCCTTTTTTTTGTCTTCGACTTACATTATCTGAATTTCTACCTGCGCCTTGCACATTAACATTTCCGGGTGCAGGCATAGGAAGCCCGGGCCAAGACCTAACTGTTATGGAATTCGTATGATGAATGCTCATTTTTGGGACAGCTTTACGCCGGATGCCCTCTGCATTTAATTGGACTTGGGACCGGCCGGCAGGTACCACAAAATTGTGCTGCCCAACAGGGTGCAGATAGTCAAAAAGAAGAAGCAATCAAATAAACACAGTCAGCACATAAGATACACAATTAACATACTACCTAATGTATGTTAAAATTAAGGTCAAATGAAAGCAATCACATAAACAGTCAGCACAAATTGTACATAAATCACATACTAACTGTGTGAAAATATAAAGCATATGGTGATTTAAAGGATATGTGGATGGAAGGGATTCAAACCACAATGGCCCTCACTCTAGGAGTTGAAGGTTGGTTTGAGTCCACGATTGATGTTTGGTTCTCGTTGTATACAAAACAAAAGTAATGTTATTAGCGCGCTAAACTAGGCTAACTTGGGCCGAGCAGCTTCAATGCGAACGATACGGCTCCAATTTGAGATGTACTAAGATAAGACGTTAAATTTCCTTTCAGTTCTCATGGCCCTCGTTGTACAAGTTATGAAGTTACGTTCGATGTTTCTTCCACAGCACGGATTGATTACAAATTCGTCTCGTTGTTAAGACTGCTAAGCTACAGTAGTCTGTGCCAATAAGTGAGTTTAAGTTTACGTGTCCACTCGCCAGCTTCCTAATAAGTACTCACAGTCCTCGTTGTTTACGATACGTTGGTTTTGTAGGTCGTGTAAGTATTAGCGTTTGATGTTTACCTTACCTTTACGTACGCGACTTGATGTTAAGGAGCTAGGGTAGGTCGCGTAGCTACAATGCGAATGAATATGGTTCCAATTTGGGTGCAAAAATTACACAGATGATGATTTTAGTCCACTGAAGTCATCACCAGGAGCATCCCACGTCGAGTCTTCATCACATTTGGTCCAAATTCAGCAGTATTTATTTATTGTACAGTCGTGCACGTCAGAGTCTCCTTGATTTGTTGTTACCAGTACGGGGACTGGAAGCAAGTCAGATTAAAAGATATATATATTTATATTAATAATTAAAAATATTAAAAAGTATAAAAAATATATATTTTTAAAAAGTGCTGAATCATTCAACTTAGAAAAATGGTACAGCTGAGCTTAACCCATGAAAAGGTGAGTTCCTGCAATAAGGGATTAAAGTGTTTGTAAAATATGACCTTGTTACTGCCAGTGACAGCTTTGTAAAGTCAAATATCCATTTGAAAATGTTCATTCAAACGTGGCACAATCAGTTGCATGCTCAATTCTTTTTCTCGTGTTATTTTAGTCAGTTGTAAGAGATGCTTGTGAAAATGTGAAGACTTTTATTGTCTCACCTCATTTATGAACTTGATGCACTCCAGAAACATGTAGTCATGCTGATGTTCGTTTACCACCCTCTCATCAACAAAGTGGCGAGGTTCTAGCGTTGGGTGATCTATTGGAGAAAGTGGTGCAATTTAAAATATTTACCACTAGGTGTCACTGTGTTCTCATTTGTTCTATGCAAAACTCAACATTGCAGGTCGGAAGATTACAATACATTCAAGTACTGTAATCAGAAACAATATCCCCCCATACTTGCTCTGCTGCAGTATTTGAATGAATAACCATTCAATGTATGTACAATCAGAAACCAATGATGGCAAAAAAGTACAAACAAATACACAGGAATAAAAAAATGTTTGTAGTAGTCACTTTTTTTGGGACCCAAAAAATGAACTGTAGTCCTTTAATTACTTTTGATTATCCTTGAAATGATTAAATTTTCACTACTTGTGATGCACATAATTTGGTTGATCTGTCTCACAGCTAACAATAGTATATACAAAAAAAAAGCAGTCGCTGCCCATCCATCTATTTTCTGAGCCGCTTATCCTCACAAGCCTCGTGAGAGTGTAGTAACCTATCCCGGCTGTCATCGAGTAGGAGGCAGGGTACACCCTGAACTGGTTGCCAGCTAATCGCCGGGCACATGGAGACAGTCGCACTCACAATCACACGTAGGGGCAATTTAGTCTCCAATTAATGCATGTTTTGGGGATATGGGAGGAAACCAGAGAGCCTGGAGAAAACCCATGGAGGCACGGTGCGAAAATCAAAATTCCACAGAGGGGAAGGCCGGAATTAGAATCCCGGTTCTCAAAACTGTGAGGCCAACGCTCTACAGCTGCGCCACCATGGCACCTAGCCGCTGCCCATAAAAGGCAATTTGTGACAATTGCGTACTTCCTAGAGCAAGGCAGGGAAACGTAGATGATTGCTGTTATATATGTTGTATCTGTTATGCTTCTTTAGGTCCAATGTAGTTATTTTCTTTGCAGGCAGTTGAGTACAGTGGAATATGTTGACACTTAGCAACATAATCTGACAGGCAGCGGAGCTATGTACGTCATGAGCTGCCACCTTGCAATGTTGCCCTCTCCAAACAACAACAGGCTTTTGCCCACAACTGACACAAACATGGTGAGGAGCGAAGGTGAGGGGAGGGGGGGGGGGAACAGCAAGTGTCCCCTTACTGCTCTTACTTTGACAGATACCAAGTCTGACCAGTGAAAGGCAGTATGGTGCCACAGAGGATTCAAAGCTTTGACAATAATTATACAAGAAAAAGGTCAAACTGTGAGCCTCTTTGGTCTCCTTATCATTTGTGTGGTGGTGAATAACTCGAGATGTACCAATACACAACTAAAAGGTAAAGCTAGCAAAAACTAAAAGCTAATTTGTTTAAATTTTGCTATATAGATAAAAGTTGGATTGTTCTACTAGACTATTCCTTAAGTTTTTGTGAAAGATTGTTTCAAACATTTGTTTTTGTTAAACATCTTTATAAGGCCTTCTAAGATTTTATTGATATTTTATTACAATTATGTGACAGTTCACCTTAAAACGGGACATTATTCTGTAGGTATCTTAAAAACACTTGTTTTAAGACTTTGCAAAGCAAAGCCAATTTATTTGTATAGCGCATTTCATAAACTAGGTAACTCAATGCGCTCTACATGATTGAAGGCATTCAAATACATATATAAAAACATTTGGAAAAAGTACAATTAAAACAGCTTTTAGTGCAAGACATCACTGAAAAGTGGAAGTACTACACAATGCATGAGAAAATACGTTTTTAACACTCATACTGAGGGCTGACGTCATGTCTGTTGGCAATTTATTCCATGTTTTTTTGGCAACGTAGTAGCTAAATGCTGTTTCACCACATTTGCTTTCAACTCTGCATTCCATTATTAGACCCGAGTCAGTCGATCTCAGAGCCCTACTGGGTTTATATTCATAAGCATTTCTTTCATGTATTCAGGACCTACACCATATTGTGATTTATAGACCAGTAGCGGAACTTTAAATTTTATTCTAAAACTGACTGGAAGCCATTGTACACTTTAAATTTGGAGTTATATGCTCTGACCGCTTTGTTCTGGTCACAACCCGAGCTGCAGTAATATGAACGAGCTGTAGCTGTTTATTGCTCTTTTTGGGGAGCCTAGTCAGAAGAGCATTAAAATAGTCAACTCTATCTCAGATAAAAGCGTGGATGAGCTTCTCCTGGTCTGCTTGACATATGCAAGCCTTCACTATAGATATGTTCTTCAGATGGTAAAAGGCAGTTTTGTGATTGATTTGATATGACTGTTGAAGGTCAGGTTGGAATCTATCAGAATACCAAGGTTTCAGACTTGGTCTTTGGTTTTTAAAGATAGTGAGTCCAGGTATTTAAGAAGGTATTTTTTATTTAATTCCAAAACAATTCTCAATTTTGTTGTGGTTTAGTTGAAGGAACCTTTGGCTCACCCAACTGTATAGCTATGATTATCAGACTAAGGTTCTGGAAAATTTGACCCAAGGTAAGCATATTAGCATATACAGGCTTAACAGGAGGGATCTAAGAACTGACCCTTGAGGGACTCCATATGTCATTGCCTTTTGTTGAGATTGAGCGCTTCCAATGGTTACAAAACAGCTCCTTTCCTCCAGGAAGGACCTGAACCAAGAAATAAATCTGCAGGTTGGGTGTCAATTAACTCACGTCAGTTAATCTATCAGGAGTTTCCAAAGCCATGGCCTTATCATCTGGACTTCCCCATGTTATTTAACTTTTTGTGTAAACACTTTTGACCTCAAAGAAAATATAGCATTCTCTAGAAATTCTCTGTCATTATTGTGACATTAAACAAAATTCAACAATTTTGGTGATCCTGACTGACCAGAAACAGGGAAGGTTTACCGTAAGTCATGGCCTACAGAGCGCACCTGGTTATAAGCTTCACCTGATACATTTGTAAAGGAAATACCATTTGGTACATATATGGGCTGCAGCCATGTAAAAGCCGCAACTGCCCACATTGAAACCGACATTGAAACACGAGATATTTACAAAGAAAGACAGTACACAGAGAGTTTAACGCAATCAACACTGTGATAACGCTAGCGCCACCGCGCTAACGGGGCCGGTTAAAAAAAAAACAAAAAAAACCCATACTGGTTAAAATCACAGTAGGGATGGTGTTTTCGGGATGGAACTCATCATTCGTCTTCCTCCGAACACAGTTAGTAGAATTATGACCAAAAAGTTCCATTCTGGGGGAAAAAAAAAAAAAAAAAAAAAAAAAAAAAAAAAAAAAACTCTCTCCCATGACTCCTCTGTATCATCCAAATGGTCATTGGCAAATTGACATATGCTGGTTTAAGCAGGGGAACCTTCCGTGCCATGCATGATTTCAAACAATGACATATTACCAAGAGTGACCTTAGAAATGGTGGTCCCAGCTCTTTTCAGGTCAATGACCAAGTCCTGTTGTGTAGTCCTGGGCTGATTTCTTACCTTTCTAAGGATCATTGAGACCCCACGAGGTGATATCTTGCATGGGGGCTCCACTCCGGTTGAGATTGACCGTCATGTTTAGCTTCTTCCATTTTCTAATGATTGCTCTAACAGTGGACCTTTTCTCATCAAGCTGCCTGGCAATTTCTCTGTAGCCCTTTCCAGCCGTGTGGAGTTGTACAATTTTGTCTCTGGTGTCTTTGGACAGCTCTTTTGTATTGCCCATGTTATAAGTTTGAGTCTTAATGATTGTACGGGGTGGACAGGTGTCTTTATGCAGAAAACGACCTCACATCACATCCGACTTAGGATAACACATGGAGTGGAGGTGGACTTTTGGTCTTCGAGGGTCAGAATTCTAGCTGATAGACATGATGGTAGACATGATTTATGTGTGTGATACAGCTGCAAATAAGTATTTGAACACCTGTCTATCAGCTAGAATTCTGACCCTCAAAGACCTGTTGGTCCACCTTTAAAAGTCCACCTCCACTCCATGTATTATCCTGAATCAGATGTAACTGTCTGAGGTCGTTAGCTGCATAAAGACACCTGTCCATCCCATACAATGACTAAGACTCAAACTTGTAACATGGCCAAGACTAAAGGGCTTTCCAAAGACATCAGAGACAAAATTGTACAACTCCACACGGCTGGAAAGGGCTACGGAGAAATTGCCAAGCAACTTGGTGAAAACAGGTCCACTGTTGGAGCGATCATTAGAATATGGAAGAAGCTAAACATGATGATTATTCTCAATCGGAGTGGATCCCCATACAAGATATCACCTGGTGGGGTTTCAATGATCCTTAGAAAGATGAGAAATCATCTGATTTAGGATAATACATGGAGTAGAGGTGGACTTTTAAAGGTGGACTAAGAGGTCCAATCCTGCATTGTGGTTTCTGGATTTTTCTTTTTAGATTATATCTCTTACAGGGGACATGGACCTATGGTGAAAATTTCAGACCCCTCCATGATTTCTAAGCGGGAGAACTTGCAATATAGCAGGATGCTCAAATACTCATTTTCTTCACTGTATGTGTACTGCGAGTTCCTGGCAACCAGTTCAGGGTGTACCCCGCCTCCTGCCCGATGATAGCTGGGATAGGATCCAGCACTGCGTGACCCTTAATTTCTTACCAGTATTCAGATTTTTTTTTAATTCCTGATTTTGTTTCATGAGATTGAAGCCCATGTAAGGTAAAAATAAACACATACTTGAAATTGTTTCAATTGTGGGGCCTGAATCAAGCCATGAAAGTTTAATTTTTTTAAAAAGAAATGTGGAAATGAACTTTTTCATGGTATTCAAATTTTTAGAAAAAGTCTGAATAGGAGTTTTGTTTTATCACTCGGTATGTCTTTTCTCTGACATCTAACACAAATGCATCTTTTATTCAGAGTTCATTCTTTAGTTTTCTTTTACAAACAATCCATTTGTCACTGAAACAGCCTGTACCTTTGTCAATTGAGAGAGCCGCATTATGTTGCTCCAATGCACCACAAAGATCTGTGTACATTTTACACTCACACAATAGCAGAAAGCAAAACAAATGATGAGATACAAATGAATTTGTGAATGTGTTGGACGTACTGCATGACTTTACTGTTACTATGATTATGAAAAGACAAAAGTGTCATGGGTTAAATGAGTGGTTAACATAATTTATGCACTTGCAGCCACAGTATGACGGGAACCGTAAATGCTGCAACTCAGATGATTTAATGAAGATCTTTGTCTTTCGTGTTCTGCACTTGTCGTTACCGTTCTGCAAGAAGTGTGTTGGAGTGGCCCACTGCCATGTGCGCTGTCAAAAAGGACTCCCTTTTCTATCAATGTCTATAACGACAAATCATGGCTGTTTCAGCATTTAAGACTTTCACTCATAAAACCAAGGAAGAATAAATAAAGGGCAACAAATTTAAATTTTTCAAATGATATGATAATGATCCATATATTTATCATTTCACTGTTACTTTTCAGGAGGGGTTTTTGTAGTGAATTGTTCCTTGTATTTTCTTCCAGAAAGTGTGAGCATGAGGTCACTTCCCAAGAGCTAACTTTCCATTTCATGTCACAATCGGGAAGCCCTTGGCTCGGCTGAATGCCGTGTTGACTGCACAAAAACAATTTCTAACAGTAAATGTGCAGTCAAAAAAAAAAAAAAAAAGATTTGAGATCGTAAATGCTGAATGTTTGTTATTTACAACTGTAGGGATTGACCATTTTCTGAGCAGATACAGTAGGCGAGTTAAAACTATTTGGAATACTTTCAGAGACATCCGTACCTGTGCTGAAATTGATTGATCGAGGGTTGGGAATGTTCGAATCGAACCTAATTACCCCAGTGCAATCTGTAGGCCGGTCCCAAGCCCAGATAAATGCAAGAGGGTTGCATCAGGAAGGGCATCCGGCGTAAAACTGTGCCAAACAAAAACGAGCGTTCATCGAAAGAATACCATACCGGATCTGTCTTTTCTCGCGTTAACAATGCCGACCCCCGGCACAATTAACCTACAGGGTGTCAGTGGAAATTCAGCTACTGTGGGTTGAAAACAAACAAGAGGAAAGCAGATTCATCAGCAGAAGAAGAAGAAGAAAGCACAGACTACACTGCTGTCTGTAGGGACTTCGAACGTTGGAACTATGAATGGAAAAGCTCAGGAGTTGGCTGATATGATGATTGACATGATGAGAAAGGTTCATACAGTGCCCCCCTCGAACTTTTCAACCTTTTGCTACATTTCAGGCTTCAAAAATAAAGTTATATATATTTTTTAAGAATTAACAACAAGTGGGACACAATCGTGAAGTGAAACAAAATTTATTGGATATTTTAAACTTTTTAAAATGAAAACAGTTTTGCACATCGAGGGACTGAAATTCTTCCACACTTATTTGCAAAACAGCTTGAGCTCACTGAGGTTGGATGGAGAGCGTTTGTGAACAGCAGTCTTCAGGTCTGCCCATACATTACACATTATTGATTGGATTGAGGTCTGGAGTTTGACTTGGCCACTCTCACACCTACATAGGTTTATTTGTGAACCATTCCATTTTAGATGTGGGTTTTTGTTTTGGACCGTAGTTCTGTTGGAAGATAAATCTCCATACCAGTCTCTTTTGCAGAATGCAACAGATTTTCTTCCATAATGGTCCTGTATTTGGCTCAATTCATCTTCCCATCAATTTTAACCATTTTCCTGTCCCTGCTGAAGAAAAGCAAGCCCAAACCATAAAGCTGCCACCACCATGTTTGACAGTGGGGATGGTTTGTTCAGGGTGATGAGCTGTGTTGCTTTTATGCCAAACATATAATTTTTGCATTGTGGCCAAGAGTTTGATTTTGGTTTCATCTGACAAGAGCACCTTCTTCCACATATTTGGTGTGTCTCCCAGGTGGCTTGTGGCAAACTTTAAACAAGACTTTATATGGACACCTTTCAGAAATGGCTTTCTTCTTGCCATTCTTCCACAAAGGAGCAGATTTGTGCAGTGTACGATTGATTATTGTCCTATGAATAGACTGGCCTACTTCAGCTGTAGATCTCTGCAGTTCATCCAGAGTGATCATGGACCTCTTGACTGCATCTTTGATCTGTCTTCTCCTTGTTCGAGGTGAAAGTTTAAAGGGATGGCCGGGTCTTGGTCAGGTGGATTCTAGTTATCATCATCAGTCAACATTGGATCATTCAGAGATCCTCAATGAACTTCTGGAGTGAGTTTGCTGCACTTAAAAGTAAAGGGGCCGAAAAATATTGCAAATATTTTCATTTGAAAAAAAAGTATAAAATAGCCAATAATTTTTGTTCCACTTCACGATTGTGTCCCACTTGTCATTGATTCTTGACAAAAAAATAAAAATAAAAATGACATGTTTATGTTTGAAACCTGAAATGTGGCGAAAGGTTGGAAAGTTCAAGGGGCCCAAATACTTTCACAAGGCACTATATTGTGTATTATAGAGAGCAGGTGGAAAGGTAGTAAGGCTAGAAGTGTAGGAGCAGGGTTTAAATTATTTTACCATGGAGTAGGAGAGGTGGCTGTGGAGTTTTTAACCAACTTAGTCAACAGAATACTAGCGGGTGAGAAGGTGCCTGAAGAATAGAGGACAAAAGTGTGCTAGTTCCCATTTTTAAGAACAAAGGTGATTTGCAGAGGCATGGGAACTATTGAAGAATAAAGCTGATGAGCCACACAATGAAGTTATGGGAAAGAGTAGTGGAGGCTAGACTCTGGACACAAGTAAATATCTGTGAGCAACAGTATGGTTTCATGCCTAGAAAGAGTACCACAGATGCATTATTTGCTTTGAGGATGCTAGTGGAAAAGTAGAGAGAAGGTCAGAAGGGGCTACACTGTGTCTTTGTGGATCTCGAGCAGGGGTCATCAACCTTTTTTAGGCTGAGGGCTACTTCGTGAGAACTGATTGGGCTACATGACTTGTTTGAAGCAAACTTCAGTCATAGTTCATTATACATAAGATATTTTCCTTTTAATGTTTTTGTATGATGTGACATTACAGGTATTTTAAAAATTTAAATAACATAAGCAAGTCAGTCAAAATTTTAAGCTGTGGTGTTTTTAGAACATGCTTCGCGGGCACCTTAAATTGTCCTCGCGAGCTACCATGCGCCCGTGGGCATCGCGTTGGTGACCCCTGATCTAGAGAAAGCCTATGACAGAGTACCAAGGGAGGAACTGTGGCACTACATGCGTAAGTCTGGTGTGGAGAAATATGTTAAAATAGTACAGGACATGTATGAGGGCTGCAGAACAGTGGTGAGGTGTGCCATAAGTGTGACAGTAGAATTTAAGGTGGAGGTGGAACTGCATCAGGGATCAGCAACTGAGTATCTTGGTAGAAGGGTGCTGAGGATGGAGCTGCCAGGCAAAAGGGCGAGAGGAAGACCAAAGAGAAGGTTGATGGAAGACATGAGGGCAGTGGGTGTGAGAGAGGAAGATGCCGGGGATAGGCTAAGATGGAAAAAGTAGACACGCTGCGGCGACCCCTAACGGGACAAGCTGAAAGGGGAAAAAAAAAATAAAAAAATATATATATATATATATATATATATATATATATACACATATATACACACACACAAACGCACATGTGCCCCTCTTAATCTTTTCCAGTTTGTTGCTCTCCCCGTCTGTGATATGAATCATTGCAAGTTGGGCTCAGTTCACATGCTATTCAACTACTTGTGGGGGTGCAATGCGGCCTGTCAGTGCCCCATACCTGTCCTAGTGATAGCTGCTTGGCCAGAGTAAATAATCAAATGAGAAAGATTTCACAAGAAAGATTGCCAAGAACCTGATAAACCAGCTCCAGAAAGCCAGTCTGAATATGTTAACTTTCAAACTCTGTCTATTGAAAATGAGGAAATACAGTATGATAGGGAAATGAAACTTTTCTTTTAATTGTAGTTAAACATTTTCTTACCAACAAATTGTGAGCTACCCCATATAAAAGGTAAAAACTGGAAGTCATCGAGACCCCATACACCTTGGCTCCCAGCTGGTTCCATTCTATAGGTCCTCTGAAGCTTCCTCATTACTGAGAGATATCTGAGGGAGGGAAAAATGGTTGATTTGAAGTGACTAAAATTAAGTGAAAAGGATGATTTGAAGGGCAGTTAGTTACACAAAGCCTTGAAATTCAATGGAATTTTCTGGCACCTTTTTTTTCCCCTCAAAAATGTATAACTTTGTCTATCCTACTCTATTGTGTAAAAAGGAAAAAAACTAATATCACCAAGTCCACAATAAACACTTACTTGTTAAAAACCTTGAAAACTATTGCCAGTTGATCATCTACTTTAAGAGCTCCAACCTTACAAAGACAGCAGAGGAATGCAGCAAAAGCAGCTTCATGACCTGAAAAGGAAAAACATGACATGAAATAAGATCAGAAACTGTGCAAGTGCAATTCCACTCTGTGAGCAGAATGTGAACAACCGTAATTTTTCTCAAAAAAATAATTATTCAATCATTTCTAATGGACTAAGTCAGTCTTTTCTTTTTCTAAATTTGTGCTCCTCCTGAAACGAAGTTCCACCAAAACGTACTCTGTCCAACAGAAAAGTAGTGCTTTGGCACCATCTTTTGGCGTCTTGTGCGAAGGAAATTTGGTGAAGTGTGGGGAGGTTCTTTTATTGGACAGGCCAAAGCATCAATTTATAGAAAATTATTGCATTGGCACCATCTTGTTGGCTCTAATAACTATTGTGAAAATTTAAGGAGTGCATTTTTACTGTGGTGTGCTTAACCCCTTCATGAGCATGTTTTTTTTTTTTTTTGGCAATTATTTCCCCATTCAATTTTAAACACCCAAAAGGTGGTGAACAAGCACTAAAAACACCTGAATGTGTTGGGGTCAACGACCAATTTTGAATAAATCGAGTGGTGTGAAAAAAGGGCTTGCCCTCATAATTTTTTTTTTTTGGTCACTCTTAAATACAGTGGAACCACTACTTACAAAATTAATTCGTTTCGTAAGTCATTTTGTGATGTGAATTTTTCATAAGTAGACTCTCTTTTTACATGTAAATAGTCTAATTCGTTCCAAGCACTCCGACCCCCATAAGCATTCAAAGTACATAATGTACAGAATAATACAAATTATATTAATTTTTGCTTGGCGTTGGGAGACAATGCGAAGAGAAGGGTGAATGTCCAGCATAAGGCATCGTGGGGGACAGAGAAGGCTGTAAATGTTAGATAGCTGAAAGTAAACATAAGTATGAATGGACCCACGGACAACTTAATTCCACTAAGGTTTCTTGGGCCCCATGGTGAATAAAGATGAATAAACTTGCAAAAAATAACAAAAAAGTTGTAGTTTACCAATATGTGTTAGCGTGTGACAGCATCTGAAAACACATCATGATTTTGTCACAGTCGAGTGTCCAAGGGAAACGTAAAACATCATGATTAAAGACTGACATCCCTCCTAGCATATGTATTCCCAGGAAAAGGCCACGGTGATAGCCAATGGCAGAGCACCTCTATTGCGCCACATAAACCGAGATACATGATGTTGACATGAGGTGGAATTTGGGGACTGCGTATCGAGGGCCCATTTTTTCATTTTGTATCCTGAATTTTTTTGTTACAAGAGATGTTCGTAAGTCGAGCTACCACTGTATCTTATCAATCTACGGAACCCTGTTGATATGTCACAGCATACCAACAAAAAAACAATAAGATTCAGGTCAGGCCTTTGACAAAGATAATTGAAATTCTTTATTTTGCTTTACTTAAGCCATTCAGAGGTGGAGTTGCTGCTGTGTTTTTGCTTGACTTTGTCCAGCTGCAGAAAGCATGTCTAATTCAGCCTGAGGTCACAAACAGATGGGGGGACATTCTCCGTCAGGATTTTGGGGTAGAGTGCAGAATTCATAGTTTAATTTATCACAGCAACTCTTCCACATCCACAACTTCCAAGTCATGGGGATCATCAAGATGTCTTGATGAATTGAGATGAACCTAAATGTTTCCTTTTGCTCAGCGGTGGTTTTCATCCTGGAACTCTGTCATGGAGACCATTTTTAGAGAGTTTCTTTCTTATGGTGGAGTCATGAACACTGACCTTAAAGGTCAAGTGTCATGAAATGGATGATTTTTGGTATATTATTAATGAAAAACCCACAACCAATATGGTCCCATGTGTTTTTTTTCCCCACCACAAAACATGACTTTGACGTATACATCTTTTTGTAACTCCCGCCATGAAAATCCTCTCGAGGGATTTGTTTTCCAGAAGAAGCAGGAAGTGACGTAAAGGACAGTGGCACCCCCTAGTGGATTCGTTTGTTTCCATTAGTTCTACCTCCGGGAAGGTAGCTCGTTGTTCCTTCGTGTTAGCCAAAATGCCGGCTCATTGCATTGCTGGACATTGCTCGAACACTCGGGAGAATGGAAATACGCTTCATAAGTTTGAAAGAGACCCTGTTCGTTGTGAAAAATGGATTGCACAGGTGCAGAGGACGAGAGCTTTGTGGGTTCAAAATAACAGGTAGGCAGTAATGCGCCCCGGCTCGACGGTCTTCAACAAGTACAGCGGCGGCTTTGAATGTACCCCTAAAAGCAGCTTGGCTCAGTTCCACCTCCTCCTTATATGCCACGGCGCAGAAAATCAGCCAATCCGGCAGGCTGCGATGAGCCGCAACGGCTCATCAACACCGCGGAAGTGGACCGGACGGGGATGCAGTTTGGCCGTGATCGCATATCATCTGAATATGGCTCGAAACAATAGTGTAATATTGCCCCGGTAACTTCACTCGGTTGTGTGGTGTTCTCCTTTTCGCAAAGAGCTTCCGTGTCAGACGGGGCGCATTTGTCTCCCATAGTCAGGGTGCACTGTGTGTTTTCATTTGCGAATGTCCGGGTGACGTAACGGACGGAGGACGCAGCCAAGATGATGACCACTTGGATATCGTAGAATGACACTTCTGCAAATTTGCGCATGGATGACGCGCTCTCCCCTCACATTTATTTTTTCGTATAAACATTCAAGTGAATAATATTATGGGTATTTTTCATTACAATCTCTATTTTAGAATGTTTATAGGGATGCCTTAACTGATGCAAGTGAAGCCTTCAGTTCTTTGGATGTTGTTGTTGTGGGTTCTTTTGTGAATGCTTCATAAATTATCACTGTGCTCTTGGGGACACTTTAGTTGGCCGGCCACTCCTGGAAAGGTTCAACACCGTTCTATGTTTTTGTCATTTGTGGATAACAGTTCTCACTGTGGTTCGGTGGAGTCCCAAAGCTTTGGAACAAAAAGTTTTTTTTTTTTTTTTTAAAACCACACTGACAGATCTCAATTACGTGCTCTCATTTGTTCCCGATTTTCTTTAGATCTCTGCATCATGTCTAGTATTTTAGAATCTATTTGTTTACTTCACTTTGTTAGGCAGGTCCTCTTTAAGCGATTTCTTGATCGTGGCAGTGCATAGGCTAGGGGTTTCTTGAGCAATCAAGCTCAAGTATTGTAAACAAAGCAACTAGGTGGAGACTGATTCACGCAATTGTCTCAGAGTTGTCAGGACTGGGGTTCAAATCTCAGCCACGCCTGTGTGGAGTTTTTTCCCCATGTCTGCGTGGGTTTGCTCCGGGCACTCCGGTTTCCTACCACATCTCAAAAACATGCATTAATTGGAGACTATTTGCCCCTAGGTGTGATTGGCTGGCAACCAGTTCAGGGTTTACCCAGCCTTCTGCCCGAAGATTGATGGGATAGGGTCCAGCCCCAACGCGACGATACGTGGCTCAGATGATGGATATATTTTATAAACCATAGTTATGCTTTAAAAGGGGGTGGGGGCAATCACTTTTCACCCAGGGTCATATAGGTTTTAATTTTTTGCCCTCCCTTAATAAAAATCATTGAAAAATCACTTTGTGCTTTTCGTATGGTCTTTAATAATTACGTTCATTTGATATTTTAACTTGTGATGGGGAAACATTTAAGGATGACAAACGTGTGAAAAAAAAAAAATCAGAAGGGGCCTCACATTTTCAGACCACTGTCCTTGTCTTTCCAATTTCAACCTCCCCTAAAAAAGAAACTAGAAATGTGAATTGTGACTGTCATAGAAGATATGGCTAAAAATCTCCTTTATAAACTATTTCTAACATTGTTTGTGACACAAATAAGGAAAAAAAGGTCAAAAGGTTAACCATAGGACAGTTAAGAAATTTACATTTGGCGCATTTTAAGAGGATGAATTGTAAGACATTGACAAATTTGATATTTAGTGATCCAACAAGATAATGTAACACTTACATTACAGCTCTGTAGTGACATTTGTGCCGGGCACATAATCTCAGTTCAGTCCAATAGTTCGTGCAAATAAATGCCTTTGGTTTTAGCAGAGCATTATCAGAAATAAAACCATACCTGTTCCATAGTCTATCCTGGTGGAGTTCCCCACAGACTCTTTCAGGTAGACTGCTATCTCTGGAGCCGCAGTTTGTTTGTCAGCAGGTAGCACTGCTGACACCAAGGCTTCTCCTTCCTGGAGACGGCAACATAAAATTACATGGATCTACAAACAAACATAGCATCTGCTGATCTTGAGAGGGCCAATAATTTGCTATGAGGATTGGATAGGTGACTTTGAGACTTTTTTTTCTTAGCCCTGTCTAGTTTTGAGGCTCTATAACATTTTTCCCCAAACTACTTACTGCATGTGCCTTAGGGTGTATTGTGAAATGTTCGACGAGCAAGCTCTGCTACACCCAGAACCGTTAGAAAACTCAAAGCTATGTTGGAATGTGCAGTTCAGTTGTTTAGAGTGCCACAATGGGTGTGGCAGAGTGTACTGTGGCTGCTCTGATTGGGTGACAGAGCACCAGATAGGATAAGCACAGAAGCTTTTCAAGGAAGGAAGATACAAGAGTGGCAGGATGGCGGGATTTGAATTACCTCATTCGTAATTCAAAAAGAGGGAGCATGCTGTGCCTCTCAGAACACTCGCAATCAGGAATTACCGCTGCATCCCATCTTTTTCAATCACTGGGCTCTCGTCAACTCAAATGGGACCAGATACACTCATTACTATGGCAACAACAATAAGAATCAATTGCATTTTGTATATTATAAGACAAAAAGGTGGGGAAACCTGTGCTGGTGCTCACCGGTGGTCAGGAGAAGACTTACAGTGAAGAAAACAAGTATTAGAACACCCTGCTATATTGAAAGTTCTCCCACTTAGAAATCATAATGGGGTCTGAAATTTTTATCGTTGGTGCATGTCCACTGTGAGAGAGAGAATCTAAAAAGAAAAATCCAGAAATCACAACATATGATTTTTTAAACTATTTATTTGTGTTATACAGCTGCAAATACATATTTGATAAAAATGGTATATTCCTCACCTTTCTAAGGATCAGTGAGACCCAAACTTTACTGGCAAACTTAAGACAGGTTCATGGTTTGAAATCATGCATGGCACGGAAGGTTCCCCTGCTTAAACCAGCACATGTCAAGGCCTGTCTTAAGTTTGTCGATGACCATTTGGATGATTTTGTGATGAGATGAGACCAAAATGGAACTTTTTGGTCATAATTCCACTGAGTTTGGAGGAAGACGAATGATGAGTTCCCTCCCAAGAACACCATCCTAACTATGAAGCATTGGGGTGGTAGCATCATGCTTTGCTCAGTCAGAGCATTGAGGATGGGTCGTGGCTGGGTCTTTCAACATGACAATGACCCGAAGTACACAACCAGGAAACCAAGGAGTGGCTCCGTAAGAAGCATATCAAGGTTCTGGTGTGGCCTAGCCAGTCTCTAGACCTAAACCCAATAGAAAATCTTTGGAGGCAGCTGAAATACTATGTTTCTCAGCATCAGCCCAGAAACATGTCTGATCTAGAGAAGATCTGTGTGGAGGAGTGGGCCACAATCCAACCCGCAGTGTGTGCAAACCGAACAATTACAGGAAATGTTTGACCTCTGTAATTGCAAACAAAGGCTACTGTACCAAATAACATTGGTTTTCTCAGGTTTTCAAATGCTTATTTGCAGCTGTATCACACAAATAAATTTAAAAAAAATCATAGATTGTGAATTTCAGACCCCCCCTCCATGATTTCTAAGTGGGAGAACTTGAAATATAGCAGGGTGTTCAAATACTTATTTTCTTCACTGTAATTCAAAGCTTGCTTGAGATCTATTCACCTACTCTTTATACGATACAACTTGCAAGTAGGCAACAAAACGTAATGTTAGCCGAGCAAGCTAGTCCAAGAACTAACGGTTCTCCCATTTTTCTGTTGACTGATGCTCTAAAGCAGGGGTCATCAACTTTTTTGAGGCTGAGGGCTACTTCGTGAGAACTAACTGTACGAACGGCTACATGACTTGTTTGCAGGAGACTTCAGTCATTTGTTCATTAAACATACATAAAATATTTTAGTTTTAATTCTTTGTATGATGTGAATTTACAGGTATTTTAAAAACTTAAATAACATAAGCAAGTCCGATTAAAATTGTCCTCAAATTGTCCTCGCGGGCTACCATGCGCCTGTGGGCACCGCGTTGGTGACCCCTGCTCTAAAGTTTCCCTGTGTGTAATTCTAATTAAGAAATTTAACTACAGTAAGTATGTTGGTTTGACCTGTCTGATTGGCATACATGAACTGAAGATATCTAAAGAGCTGCAGTGTACAATACAGATGTATATACCGTAAATGAACAAATCATTTAGATAGATATTGGTCAGTCTTGTGATCAGTATTCGATGATTATTTTATTTAAACTAAGTGATCGGCCTCAAAAATCCTGGTTGTACAAAGCCTGTAAATAAATCCTGTTTAAGTTGTGGGTCCTGTATGAAAGTTTAACTTGTTGATTATGGAAATACGTAAACTGTTCCATGATATTTAAATTTTCTGTAAAGGGTAGGTATTTGTTGTAGACAAACGGTTGGATACCAGTTGATAAATATAAACATCCACTGCAGGAAGCTTGTTAAATATTTGTAGAGAACATTAACATGATACAAGTATGAGAACAGTAAACAAATCTCAAACTACAGTATATATATATATAATACATTTCCCCATCCATGAGCCATCACCGAAATGTGGTGGAGGAGTTTGTGTGTCCCAATGATCCTAGGAGCCAAGTTATCTTGCACTTCACACCCCTGGTAGGGTCACCCACGGCAAAAAGGTCCTAGGTGGGGTAACAGACAAAGAATGTCTCCATAAACCCCTATGACAAATACAAACATTGAATCGAAGGTTCTCCTTTCCGGAGGCCCCACTCTGGGGCCAGGCTTGGAGGTGGGGCTAGAAGGCAAGCACCTGTTGGCCAGGTCTGCACCAGAGGGGCTTGGCACAGGCCAAAAGGGTAATGTTGGCCAGCCTTCCCATGGGTTCACCACCTGTAGAAGGTGCCATAGAGCTCAGGTGCAGTGTGAGGTAGGCGGTAGCCAAAGGCAGGGACCTTGGCAATCCGATCCCCAATTACAGCAGCTGGCTCAAGGGACGTGGAATGTCAATTCTCTAGTAGGAAACCCCCAAGATGGTGTGCAAGGTCTAGAAGTTCTGACAAGATATAGACAGGCTTGCCTCCGCACATGGCTTGGGCTCTGATACCAGTCGTCTTGAGGATTGTTGGACTCTTTTCCACTCTTGAGATGCACACGGTGAGAGGCACCGAGCAGGTGTGGGTATAATTATTCTCCCCCAGCTTGGGGCCTCCATTGGGGTTCACTCCGGTGGATGAAAGAGTAGTCTCCCTCTGCCTTTCAGGTCCTGACTGATGTCTGTGATTATGTGCCGAAAAAAACAGTTGCGAGTACCTCGCTTTTTCGGAGTCCTTAGAGGGAGAGCGTTCTTGCTTAGGACGCCAACATTCTGCTGCGCAACTTCAAAGCTCAAATTGGCAATGACAGTAAGACCTGGAAGGGCGTGATTGGGAAGAACCTACCCCCAAGGGCCCGATCAGAACTGGAGCGATGTTGTTACTGGACTTCTGTGCTCATCACTGTTTGTCCATAAGAAATACCATGTTCAAGCATATGGGTCTCCACATGTGCAGTTCACACCAGGACACCCTAGGTCGCAGCTTGATGATCTACTTTGTGGTTTTGTCATCTGACTTGTGGCTGCATGTCTAGCACATTCGGGTGAAGAGTGGGGCGGCAACTGATCACCACTTGGTGCAGAGTTGCTCCGATGGTGGGGGAAGATGCTGGTCCGACGTGGTAGGCCCAAAAGTTTTGTGATGATCTGCTGGGAATGTCTGGCAGAATCCACTGTAAGAAAGAGTTTAAACTGCCACATTTGAAAGAACTTTGCTCGTGTTCTGGGATATGCGGGAGACATTGAGTCCGAGTGGACATTGAGTCCCAGTGTCCTCAATTTCTGAGGTGGCAGACTGCAGCGGTGGGATTAAGATGGTCGGTGTCTGTTGCAGCAGTAATCCCTGAATTTGTTAGTGGACACCAATGGTGAGGGATGCAGTCAAGTTGATGGAGTCCTATTGCGCATTTCTCCCCTGTGGGACTCGGGTTGCGGATGGGTAATGGCAACGCAGCTTTGATGAATGCAGCTGAAGCAAAAACTCAGACATGGGAGTATTCAGGGAGGTCATGGAGAAAGACAAGCTGTGATCTCCAACCCTCACTGAAGCGGTTCACAGCAGAGTGTGAAGCGGCTGAGATGAGAATCAGCACCTCCAAATCCAAGATCATGGTCCTCGATTGGAAACAGGGAACATGCCCAATCCAGATTGGGGATGAGATCCTGCCCCAAGTGGAGGACTTCAATTATCTTAGGGTCTTGTTCACCAGTTAGTGAAGCATGGAGTGGGAGAATGAGAGGGGGATTGGTGAAGTGTCTGCAGTAATTCAGGCTTTGTATTAGTCCATTGTGGTAAAGAAGGAGCGAAGTCAAAAGGCAAAGCTCTCAGATTTACAGATCGCGCTCCGCTCCGACAGCAGTGTGGTGCAACTGTAAAGCCTCACAGTTATGAGGTCCAGGGTTCAATCCCGGCCCTCCCTGTGTGGAGATTGTATGTTATCCCCATGTCTGCGTGGGATTTCTACGGGCACTCCTGTTTCCACCCAGATCCCAAAAACATGCAACATTAATTGGACATTCTAAATTGCCCCTAGGTGTGATTGTGAGTGCGACTCGTCTGTCTCTGTCCTGCGATTGGCTGGCAATCAATTCAGGGTATACCCTGCCTCCTGCCCGTTGACAAATGGGATAGGCTCCACCACTCCCACAACCTTCGTGAGGATGGTCATGAGCTGTGCGTCATGACCGAAAGAACATGATCCCAGACACAAGCAGCCGAAATAAATTTCCTCGACAGGGTATCCAGGCTCTTCCTTAAAGATAAGGTGAGAAGCCTGGTCATCCAGGAGGGACTCAGAGTCGAGCTGCTGCTCCTCCACATTGACAGAAGTTAGATGGGGTGGCTGAGACATTTGATTTGGATGCTTCCTTGGTGCTCCCTAGTGAGGTGTTCCGGGGACGTCCTACTGTAAAGAGACCCCGAAGATGACCCAGGACATACTGGAGAGATTAAGTCTCTTAGCTAGCCTGGGAAGTCCTCAGGATCCCCCCATAAGAGCTGGATGAAGTGGTCGGGGAAAAGGGCATCCCTGCTGATGCTACCGCCCGAGCGACCCAACCTCCAATAAGTGGTAGAACATTAATGGATGAATAATAATTTTGTACTTCAGTGCGGCTAATTGATTTATATTTGTATTTGCTGTTTTTAGATTAGCAAATTGATCAGATGCTCTCACAAGATTGAAGTCAACTTGTTAGTCTTCTGTGAACCACTGATACATAACATTTGGAGACAGAATAGTAAGGAGTCCCATTTGAAGCAGTGCAGCATGTGTGTTTTTATGTATGTATGCTGACTAACCTGTTCTAATTGAGCAAACCAGGTTCTGAAGGCTTTATTACCAAAGCGAGAAGGCTGGTCAACAGGGGGGGTCTCATTTATCCACCGGTCCAGAGTCTCCAAAAGATTGAGTAACTTTTCCACTGTCTGTCATACAAGACAAACCAAACATGACTGTAGCAAGACACAAAGGCATTTGGCTCAGGTACATCATGTTTAAACCAGCTACATTTCAAGGAAGACATGCATAGAATTATCTGCAACAATAATTTTGGATGTCGGGCTTGAAGAAAATGGTAACTGTATCCAATTCATAGTCTCCAAATCAGAAAATGCTATTAGAATATCATGAAACAATTTCTCTGGTTGAAAAAGACAGCATACCTCAGAGACATTATAGGTACATGTTAGCTTCTTTCCCTTCACACTTTCATTAAGAGTCAGAATGAATCCCATGTAGTCAGCGTAAGCCTGTAACGATAGAAATCTGCCGTAAATGTCCAGACAGGAAAATGGCTACAATAAGTACCGTAATTTCTTGTGTATAATGTGTCCTTAAGTATAATGTGCACCCACAAAGTTGACCTTGAAAACAAAAAAAAAAAGAAAAAAAAAATCTGGGAAACTTCAATTTGCTGCTATCCATATACTCAAAATATTGGGAATTATTTATATTTCTAGTTCACTGAATTTGTACTTTTGTTGTTTGTACTTGTATTCTTTTTAAAAAAAAATGTCTGTACAACAATTATGAATAATAATCTTGGTGCATGTGCTGATGTAGTGGGAATACTGTATATATGTCAGGACAGGCCACAGGTCACACTTGTCCCGCTACGTGTATATGTCAGAACAGAATCCCTCAACCAACTAAAATAAATGCTCAATGATGGAATAACATTTTATTAATACATTCAGTTAATAACATGTATTACAGTGTTAAATATTTTACCACTGTTTAACTTACTTTTTGGAGATACATTTTTTGCATTAAATATTTGTGCATTAAACATTTGTGCACAGTGCAGTTTATCCATTACATTAACTCATCCTTGGTCAAGCCTTTTAAAGAAACATCTGACTCATCTCCAATCTGAAAAAGATCCATAGTAGCTACATTTGGTGCATCGCTGTGGAACTCATCATTGATGACTTGGTCCAGTTGCGGTGCCTCCTGCATTGCATCATAAACAGCGATCCCATCTTCCTTTGTGCCATCCGTGGCGTTTGTAAGGAAACGTTTTTTGAATCCTCAGTCTTGTTTCCCTTTATTCCTCATTATTGTGAGCGCTTTGAGGCGAAGCTCTACAGTGCTAATGCTGCAGCTTCTTGCCCTCTGTTCGGCTACAGTCTGTAGCAGTTCTTCCATGGCCTCAGGTTGTTGTCAAAAAAATGACAGCTCAAACGATGTATAAACGAGCATAATGAACACATTAAAAAAAGCAAGCATTTTAATTGTGTGCGCTCTCCTTTTTTCCCCCCTCATACTCGTTTCAATGTACAGTGAAGAAAGTATTTGAACATCCTACTATATTGCAAGTTCCCCCACTTACAAATCATGGAAGGGTCTGAAATTTTCATCGTAGGTGCATCTCCACTGAGAGATAATCTAAAAAGAAAAATCCAGAAATCACACTATTTTTGTGTGTGATAAAGCTGCAAATAAGTGTTTGAAGACCTGTCTATCAACTAGAATTCTGACCCTCAAAGACCTGTTAGTCCACCACCACTGCATGTATCATCCTGAATCAGATGCACCTGTATGAGGTCATTAGCTGCATAAAGACACATGTCCACCCCATACAATAAGTACGACTCAAACTTGTAACATAGCCAAGACACAAGAGCTGTCCAAAGACACCAGAGACAAAATTGTACAACTCCACACAGCTGGAAAGGGCTATGGAGAAATTGTCAAGCAGCTTGGTGAAAAAAGGTCCACTTATGGAGCAATCATTACAAAACGGAAGACGCTAAACATGACGGTCAATCTCAATTGGAGTGGAGCCCCATGCAAGATATTACCTCGTGGGGTCTCAATGATCCTTAGAATGGCGAGGAATCGGACCAAGACTACACAACAGGACTTGGTCAATGACCAGAAAAGACTTGGGACCACAGTTTCTGAGGTGACTCTTGGTAATACACTAAGATGTCATGGTTTGCAATCATGCATGGCACGGAAGGTTTCCCTGCTTGAACCAGCACATATCAAGGCCCGTCTTTAGTTTGCTGATGACCATTTGGATGATACAGAGGAGTCACGGAAGAAAGTTTTGTGGTCAGATGAGACCAAAATGGAACTTTTTGGTCAGAATTCCACTAACCGTGTTTGGAGGAAGACGAATGATGAGTTCCATCCCGAGAACACCATTCCTACTGTGAAGCATCAGGGTGAGAGCATCATGCTTTGCGGGTGTTTTTCTGCACATGGGACAGGACGACTGCACTGTGTTAAGGAGACGACGACCGCGGCCATGTATTGTGAGATTTTGGGGAACAACCTCTTTTCCTCAGTCAGAGGATTGAAGATGGGTCGTGGCTGGGTCTTTCAACATGACAACATCAACAATGACCCTAACCACACAACCAGGAAAACCAAGGAGTGGCTCCATAAGAAGCATATCAAGGTTCTGGCGTGGCCTACCCAGTCTCCAGACATAAACCCAATAGAAAATCTTTGGAGGGAGCTGAAACACCGTGTTTCTCAGCGACAGCCCAAAAACCTGTCTGATCTCGAGAAGATTTGTGTGGAGGAGTGGGCCAAAATTCCTTCTGCAGTGCGTGCAAACCTGGTGAACAACTATAGGAAACATTTGACCTCTGTAATTGCAAACAAAGGCTACTGTACCAAATATTAACATTCTTTTTATCAGGTGTTCAAACACTTATTTGCAGCTGTATCACACAAATAAATCGTGAAAAAAATAAATAAAAAAAAATAAATCAGACGTGATTTCTGGATTTTTCTTTTTAGATTATCTCTCTCACAGTGGACATGTACCTACGATGAAAATTTCAGACCCCTCCATGATTTTTAAGTGGGAGAACTTGCAATATAGCAGGGTGTTCAAATACTTATTTTCTTCACTGTAGTTCGAGCTCTTGTTTTGATAGTGAGCTGACACCATAGTCTTGCTTCATCTCTGGGAACTGTGTAACACTCCACATCTCAAAACTATTCTCATATGCTTTTGATGGATTACTTACTCCTTCGTCTTCCTCCACAATCTCACATTCGATTCAGTCACTTTGAACTGCCGCACTGCTTTGCGGTTGCCCACTTCTTCAGCAGGAGTGTTGACTTTTCGTTTAAAAGCTGCTGAATAACTAGCCTTTGTCAACGACATTTTTTGTCTTAGTTTAAGTTAAAAGAAACTCACGGCCAGCCATTTCTGATGCTATGTGCTATGATAACGATTGTAAAATGGCAAACTCACACGAGTAGGTCAGGGATCTCAGATTGGTGGCGCACATTACTGTAATATATATAAATGTGTAACATAATACATTGAATATCATATTGAAAGGTAAATGTATAACTTTACCATCCTATGTACCTGTACCTGACTATACAATGTGATTCTTTTAAAAATCTATACCTAAATATAATATATTGCTCTATTGACTGAAAATATTTTTTGAAAATTTTGCGCATAATACATGAGAAATTATGGCAATTACAATAGGAATAGCAAATGAAAAAAACAGCGATAATAGCGTCTTTGACACTGACAATCTAAGCAGTCATTTTTTTGCTGCTGGTCTGGCACAGTCACTGGAGCGTGAACGAGAGGTGGCTGTTGCAGGTGCTACAGAAACATGCACAGGAAAAGAAGGCCGGTTGCATGCTGCAACCCGAGTGCATGACTCATGAAACCCGATGAGACTGATACGAGTTGCGGACGCCTCAGGCTGGGTGCAGAAGAGACAGGTGCACGTGGTGGACACTGTAACGCCGACCAGACATGAGCATGTGGTGGATGCCACAGGCAGAGCAGCGATGCTGAGCCAAGAGCCAAGGGGGAGCTGATGGTTGGAAGCTCCCAAAACAGAAGTGAGAGGTGGTGGCGATAAGTCCTAAGCCACTGCTGGAGAGCATGGCGGCAGACGTGGGTTGAGGGTTGCTGAAGAATGAGCAGAAGACAGCCACAGGTAGAACGCCGCCATTGGAGAGCACAAATGACGGTTGCTCGACGTGGACCTAACGCCAACAAAACAGAAGTGAGAGGTGAACGCCATGGGACAGGCGTTACCAGAACAAAAACAAGATGGGGACACCGCGGGCTGGACGACGAGAAGACGGACCACGGAGCAGTGGCTGCGGGTTCGCCAACCTCCTCTTCTGAGCCAGATCGAAACACTCCTCAATCTGCCTCACAAAAGTGTCCCATCTCCGTCAGAAGGCAGTGATAGGAGTCAGCAAGAAACTCTGGAACGGCTTTATTCTCCAGGTAACAGTTCGTTGGGTCGATTTTTGGCCAGTTCATTCTGTCACAAGTAAGCAGCATGGGGTAGGACTTAAATGCAGGACTCCAAGGCATTACATAGTTTTCGAGGGTGGTTTAATTCCAGGCAGAGGTCATACACAGGTAAGCAGTTCAAAAAGGCAGAAGCACAAAAATATGTGGCAGAAGGGAAGGTCCATATGCAGTGAAGAAAGTAAGTATTTGAATACCCTGCTATATTGCAAATTTCTCCCACTTAGAAATCATGGAGGGGTCTGAAATTTTCATCGTAGGTGTATGTCCACTATGAGCGATATAATCCAAAAAGAAAAATCCAGAAATCACAATGTAAGATTTTTTTTAACGATTTATTTGTTTGATACAGCTGCAAATAAGTATTTGAACACCTGAGAAAACCAATGTTAATATTTGGTACAGTCGCCTTTGTTTGCAATTACAGAGGTCAAACGTTTCCTGTAGTTGTTCACCAGGTTTGCACAAACTGTAGGAGGGATTTTGGCCCACTCCTCCACACAGATCTTCTCGAGATCAGACACAGGGTTCATACACGTCCTTAGAATCAAAATTCCATGAATTTTCCATGACTTTCCAAGTATTAAATACAAAATTCCATGACATTGGATTGACTGATTGCAGCAGACAGCAATATTTCAGCTATATGATCGTGTTTTCACTTAAATAATAAGTGCCAAAGCTTATCAATGTAGTCGGTCCATCATAACTGTGAAATTTATGGTTATTAAAAATATAAACTATAATTACATGTTTAGAGATGAAAGTGGACTTTAGTTAAAATTCCTGAAAATACAAATGCGAGCATGCCCCCCCCCCCGTAAATTTTTGAAAAAAAAAAAAAAAAAAGAATGGCTGTGGTACATTCTGGCGATATCTGTGAACAAAATTCAGACAAAAATTTAAAATAAAATTTCGAAGTCCTGACCCAAAAAAAAAAAAAATTGGTCAGATGTTCCCCAAGGCCCAAGCCCAGGTTTTTTTTGCCCCCCATGCCCCTATCACTGGATAGCACAAAATCACATGTCATTAAAATATGCCATCTTATCTCAAGACAAATTAATTAAGTGAACTTTTCAGTAAAAAGACCAAAAAATATCCTTTTCCCCACATTATACATGTTATAGTATAGATGTAGAATATACACAAAAATATATCCTAGAATTTCTACACCGTACAGCAAAACACGTTAAAGAAGTTGATCTGTAGTAATTACTATTAACGTTTAAGTCTCAAACTTGTTACACTCGACCACATTGCTCACTATCTTAGATATAGTTCTAGTAATACTAATCGTATAATCAGTTGCCTTTAATATATATATATATATATATATATATATATATATAGGAACGGCATCCATGGAAAAACTGTGCCAAACAAATATGAGCGTTTCATCTGAGATGACACGATGTGGCGACCCCTAACGGGACAAGCCGAAAGAAACTTACTTACTTACTTACAAACAGTCACTCACATTTGAAAAATGTACGGGTGTGGTCAGCCATGCTCGCAGATAAAGTTGGAGGTGTGATTAGGGATGGTCTTAAAATCACTTACTGGATTAATACAACATAACTGTAAATTAAAAATTAAATAAACAAATACATAACTAAAATAGAAAACTAAAATTTCAAACTCAAATGATAATTTCCAATTTCAACTGATATTAGTAGAACATGATATAAAATATTTAAAAATTTTCATCAATAATTCTGACAAACTTTATCTGAAGAAAAGTTGAATGCACTGGCCTTCAAGGAATAAACATGAATGCTCTATCCTCGCAATGTTTTGAAAATGCTGAAAGTTTAGTTGAACATAATCGGCGTTCGTGGCAACAAGCTCGCGATACATTGGAACAAACATTCCTGTCGGCAATTGACCCCTCTGTTCAAATTGCGTCATCCGTGTCACTGACCAATCAGAAGCCAGAGATCTGCATAAACCAGGCTACTTTTTTTGACCCGCAGTTTTCCCAGACAACGCTGCATGGTCCAGTATAGCTTCTGTTGGCATTTTATCGCGTATTTGGGTTCTTTAACAATAGATATGGTTAAGAGGTGTAGTCACGGACTTTATAATAGTGACGACAGGTATCCTGAAAGGCTAGTTGGTGGAGTTCAATTCGTACCCTTTCCAAAACCGAAGACCCAGTACGAAAAATGTCTTTGATGGATCAAACTTTGTGGAAGACCGCATCGTCAACTGAATCCATCTAAGATCAACCGGAACAGAAGACCGAATACGAAAAATGTCTTTGATGGATAAAACTTTGTGGAAGATCGCATGATCAACTGAATCCATCAACCGGAACAGATATGTTTGCACGAAGGTAAGTCCTATATTTGATTTTCAATACATGTCTCATATAAATGAATTAGCAGTTCTTCGCTTGCATAATATAGCTACGTGTGAATGATTGACACACTTGATCTGTGTTGAGCGATATTTTCCCATGATCTGACTGCACAAACGTGTCTCTGTTCGGCGCTCCCGAGCGAAGCTAAACAGGACTTTCGTTTGTTTGCACGAAGGTATGCCGTATATTTGATTTTCAATACGTCTCATATAAATGGATTAGCAGTTCTTCACTTGCATAACATAGCTAAGTGTGAATGATTGACACACTTGATCTGTGTTCAGCGATATTATGCGATGATCTGACTGCACAAACGTGTCCCATTGTTCGCGGCTAATTAGCTAAGCTAAACCGGACTAGCAGTCCTAAAAGCCTTCGACGTGCACCGAGACACCAAGACTGAAGGAAGGATGTTTGAGGACACTAAAGTAATGATTGTCGTACTCGGTCGGGACTTATGTAGGTTCGGCACTAATTCAAGAATAATTATTGAGGGGAGCGCGTGACGTTACACAAAGAAAATGAGAGAAACAACTCGTAAATCAAGCCTCGCCTTCTTTTCCTTCATACGGCGGTTCACAAACGGCTATACAGATACATATACAGATTCTGCACACAAGTGTAATATGTAACACGAAAATAGGAAACTGTCAATGACGAATTCGTCTTTGGGTTATAATATATTATATTATGTGGCTTCTCGGTCTTCCTCTGACTCTGGAAAAATCTCGCGCTAATATCAATGGTTTCTCGGTCGATATGCATGTAAATACCATTGAAATACCCCTCGCTGAAATACTTGAAGCCCTGCTGTCTGCTTTTCAACGATATTTCACTGTTAGCTAAGAATGCGAGTGAGAAATCAGCCGGTAAATCGGACAGTTTCGCTCTATTCTTTTCTTGCTGCGCCGCCCTTTTTGCTAATTGTTTGTCTGATGTAGGCGCACGTGCCGTGACGTCACTTCAGGAGGCGTGGTTAAGTGCCCTGTACGGAGGGGTCAATTGTCACGTATTGTTGGGGGGCACGCATCACGGGACTGCCGTAAATGAGAGCCCGGCTTGCTAGAACGTGCCTTTATGTGCACGCACTCGACGTATTGACCACACCTGAATCAAACGACGAGGTGGATGATATATATAAAAAAACAAAAAAAAAAAAAAAAAAACTTTTTTACGCCTTCACACTGCCTCGACGCAACGAGCACCCCTGGTGTAACTGAATTTCCTTTGACATGGCTCATGATGTTGATGACTTTCGACATAAATGCACTCGAATTACGTGAATCAGTTCTGAACATGTGCTTTCGTACATGCTCCGTACATGCTCGGTACGGTTAACTTGCATTTCCTGTTTCCGGGTGAATAACGGTTGTTTTGGAGCATGCTCGTTTAGTTAAAGTTTATGAAATAAACACGTAAATTAATGTCAACACCACACAAAATAAGCGACGTCTTGAGAGAATGCGAGGGGAGGGGCGTTATTGTTACAAGTGATAGTCCCTCAACATGGCTTTGCTCGTGAAAGCAAGAGAACGAACTCAAACGCATGTTCATTCAATGTCAACTAATATCCGGATTAATTTTAGGCAATTTTTCCTCAGTTTTCCGGAGCAATTTTCATGAAAATTTATAAATCCGGAATCCCGGGAAAATCTGGAAGACTTTCATCACTACATGTTGAACATGTATTTTCATCTAAGGTTAATGTTACGTTGCCTATATTTAAAATACAGAATACTATTTATGCACTGTATTGTTTGTGCTTTCACCGATCAGGCTGTGCCAAGGTGGAATTTTAACATTAAACACCATCTCATCCTGTAATTTCTACTTTGACCTCTTTTACTTAAAAAAAAAAAAATTGAGAAAATCTCATTCAGTTGCACCACTTTTTCTTCTATTGTTCACATAACCCGACATTCATTAAAGCAACAGCACCTTTTTTTTTTTTACTTTTATTATTATTATCGAGCGTAAACACAACATGTCTAACTATTTCCTCTACGCTGCCCATACTATGTGGGTGGACGGTGTTTGTGTACCCCTTTAAGAGTCGAAGGAGGGCGGACTCACGTAAACTATCAGGAGATAGTTTGTTGGAAAAAAAAAAAAGGAGCCAGGCTGTGGTTCACTGCAGGATTGTTTTTCATGTGTGCTGAGAATGTCTATGTATTTCTACTCGTAACAAATTTTACGCATGTGATTTTTCATGCTCGATTGTGCAGATTTGAGAGTGCAATCGTGCCAGTCAGTGACTGAACATTCCATGACATTCCCTGACCTAAGCCAAATATTTTTTATTTACCGGACTTTCCAAGACCGGAAAAGGTAACATTTCGTTTCCTGATATACCAGAAATTCCCAGACCAGCACAAAGCCTGCAGACAGGTTTCTGGGATGTCGCTGGGAAACACGGAGTTTCAGCTCTCTCCAAAGATTTCCTAAAGGGTTTAGGTCTGGAGACTGGCAAGGCCACGCCAGAACCTTAATATGCTTCTTATGGAGCCACTCATTGTTTTTCCTGGCTGTGTGCTTCGGGTCATTGTCATGTTGAAAGACCCAGCCACGATGCTCTGACTGCGGGAAATAGGTTATTTCCAGAAATATCTCAATACATAGCCGTGGTCATCCTCTCCTCAATTCGGTGCAGTTGTCATGTCCCATGTGCAGAAGAACAACACCAAAGCATGATGCTACCACCCACATGCTTCACAGTAAGGATGGTGTTCTTGGGATGGAACTCCTCACTCATCTTCCTCCAAACACGGTTGGTGGAATTATGACCAAAAAGTTCCATTTTGGTCTCATCTGACCGCAAAACTTTTTCCCATGACTCCTCAGTATCATCCAAATGGTCATTGGCAAACCTAAGACGGGCCTTGACATGTGCTGATTTAAGCAGGGGTACCTTCTGTGCCATGCATGATTTCAAACAATGACATGTTACCAAGAGTCACCTTAGAAATGGTGGTCCCAGCTCTTTTCAGGTCATTGACCAAGTCCTGTCGTGTAGTCCTGGGCTGATTCCTCACCTTTCTAAGGATCATCCACTCTGATTGAGATTGACCCTCATGTATCGCTTCTTGTATTTTCTAATGATTGCTCCAACAATGGAACTTTTTTCACCAAGCTGCTTGGCAATTTCTCCATAGCCCTTTCCAGGAGTGTGGAGTTGTACAATTTTGCCTCTGGTGTCTTTGGACACCTCTTTGATCTTGGCCATGTTACAAGTTTGAGTTTTACTGATTGTATGGGGTGGACAGGTGTCTTTATGCAGCTAACGACCTCACATACTGTTGGTGCATCTGATTCAGGATAATACATGGAGTGGAGGTGGACTTTTAAAGGTGGACCAACAGGTCTTTGAGGGTCAGAATTCTAGCTGATAGACAGGTGTTCAAATACTTATTTGCAGCTCTATCACAACTAAATAGTTAAAAAAAAATTATACTTTGGGATTTCTTTTTACATTATCTCTCTCACAGTGGACATACATCTACGATGAAAATTTCACACCCTTCCATTATTTCTAAGACCTTGCAATATAGCAGGGTGTTCAAATACTTATTTTCTTCACTGTACATGAGAATGAGGTCAGGTAACTACATTGCAAAAATAAGACTTGACTAGAATTGGCTGTGATGGCACAGGAACACTGGGATGTGATAAGTCAAATACTCAGAAGAACCCGGTAAACTCAGGCTAGACTCACACAATGAAGACATGACACATGAAGCTAAAATACATAATTATCCTCAATGAGGCACAGGTGAGGAGCTGTTACAAGGAGCAGCCGCGCACATGGCAGTGGCATGACCACGCCCCTGACAGCCTTTCGATTTCAGATAGCCCCCAATCAATGTATTGAGGAGTGTGGAACCTTGCAATTAAGAGACTTGAGATGTACCCATGGTGTTATGATATGTAAAAGTGTTGGTGCGCTTGAATTATGAACATTTGGTCAGCATTTACTGCTCTATATTCTGGATGGATGGTAGTCTATTGACAGTTTTCTTTTTCTAATTGTCCTGTTGTTTTATGTATGCTGTTGATGTTGACTTTTGTTTTCCCTGTTTTTTATTTACATTGCATTATTATTCTTGTAATTATTTGTCTTGCGCTTCACCTTCTTAACGAGAAACCCCATTGAAATCAAAGTTGATTAACTTAATAGAACAACCTACTTTAGCTGTCTCAAGGTGTACTTCACTTCTGCAATTTCTCAGGGGACAAGCAACAGGACATTCACCTTAGACCGCTTCCACTTGCCCATGTCAGGTACCATGGTAATTTCTTTCTTCGGAACCATGAAAGTTGTTGTGACATCAAGTGCTTCATCCTCAGGAAGGGATCCTATATTAATGAGAAAGATCGGTCATAAAAGATTAAGTCATTTTGAAAAATGTACAGTAATTTAAAGGTTTCTGCTAGGATACAAACATATTTTAGTTGTACTTCGCAGCCTTAATAACAGAGATTCTGGGTTTGAATCTCAGCCCAGAAACTCTCGTGTGACGTTTCTGTGCAAGCATGTTGTTGTTGTTTTTTTTCTCTCGTGTATGCATGATAGTTATTATAGTTATTAATGCAGCCCTATGGGGGCACAAACCAGTGCAATCTGTAGGCCGGTCCCAAGCCCGGATAAATGCAGAGGGTTGCGTCAGGAAGGGCATCCGGCGTAAAAACTGTGCCAAACAAATATGAGCGTTCATCTAAAGAATCCCATACTGGATCGGTCGTGGCCCGGGTTAACAACGCCCGCCCCAGGCACTGCTAACCTGCAGGGCGTCGGTGGAAATTCAGCTACGGTGGGTCGAAGACAAAGAAGAGGACGAAACCGGATTCGTCATCAGAAGAAGAAGAGGAATGCAGAGCCCACAACTGGATGTAGGGACTTTGAATGTTGGGACTATGACAGGAAAAGATCAGGAGTTGGTTGACATGATGATTAGGAGAAAGTTTGATATAGTGGTCATCCATGAGAGCAGGTGGAAAGATAGTAAGGCGAGAAGTTTGGAGCAGGGTTTAAATTATTCTACCACGGAGTAGATGGGAAGAGAAATGGAGTAGGGGTTATTTTAAAGGAAGAGCTGGCTAAGAATGTCTTGGAGGTGAAAAGAGTATCAGATCGAGTGATGAGACTAAAATTTGAAATTGAGGGTGTTATGTATAATGTGGTTAGCGGCTATGCACCACAGGTAGGATGTGACCTAGAGTTGAAAGAGAAATTCTGGAAGGAACTAGATGAAGTAATTCTGAGCATCCCAGACAGCGAGAGAGTTGTGATTGGTGCAGATTGTAATGGACATATTGGTAAAGGAAACAGGGGCGATGAAGAAGTGATGGGTAAGTACGGCATCCAGGAAAGGAACTTTGAAGGGCAGATGGTGGTGGACTTTGCAAAAAGGATGGAGATGGCTGTAGTGAACACTTTTTTCCAGAAGAGGGAGGAACATATAGTGACCTACAAGAGCGGAGGTAGAAGCACGCAGGTGGATTATATTTTGTGCAGACGATGTAATCTGAAGGAGGTTACTGACTATAAAGTAGTGATAGGGGAGAGTGTAGCTCAACAGCATAGGATGGTAGTTTGTAGGATGATTCTGGTGGTGGTAGGAAGATTAAGAAGACAAAGGAAGAGCAGAGAACCATGTGGTGGAAGCTGAGAAAGGAAGAATGTTGTCCGGCCTTTCGGAAAGAGGTGAGACAGGCTCTCGATGGACATCAGAAGCTCCCAGAAGACTGGACTACGACAGCCAAGGTGAGCAGAGAGACAGGCAGGAGAGTACTTGGTGTGTCTTCTGGTAGGAAAGGGGAGAAGGAGACTTGGTGGTGGAACCCCAAAATACAGGGAGTCATACAAGGAAAGAGATTAGCGAAGAAGAAGTGGGACACTGAGAGGACTGAGGAGATGCGAAAGGAGTACATCGAGATGCGACGTAGGGCAAAGGTAGAGGTGCCAAAGGCTAAACAAGAGGCATATGAAGATGTGTACACCAGGTTGGACACGAAAGGAGAAAAGGATGTATACAGGTTGGCCAGACAGAGGGATAGAGATGGGAACGATGTGCAGCAGTTCAGTGTGATTAAGGATATTGATGAAAATGTGTTGACTGGTGCCAGTATTGTGCTAAATAGATGGAAAGAATACTTTGAGAAGTTGATGAAGAAAATGAGAGAGAAGGAAGAGTTGAAGAGGCAAATGTGAAGGACCAGGAAGTGGCAATGATTAGTAACGTGAAAGTTAGAAAAGCACTACAAAGGATGAAAAATATAAAGGCAGTTGGTCCTGATGACATACTGGTGGAGGTATGGAAGCAATTTGGAGGGATGGCTGTGGAGTTTTTGACCAACTTATTCAACAGAATAGTAGCGGGCGAAAAGATGCCTGAAGAATGGAGGAAAAGTGTTCTCGTTCCATTTTTAAGAACAAAGGCGATGTTCAGAGCTGTGGGAATTATAGAGGAATAAAGTTGATGAGCCACACAATGAAGTTAAGGGAAAGTTTAGTGGAGGCAAGACTCAGGACAGAAGTAAATATCTGCAAGCAACAGTATGGTTTCATGCCTAGAAAGAGTACCACAGATGCATTATTTGCCTTGAGGATGCTAGTTGAAAAGTACAGAGAAGGTCAGAAGGAGCGACATTGTGTCTTTGTGGATCTAGAGAAAGCCTATGACAGAGTACCAAGAGAGGAACTGTGGTTCAGCATGCGTAAGTCTGGTGTGGCAGAGAAGTATGTTAAAAGAGTACAGCACATCTATGATGGCAGCCGAACAATGGTGAGGTGTGCCTTCGGTGTGACAGAGGAATTTAAGGTTGAGGTGGGACTGCATCAGGGATCAGCTCTGAGCCCCTTCCTGTTTGCAGTGGTAATGGATAGGCTGACAGATGAGGTTAGACTGGAATCCCCTTGGACCATGATGTTCGCAGATGATATTGTGATATGCAGTGAAAGCAGGGAGCATGCAGAGGAACAATTAGAAAGATGGAGGCACGCATTGGAAAGGAGAGGAATGAAGATTAGCCAAAGTAAAACAGAATATATGTGCGTGAATGAGAAAAGTGGAGGGGGAAGAGTGAGGCTACAGGGAGAAGAGATAGCGAGGGTGGACGACTTCAAATACTTGGGGTCAACAATACAGAGCAATGGAGAGTGTGGTCAGGAAGTGAAGAAACGGGTCCAAGCAGGTTGGAACAGCTGGCGAAAGGTGTCTGGTGTGTTATGTGACAGAAGAGTGTCTGCTAGGATGAAGGGCAAAGTTTACAAAACAGTGGTGAGGCCGGCCATGATGTACGGATTAGAGACGGTGGCACTGAAGAAACAACAGGAAGCTGAACTGGAGGTGGCAGAAATGAAGATGTTGAGGTTCTCGCTCGGAGTGACCAGGTTGGATAGGATTAGAAACAAGCTCATTAGAGGGACAGCCAAAGCTGGATGTTTTAGAGACAAGGTTCAAGAGAGCAGACTTCGATGGTTTGGACATGTTCAGAGGCGAGTGAGTGAGTATATTGGTAGAAGGATGCTGAGGATGGAGCTCCCAGGCAAAAGAGCGAGAGGAAGACCAAAGAGAAGGTTTATGGATGTGGTGAGGGAAGACATGAGGGCAGTTGTGGTTAGAGAGGAAGATGCAGGAGATAGGCGAAGATGGCAAAAGATGACACGCTGTGGCGACCCCTAACGGGACAAGCATGAAAGGAAAAGAAGAAGATGCATGATAGTTATTGGCGACTCAATTGTGAATGAAATTGAACCATATAAATCAAGCTCAAAATAGATTACAAAACAAAGCTGACAACGCAGGCAGAATATGTCCAGTAACTAAACTAACAACTTAAGTATATGGCTGAGTTCACTGGTGATAAAAGGAGTAAGAAAAATGGTACATATTTCAATGTAGATAACGATAGAAGCTTTGTGAGTGGACTCCCCAAGTCAAGACTTGTGATATTTATACAATAATTTATCGGTCACACGTTGGTATACAATGTCAACGTTCTGTATAAGTCCCAATCTTACTAAATGTTGACGATACAAGAGGAGAAGGCAAACAAAGTCCCCAGACGATGAAAACAAAAGCTTCCTGCTGAGTTTTACCTGACTGCCGCTCCGATTCAGCCATGTCAAAGATGTTAGTCTTCTTCGTGGATTACAGAAAAATAAGAGCTATGACTCACTACTGCCATCTTTCTTGGCTAAGTAGACACTACTACACAACATTTCGATCAGTGCTGTTTTTTTAAATACCATGCATATATCCAAACATACACAATAGACATTGTTTTTTTTCCCATTCGTTTTAATGTTTATGTTGAAATGATGTATGCATAAAAATAAACTAAATTCAGTCAGCCCATAGTACGCCGTACTTATTTTTGCAACATTTGCAGGAAATGCTTACAAAGTCAGAAAGTGCAATTTCCGGAGCTTTTGTATCTGAACTCTTATTGTAGGAAGCTGTTCACTGATCATAAAAGCATATGACAAGCACTTGCGATGTCCGAGTCGTATTCTGTATTTAGTTGAGTGTCCATCGCGTGCAGCTGTCAGTCGAGTGTGGGTTTAGTGGCGCTTTAGTTTGTCCTGTGTCGGTTACAACTTGAAGACAGTACTTCACCGCATCTCACCTTTGTCCTGGACTTCGAGCCTGGCTTTCATTACTCGTTCGGGGGGCGGTCCTATGCTTCAGAATGTGGAGTATTTGCAGCAAAATGGTAAGAAATTGATATAAAGTTAACTCTTAACATGTTGGATTGGTCAGAAGGCAATAGTTATCATGCATTGACAAGTCTTTCATCGTATACGGTACAAGCAACATAATATATGGCATTCAAATGCAGTGTTTCACAGTTGGTAGTAGTTTAAAGACAATGTTTTTCTCAGGCTAGCTGTTAGCACGTTGGCAAGGGGCACTGGAGGGTGGGATTCCCACCTAGTTTCTAGGCAAGTCACGCCCTCCTCAATATTAAATATTACTGGCTCCTGAATATGCGCCACTACTCTATGACTGGCTGTTGTATCCCTGTAGAAAACGCCCTAGTGCTTCCATACCGGTACACAGTACTGTTTTACTCTTTTGTGCAATTACGTCATTGCTCCTTTGCCTTAAGTGTGACAACTTTAATGTTTATCACTAACCCTCAACTCGTTACATCTGCGTCGCCTGACCTTCCCGGGACGCAGCAGCCAGTCTTGTTGGAGTGGGTCTTGCCCGGCCTAGAAACTAACTCATAATAACGCGTAAACGTACGCTCACTGGGTAAAAGGTTATTTGCTTTTTTCTCCTTTCATAATTTTAAACTTCTTAGTTAGAGCATACATTTAAATGATAATGTGCCGAGAAGTGAATTATTATACTACCAGCGAGAGAGATGTTAACATATTAAAAATATCCCATGAACCTGAACCAACTACAGATGAGTTAAATCTGTTAACGTCCATAGAAGCTTCAGGTGTGGTTATTACCCTATTTCCACTGGTGGCACAACACTATTACCCCATTCGCACTGTTGGAAAAAACACCGTTTACTCTCCAAGATAATATCTTGTTAATTTTCCAGTCTCAGGTGTTAAAATAGTTAGTGTTGGGAGATAATAATAGAACACCAAGCTCAGCCGATACAAAACATTGCGTCCTTCCGTCGACTTGTATTAAAGGAAACACCTTTTCGTCACTCTTCCTTGAGTATTAAGCGCATCATGCCTTCTAGAGGTGATAATTGTACCGTATAGAATAGACTAAAAAAAAAAAAACACATTTACCCAAAGTGGCAACTGTAAAAAAAATTAAAATGTGGTGCTCCATTATGTATTGAGCATGCTTAAAAATATATGTGAAATAAGCCACTTTAGATTTTTGATTATTCTGCTATTTGGATCATCAAATGTGAGAGATGTGGCTACACATGTACAATGTTTTCTGTTAGCTGACAGGGAAAGAAGCCGTGGCATAACAGACTGGCATCCATTCACAGTCTCATTCACACCCATGGACAATATATGTTCTTGAGGGGGAAAAAAAACTACACAAAGAAAACCCACACAAGCAGAAAGAATATACTAACTTAGATGTGTTAAGCACATGCACTACCGTGCTGCACTCCAAACAAACGTGGTCTCTTTATAGATGCACTTTATAATAACTAAATAATATATATATATATATATATATATATATATATATACACTAAATAAAATCACGTACATATTCTAAAAGTTAAGAAGAAATGCTAATGAATTCTATGCTCGTGATAATGCTGTACATGTGAAGGTCACTATCAGAATCAGCTTAATTGGGCAACTATGTAAACAACACACAAGGAACTGGTCTCTGCTCATTGGAGCCGCCCTAGTACGACATACATGTTGAATACGCAAAATCCTTTTCAATTTTTTTTAAATTTCATTTATAGTCGTCCAGCGTTTAGAGCATTTAGAATGTCCATTAGTGCAATGACCGTTGTGCAAATGGTGTCAAGACTTCAAGGTGTGTGTGCAGTTTAAAGTGACTAGTCTTGGAATAGTCTATCGTATATAATACTATTTGTCTCAGCAGGATCTGACAACAACTTGAGGCAGAAAATTGGCAGCAAGTAGTAGTGGAATTATGTTTGCTGTTCAAGAATTTTAGAATTCAATTGCAAGAGGGAAGAAGCTGTTTGAATAGCTGTTAGCTTTGGTTTGCAGTGATCGGTAGCGCCTACCCAATGGAAGGAGCTGGAATGGGCAGGATGTGGAGGGTCCGATAGGATCGCGCCTGCTCTTGGCCAAGTTCAGGTGGTATACAAGTTATCAAGGGTGGGTAGGGTGATGCCGACAATCCGTTCGGCAGTTTTTATTGTCCGTTGCAGTTGGAGTTTGTCTTTTTGTATGGCTATTGTGTGGATCAGTGAAAAACATTTAATATTGGCTTTTTCCTCAGGTTTTTAGTAGAACCTTATGCATGTGTATGATTTGGGAATTGAGGTGGATGCACTAAAACTGGCATGACAAACTTGAGTAAAGAATGAAATGTTATGTATCTGTCTTATTTCGTCTCTCAGGTAAAAGTGGGTATGGCGAAACCCTGTGGCTTGGTCAAAACCTGCCACTTGGTGAAGCCAATCTCAGCAACCCGGATCACTGGGAGGTACTTGACCCACCAGAAAGGCTTGCCAAGTCTGCCTGTCCCTGCTCTACAGCAGACCCTTGAGCGCTACATCACAGCCCTGGAGCCTATCGTGGAGGTGGAAGAGCTGATGAACACAAAGCAACTAGTCAGTGACTTTCAGAAACCTGGAGGGGTTGGAGAAAGACTGCAGAAAGGTCTGGAAAGGAGAGCACACAACACTGAGAACTGGGTGAGCTTGTTCAAGAAACAATGACGAGAAATGGAACACATACTTGTTTGGTTATTTAATTGGATATTAGTTGGGACATATTATTGATTTGTTTAATGAAATTTAATTCATAAGGAATTATCTAGTCCAGGGGTGCTCAATGCGTCGATCGCGAGGCATTTTTAGTCGATCGCGAGGCATTTTTAGTCGATCGCCAGGCATTTTTAGTCGATCGCGACGGTGTGCCGACAAAAAAAAAAAAGACAGCCGTATTTTTCTGACCATAAATTCATTGCGCATGTGCAAACAACGACAGTACAGGAAAACACGCTAGCAAGTGAGTTGCCCCGTATTTTACGCTCTTGGATAAGAAATCTTAAACATGAGTATAGATGCTGCAGTAAATAAGATAAAAACGTATCACTTTCATACTGAATGTGAGGCGGACAATTTTTTTACGATGTCATTTTCGAGGTGTATTTGCCTCATCTGCCAGTGTAGTGAAATGTGGAGCAGCATTTCCAAACTATTTATGAAAAATATGACACCGACATTCCGCCGAAAAGCAAGCTGAGAATGAGAAAAGTGAATGAACTAAAATCCCCACTGGCCACACAGCAGTCACTTTTCACACAATATAGTTCAACAGCGAAAGCTGCCACTGAAAGTTCGTTTCTGGGTTCATCACAGCATTGTTAATAACGAGAATTCCTTCCTAGACAATCTTTTAAAAATAAGGCGGAAATATTATCTTCAATGAAATCTCTGCGGCTGTAAAGGAGTACAGTTACACAGCGCTGCAAAGTCATGGCTGATGTGTGGAAGGACATCGGAGATTGTGTTTCTCATTGCAGTTGGACGAATCCACTGATGTGAGTGACACAGCCTGGGTGTGCATTTTCATTCGTTGGCGTTTAGTGATCATCAACGTGAACTCTTGATAGTTACAAAAAATGTTTAAAGTTAATTATGTTGTGTAATATTGGCTCATGCGGTAATGTAAGGCACACAAACATACACATTTACTCAAAGAATCCTCACATTTACTCATAAAGAATCCTCACTATACTTTAAAATAAATATGTTTTACATTTTTGTAGAATGTGGATCTTTGTGACTTGGTCATTCGATTTCATCATTGGTCATTCTAAAAAAAAAAAAAAACATGTCACCCCCCCTGATCTCTGGAGGCTGGATGCTTGAGAAGTAGATCTTGGGGTGGAAAAGTGTGGGCACCCCTGATCTAGTCATACAATGTCAGATATTTCACTGTGCCTTTTTAGTTGTCAAAATGGTGGGTGCAGGTCGCTTACCTTGACTACCGTTTACCTGTGGTGATTCATTCAAGTCCAGGGTTGGTTTTGCCTCGAATGAACTTCAATGACAAGGAGGGACAAACAAGGTGATCACAAACATGTAAACATGATACAGTACTTGTGAAACCTGGATTAAATTATAATCTTTATTCTTTTATTCACACAATCCATTTCTTTTTTTTTTTTCCCAAAGGGCACAAATGTGCTTTAAAACATCCAAATAGACTCATGCTGTGAATTATCTTTTGAGCACTATAAATCACTTCTATTATCTTGATTTTTTGCTGCTTCAGGATCTGGAAGACTCCCTATGGTAAATGGAAGCATGAATTATGCAGTTTACCAAAAAATCCTGAAGGAGAAGGTCCGGCCATCTGTTCGTGACCTCAAGCAGAATCGAACTTTGGTTCCTGAGCAGGACAATCCAAAACACAGCAATAAGTCCACCTCTAAATGGTTGAGGAAAAACACAAACACTTTGAAGTTGCCTAGTCAGGATGGATTTGAATCCTGGCTCTCAGAAATGTGGCGCCAAACCAGTCCCCTGCCATACAAAATAACAATCATAATTTAAAAACTGCATTTTTGTGGTTATTTGTATCTCTGACAAACATTTAAAATTGTTTGATGATGGAAACCATCCCCTCCTTGAGCCGTCACCTTTCGTGGTGAAGGGGTTTGAGTGCTTGATAATCCTAGGACCAAAGTTGTCTGAGGCTTCACGCCCCTGTTAGGGTCACCCACAGCAAACAGGTTCTAGGTGAGGGACCAGAAAAAGCATGGCCAAAAGACTCTGTGATGGTATGCAGAAATGGATTCAGGATCACTAGTAGGTGTGGGTGTCCTTACTGCCTCCCAGTTCAGCGACTATTTGTTGGGGTTCACCCTGGTGGGTGAGCGGGAAGCCTCCCTTCGCCTTTAAGTGGGGGGATGGGTCCTGACTGTTGTTTGTGTCTATGCACCCAAAAACAGTTCAGAGTACCCACTTTTTTGGAGTCTTTTAGGGGGGGGGGGGTGCTGGAGAGAGCTTCCTCTGGGAACTCCCATCATTCTGATGGGGGACTTCAATGCTCATGTGGGCAATGACGGTGTGACCTGGAAGGGCGAGATTGGGAAGAATGCCCCCGATCAGAACCCAAGTGGTTTTCTGTTACTGGACTTCTGTGCTCATCGCAGATTGTCCATAACAAACACCATGTTCAGGCACAAGGGTGTCTACATGTGCTCTTGGGACCAGGACATCCTAGGTTGCAGTTCAATGATCGACTTTGTGGTCGTCTTATCAGACTTTCAGCTGCATATGTTGGACACTCGGGTGAAGAGAGCGGCGGTTCTGTCAACTTATAACCACCTGGTGGTGAGTTGGGTCCAATGGTGGGGTCAGATGGCAGTCTGACATGGCCGGCCCAAACATATTGTGAAAGTCTGCTGGGAACGGCTGGTAGATTCCCCTGTCAGAATGAGTTTCAACTCCCCCCTCTGAAAAAACTTTGCTCACGTTCCGGGGGAGGCAAGGGACATTGAGTCCAAGTGAAGGTTGTTCCGCACCTCCATGGCTGAGGCGGCTGACAGGACCTCTGGCCATAAGGTGGTCGCTGCCTGTAGTTGAGGCAACCCCCGAACACGTTGATGGCCACCAACAATGAGGGATGCTGTCAAGGTGAAGGAGTCCTATCGGGCCTTTTTGGCCTGTGGGACTCCCGAGGCAGCTGAAAGGTTCTGGCTGGCCAAGCAGAATGCAGCTTTGGTGCTAACTGAGTCAAAGACCTAGGCAAGGGAGAAGTTCGGTGAGGCAATGGAGAGTGAATTCAAAAGGGCTTTGAAGAAATTCTGGTCCACCATCTGGCATCTCAGGAGGGGGAAGCAGTGTACTCTCAACACTGTATAGTGAGGATTAGCCACCGCTGACCTTGACTCAGGACATTGTGAGTCAGTGAGGATAATACTTCCAAGACCTCCTCAATTCCACTGACATGCCCTCCCATGAAGAAGCAGTCTTTAGTTCGCCGAAGTGGGGTCATCTATCTCTGGAGTTGAGGTCACGGGGCCGCAGGGATGGATGAGAGTCACCCTGAGTCTACATGTCTTTTGTGGACTTGAAGGAGGTGTTTGACCACATTCCTCGGGGAGTCCTGTGGGGGGTTCTTCGAGAGTATGGGTTACCGAACCCCCTGATACAGGCCTTTTGGTCCCTGTGCAACTAGTGTCAAGTTTGGTTTGTATTGCTGGCAGTAAGTCAGACTTGTTTCTGGTGAGAGTTGGACTCCGCCAAGGCTGCCCTTTGTCACTGATTTTTTTTTTTTTTCCTAACTTTTATGGCCAGAATCTCTCGGTGGAGCCGAGGCGTAGATGGGGTCTGTTTTGGTGGCCTTAGCATTGCATCTCTGCTACTTTTTAGATGATCTGGTTCTGTGTGCATCATCAAGCTGAGATTTCCAACCCTCAGTGAAGCAGTTTGCGGCTGGGATGAGAATCAGCACCACCAAATCTGAGACCATGGTCCTCAATCGAAAAAGGGTGGTGTGCCCTCTCCAGGTCGGGGATGAGCTCCTGCCCCAAGTGGAGGAATTCAAGTATCTTGGGGTCTTGTTCACAAGTGAGGAAAGAATGGAGTGGAAGATCGACAGGTGGATCGGTGCAGGGTTTGCATTGATGGATTTTTTGTATCGGTCCATTGCGGTAAAGAGGGAAAGGCGAAGCTCTCAATTTACCAGTCGCTCTACATTCCTACCCTCACCTACGGTTATGAGCTGTGGGTTACCAAAAGAATAAGATTCCGGATACAGGCAACTGAAATGAGTTTCCTCCAGAGGTTGTCCGGGCTCTCCCTTAGAGATAGGGTGAGAAGCTCAGCCATCTGGGAGGGGCTCAGTTTCCAGCTGCTGCTCCTCCGCATTGAGAGTAGCCAGATGAGTTGACTGGGGGATCTGATCCGGAAACCTCCTGGACGCCTCCTTGGTGAGGTGTTCCGGGCACATTCCACCGGAAAGAGACCCTGGGGACATCCCAGAACACAGTGGGGAGACTGTCTCTAGGCTGGCGTGGGACCGCCTCAAGAGCCCTCGAGAAGAACTGGATGTAGTTGCTGTGCAAAGGGAAATCTGGGCATCCCTGCTAAAGCTACTGCCCCTGCAAATTGACCCTGAAAAGCGGTAGAAGATAGACTGATAGAAAACATTTATGTGTGACATACATGGGGGCAAAAATTAAGAAATATGTTATTTGAGAAAAAACATTTCGTGCTTATTCACCTTTTGGGCATTTTAAACTGGATGAGCCAAAAAGGTTTCATGTAAACTTTTTTTGTGCAAGAGATGGACTAATTTACCATTTTAGGCACTAGGTCGAGCAATTCAAATGAGACTGAAGTGCTGAAAGTGTGAAAATATGTTAATGACACTATGTGAAATACACTATGGTCATGAAATAATGTGCATTATTTCCGGTTTACAGGTTTGCTGCTAAGCTCATTGCAGGTGTTTTGGATTTCAAGACAATGATTGACAAGTGAGCTCATGCAATTACTTGAACTTTTGTTTTGATTCTGTTTCACAAATGTTGCTAACTGATACCCAAAACGATCTCACATCTACTAGGGATAGATTTTAACAGTACATTAAAGAAGATGCCAAAAACATTTTATATTATTTATATCAGGAAATGTGAGTTGCCATTGTCTTAATTTTTCTGTAATAATCAGTCTCCCTACACTATGTACACACTTTGCCATAAATCCTGTGCCTGGGTTGTTCAAATCCACAAGAGTGTTTTTTCTACTAAAGTGAGACGATACCTGTGGAGTACCTGGGAGGAAAGCCACTGTGTATGAATCAGTACTATGAAGTGCTATCATCCTGCCGCCTCCCTGGTGTGAGAAGGGATGCTGTGGTGAACCATGCAAAAAGCTCCAGTCCCCCTAAACACATCACTGTTGTACATAATTTTCAGGTGAGGAGCACAATATGTTTTACTCTGTTGCCTTTGTCTTTACTTGACTCAGTGGGCTCTTGTCTCATTAGTAATTTTACATTGCTCAACAAAAATGAGGGGATTTCTGAGATTTTTTTTTTTTTTAAGTAGCAGAAATAACATCAGTTTCAGTCAAAGCTTTTTTTTTTAAAAAAACAAAAAAAAAAAACATTTTCAACATATGAAAGTGACAAAAAACAAAACGGGCATTCATCCCTTTTCTGAGCTGCTTATCCTCACAAGAGTTACAGAAGAGCCAGACCCTATCCGAGGTATCTTTGGGCAGGAGGTGGGGTACACCCTGAACTGGTTGCCAGCCAATCGTAGGGCACATGTAAACAAACAGATGATGCGCCACGCGGAACCACAGAATTAAGTCGGATGTTTGACAGCAGCCAGGATGGCGTGGCCATGTGCCATTTCCTCGTGTGCGCCAATGACATGTATTTAAGCCTTGTCTTTCATGCCACTTGTTTCCAGATCGTTGTGTGTTTATGCATGTGTGTTCAGGTAGTGTAACTGCCTCATCCCATGTCATAGCATGACTGAGCCATATCAAGTCGTGTTACATTTTCATGTTTTACCATGTCCGATTTTCAACATTGTTTCATGTTTTTTTTACCAAGCCTTCATGAATTTTGTTCTTGTTATGCACGAGAGCACCCGGAATAATGAGAACTGACAAGAAAATGGTGACTACATGGGGAAAAAAAAAGACCTAACCAACCCTAGTTCTGAAATATAGTAAATCGGAACCACTAAACATTTTTTTGTTTGGCCATATGTATGATATGGACCATATTTTTGCAACCATAGGATGGACTTAAGTCTAATTTTTCTCCAAAATGGACAGTATGTCTTGCGTGCACAATTGTGTGACTTGTCCAATGAAGGACACTTAAAGCCCAAGTGACATCCCAATAAACATTCTAAAATAGATATTGTAATGAAAAATACATATAACATTATGCACTTCAATGTCCATACGAAAAAATAAATGTGAGCGGAGAGCGTGTCATCCATGCGCAAAGTTGCAGAAGTGTCATTCTACGATATCCAAGTGGTCGCCATTTTGGGTGCATCCTCTGTAAGTGACGTCATCCGGACATTCGCCAATGAAAACACGCAGTGCACTCTCACTATGGGAGACGAACACGTCCCTTCTGACACGGAAGCTGTTTTCGAAAAGGACAACACACAACCGAGTGAAGCTACTGGGGCAATATTACACTATTGTTTCGAGCCATATTCAGGTGATATGCGATCACGGCCAAACCGCATCGCCGTCCAATCCACTTCCGCGGCGGAAATGACCCATCGCGGCTCATTGTATCCGGCCGGTGTGGTGTAGGACGGAGCCGGGCCATACTGCTTTAGGGGGGTGTTCATAGACGCCGCAGTACGATGAACTACACAGTCAACCGGGGCGCTTTACTGCGCGCACGCGGCCGAGTGACGCATTCTTCATTCTTCAGAGCCGCCCCTGTCCACAAACCCTGATGCGCAGCCTGAGCAGAAGCTGTGACCGCCGAAAGCGGCGCCTCAGCCGCTGTGGCTGATTTTCGCCGCCGTGCTGGCATATAATGGAGCCAAGGCGTGCTGCTTTTAGAGGGTTGTTCACAGCCACTGCAGTACGCGATGAACACTATTGAGCGGGGGTGCATTACTGCAGGCACGAGGCTGAGTGAGACATTGTTGGCTGGGTTCTTCAGCTTCGCCACCATCCGCGCAGCAGCCCGACGCCGTCCGACGCGCACATCGACATATTTCATACGCGGTTCTTTTGTTACGTTATGAGAGACTGCCCCAAACTATTTTTTGAATACACACCAACCTGTGATTTGGAACCCACGAAGCTCTTGTCCTCTACCCCTGTGCAATCCATTTTTCACAACGTACCGGGTCTCTTTCAAACTTATGAAGGGTAATTCCATTCTACCGAGTGTTCAAGCAATGTCCAGCAATTCAATGAGCCACCATTTTGGCTAACAGGAAGGAACAACGAGCTACCTTCCCGGAGGTAAAACTAATTGAAACAAATGAGTCCACTCGGGGGCGCCGCTGTCCTTTACGTCACTTCCTGCTTCTTCTCGAAAACAAATCCTTCAGAGGATTTTAATGGCGGGAGTTACAAAAAGCTGGATACGTCAAAATCATGTTTTGTGGTGAAAAAACGCATGGGCCCATAATGGCTGACATTGTTTTCATTAATAACATACTAAAAATCATCCATTTCATGACACTTGACCTTTAAACACACTGGTTACATTGTGAGCTGGTATGTAAGCACGTGTTAGTGTGTATGTACAGTAAAGAAAATAAGTATCTGAACACCCTGCTATACTGCCAGTTCTTCCACTTGGAGGGGTCTGAAATTTTCATCGTAGATGCATGTCCACTGTGAGAGAGATAATCTAAAAATAAAAATCCAGAAATCACAATGTATGATTTTTTTTTTAACGCTTTATTTGTCTGATACATCTGCAAATAAGTATTTGAACACCTGAGTTAATATTTGGTATAGTAGCCTTTGTTTGAAATTACAGAGGTCAAAGGTTTCCTGTAGTTGTTCGCCAGGTTTGCACGCACTGCAGGAGGGATTTTGCCATGACCCATCTTCAATGCTTTGCCTGAAGGAAAGAGGTTGTTCCCCAAAATCTCACAATACATGGCCACGGTCATCCTCTCCTTAATAAAGTGCAGTCGTCCTGTCCCATGTGCAGAAAAACACCCCCAAAGCATGATGCTCCCACCCCCATGCTTCACAGTAGGGATGGTGTTCTTGGGATGGAACTCGTCATTCGTCTTCCTCCAACCACAGTTAGTGGAATTATGACCAAAAAGTTCCATTTTGGTCTCATCTGACCACAAAAGCTTCTCCCATGACTCCTCTCTATCATACAAATGGTCATTGGCAAACTTAAGATGGGCCTTGACATGTGCTGATCTACACAGGGGAACCTTCCGTGCCATGCATGATTTCAAACCATGACGTCTTAGTGTATTACCAACAGTCACCTTGGAAACGGTGGTCCCAGCTCTTTTCAGGTCATTGACCAAGTCCTGTCCTGTAGTCCTGGGCTGATTGTTTACCTTTCTAAGGATCATTTAGACCCCACAAGGTGATATCTTGCATGGAGCTCCACTCCGATTGAGATTGACCGTCATGTTTAGCTTCTTCCATTTTCTCATGATTGCTCCAACTGTGGTATTTTTTTTCACCAAGTTGCTTAGCAATTTCTCTGTAGCCCTTTCCAGCTGTGTGGAGTTGTACATTTTTTTTTCTCTGGTGTCTTTGGACAGCTCTTTGGTCTTGGCCATGTTACAAATTTGAGTCGTACTGATTGTATGGGGTGGACAGGTGTCTTTATGCAACTAACGACCTCACACAGGTGCATCTGATTCAGGATAATACATGGAGTGGAGGTGGCCTTGTAAAGGTGGACTAAGATGTCTTTGAGGGTCAGAATTCCAGCTGATAGACAGGTGTTCAAATAATTATTTACAGCTGTGTCATTCAAATAAATCGTTAAAAAAATCATACATTGGGGCTCCACTCCAATTGAGATTGACCGTCATGTTTAGCGTCTTCCGTTTTGTAATGATTGCTCCATAAGTGGACCTTTTTTCACCAAGCTGCTTGACAATTTCTCCATAGCCCTTTCCAGCTGTGTGGAGTTGTACAATTTTGTCTCTGGTGTCTTTGGACAGCTCTTGTGTCTTGGCTATGTTACAAGTTTGAGTCGTACTGATTGTATGGGGTGGACATGTGTCTTTATGCAGCTAATGACCTCATATAGGTGCATCTGATTCAGGATGATACATGCAGTGGTGGTGGACTAACAGGTCTTTGAGGGTCAGAATTCTAGTTGATAGACAGGTCTTCAAACACTTATTTGCAGCTTTATCACACACAAAAATAGTGTGATTTCTGGATTTTTCTTTTTAGATTATCTCTCTCACAGGGGACGTGCACCAGCGATGAAAATTTCAGACCCATGATTTCTAAGTGGGAGAACTTACAATGTAGCAGGGTGTTCAAAGACTTTTCTTCACTGTATTTACTAAAATACATTAAATTACTTTTGTCCAACCTGAGATTACAATTAATTAGATGAGTCCATAATACAGAATGTGTGTGTTAATTAGGACCATTATTATGTTTTTCCGGGGATTTTAGTTGTGGGATTTGGATTTGACTATCTTTATAGTTAGGCAACTAGATTATGTATCTGTGTAACATTATCGCTTATTATATTATTTTACTCATATGTGTTTACTAGACTCTGCACGATATGACTTTGTTGAATAATTTCTATGCACATTGGTATTTGATAAGCAAATGCTAAACAGTACAAAACTTAACAAATGTCCAATTTAAGGGAATAACAGATTTGGAATCGACAGCAGATTGTGGAAATGGACAGTGGCACCACCATTTTGAAATTTCACCTGCACATAGGCAAATTTTGGTAATACTTTTCTCTCTGACAATGTCAATTAGAATTTCATAAAGGCAGGAGGATTGATATAGAGTGTGTTCATTTTTTTGGCACTGTAGTTTGGGGCTGTTTTTTTTGTTTTGTTTAATTTTAAGATCCATATCAATCAATATCTTTTTCTCTCATATTGAATGTAGTTTTTCATGCTGGATGTGTACAACAGTGATGGGACGCCACTGACAGTTGAACAGATCTATGTTCAACTCGAGCGGATCTGCAGCGCCTCATTAAAGACAAACGTAGAGCCTGTGGGCATCCTCACCACTCAACATCGTGACATCTGGGGCAAGACCTTCGTTAACCTCATCAAGGGTGAGTGTAGTTCAACAATACAATGTTAAATATATTTTTTTGTTTGTAATTTACAGTAGTGTTAAAAAAACAGTAGTCCAATGTAACTAACCAGATTAATCCGTGTATTCAGTCTATTTTTATTATTGGCACATGTCAAAGAAGTTACCCGGGGTTGCACCATTCTGTGATCTGTTTTGATGGTTGCATTTCATTTCTGCCATGTGTCTCTGATTTTGCTCTCCATTTTAAGGCATGAGAAATCATTTTAGCTGAACAGCCAATATTTTTTTTTTTTGCACCCTTTTATCAGGCTTCCCCTCGCCAATATTTTTTTTTCTAAGTACATTGTTCTTCTGAACAATGTGTTGAACAACCCATTTTCCTCAGGTTTTCAAGGAGCAATCCATGTGTGGACTTCATCCTTAAATAGGGCCCCACCTGATTCATACCACTTTTGCACAAAATTGATGAGCTCACTGAAAGAATGCCACACCGCTATTTTTTTCATCACATCCCTTTCAACAAATTGCCCAGTTGCACAGCCTCAAAGATCAAGTGTTATCCCAATGAACATTTTAAAATAGATATTGTCATGAAAAATACATATAACATTATTCACTTCAATGTCTATACGAAAAAATAAATATGAGCGGAGAGCGCGTCATCGATGCACAAAGTGGCAGAAGTGTCATTCTATGACATCCAAGTGGTCGCCATATTGGCTGCATCCCCTGTCCGTGACGTCACCCACACATTTGCCAATGAAAACACGCGGTGGACCCTACTATGGGAGACGAACACACCCTTTCTGACACAAAAGCTCTTTTTGAAGAAGAGAACATCACACAACCGAGTGAAGTTACCGGTGCAATATTACCCTATTGTTTTGAGCCATATTCAGATTATATGGGATCACGGCAAACCGCCTTCCCGTCCGATCCACTTCTGCAGCGGAGATGAGCCATCGCGGCTCATTCCAGCTGGTCGGTGTGGCTCATTTCCAGTGCCGAGGTGGCTTATTACGGAGCCGAGCTGGGCTGCTTTAGGGAGTTGTTCATAGCTGCCGCCATCCGCTATGAACAACACCGTCGAGCCAGGGCGCTTTACGGCGTTGTCATCGCAAGCGGCTGAGTGCGGCATTGACGGCAGCGTTCTTCGGAGCCGCCGCTGTCTGCGAGCCCGACACGCAGCCTTCGCCAAAGCCGTGACCGACAGACGGGTGTGGCTCATTTTTGGCGCCGAGGTGGCTTCACGAAGCCGAGCCAGGCTGCTTTAGGGCACAGTTCATAGCCGGCGCCGTCCGCAATCAACAACATCCTCAAGCCGGGGGGCTTTACGGCGTTGTCCGACACCGTCCGACTCGCACATCGACACATTTACCACGCCTGTCATACGTACGCGGATCTTTCGTTACGTTATGAGAGACCGATTACGTGGTCCGCCCCAAACTATTTTTTTCTTTTTTTTAGTAGCCGTACACACACCTACCTGTCATTTGGAACCCACAAGGCTCTTGTCTTCTGCACCCGTGCAATCCATTTTTCACGACGAACCGGGTCTCTTTCAAACTTATGAAGGCTAATTCTCCCATTCTCTCCCTTTCTCCCTTTCTCATTCTCCCGAGTGTTCGAGCAATGTCCAGCAATGCAATGCAACAAGCCGGCATTTTGGCTAACACAAAGGAACAAAGAGCTACCTTCCTGGAGGTAAAACTAATTGAAACAAACGAGTCTACTTGAGGGCGGTCCTGCCAAGTACGTCATTTCCTGGTTCTTTTTGAAAACAAATCCCTCGAGAGGATTTTCATGGCGGGAGTTACAAAAAGCTGTATACATCAAAATCATGTTTTGTGGTGGAAAAAAACGCAAGGGTCCATGTCGGCTGGCATTAATTCATTAATAACATACTAAAAATCATGCATTTCATGACCGTGGCACTTTAACTATGTGTATATCATGAATGGTGGGTTTTGTTGGTTTTCTGAGACTCTACTTCACCTACTGGTAACTTGTTTGACAATATATCAATACAAAATATACTGAAAATGTGGATTAAGATGGTTAGTCACATTGGACTGCCATTATTTTTAACTCTAGTGGCTGCTTACTTGAGAGTACTAATCTGGTGACTCAATCTCAGCTACACGAGTGACTGCCTTGATTTCTTGTATCTGGCTACTATAATTTATTTGTTTATTCAGATCGAACCAACAAAGAATCCGTGTTGGCTATTCAAAGAAGCATATTCACTTTGTGTTTGGATGGGCCGATGCCTGAAGTGGCAGAAGATGGTTATCGCAGCTGCGCTGCAGCGCAGATGTTGCATGGAGGAGGGAGTCTGTGGAACAGTGGCAACCGCTGGTTTGACAAGACCCTGCAGGTGACATTCAATTCTCAAAGTAACCCTTGTCTCTCAATAGTTTTTCTTTATGAAAGCATGTGTAACATGATGTATTCAGATTTTAAGAGTTTTAAAGAAGATAACTCTTTCTTACAGTTTATTATTGGGGAAGATGGAACATGTGGTGCCAACTATGAGCATGCCCCAGCAGAGGGCCCACCCATTGTAGCCCTGATTGACCATGTTGTGGAATACACGCAAGTAGTTGTTTGTATTTATATCTTGAAGGGAAATCTTATACAACTATATGCTGCATGCTTTACCACCCACAACCCACCCAGAAAACACTATGAGCCTGTTTTACTCAAGATTTGCGTGTGCAGAAACAGGTGCAACCGAAATGCCCCTGCAAAGATGAGGACATTTCATTGTACATGTTGGGCTATATGCAAATAGATGAATTTAGCATACTCAAGGTAATTGATCAAACCTTGAGACAAATTGTGATTGCTGATTTTTTGTCTTTAAATACTGCATCGGAAAGGCAGGTACAAATTCAGCATATGAGATTTTGTGTTGATTTGGGAGCTGTCACAAGAAGGAGTTATGCTATATCTCATATGGCAAACTCAACCCTGCATTACCTTGTGTCTTGGCCATTTCCGCCCGCTACATCATACATAACATGGATTTTATGCAGTTGCTGGCTTCATGAAAATTCTGTGCGTGATGGATTTGTTTTGTGCATCTCAGTTATACAGTCCCTTCCAAAAGTATTGGAATGGCAAGGTCAGTTCCTTTGTTTATGTTGCATACTGAGAACATTTGTGTTTCAGATCAAAAAATGAAAATGAGACAAAGGTCCAGAATTCCATTCTTTTATTTCATGGTATTTCTAGATGTGTTCAACAACTCTGGTCAGAGGAGCTTTTGTTTAAAACCACCTACTTTCCAAGTGGGCAAAAGTATTTGAACAGACATATTGACTTGGTAAATAACATTTAATATTTGGTTACATAACCCTTCCTTGCAAAAACTGTATCATTGTAACACCTGGTGATTGTCTTAGCTAGTCAAAGACCTTCCACTTTATCCCTGATGAAGTCCTTTGTTTTGTTGGCAGGGTGTCTTGTTCAATGATGAAGCTTCTCCCAATTAGTGTGGATGTATTTTTTTCAAAAAGCTGCCAGACAAAATTGTTTTGTAGACGTCTGTGTTAATTCTGCTGTTACCATCATTAGTTACATTATCAATAGATGGTAGCGAGCCTGTTCCAGAAGCAACCACGCAAGCTCAAGCCATCACATTACCTCTACCATACAGTGTCCTCTCCTAATTTCAGTTTTTAATTTTTCCATACACAGGTTCCAAATCATCAAAACAGTTTTACACTCACTTAGAAACCACAAGGAAATATACAGTAATCCCTAATTTTTCGCAGTTAATAGGGACCAGAACCCTCACAAAATGTGAAAAACCGAGAAGTAGGAAAGCCTCCCCCAACTCCCAAACACACCCCGGGAATTTTCATGTATGGGTACCAGAACGATTTAAAAATTTAAGACCAAGATTACAACAGTAAACATATTTACTTAAATCTTTAATTATAAAACCTTAATTAATCTTTCCTGTAAATCACCTGACCGTGGTCGGGAAATGCAGGGGAGACGTACACAGTGAAGAAGAGGCTCGTAGATGCTTTAATTTCTGTTACCTGCAGCACTGTCACAAGATCATCATAAACACGGTCCTTGAAGAAGTCCGCGGAGCTGTCCTCTTCCAAAAAAGGCCTTTTTCATCAATCTTAAAAACATGCGCCCGCCATCTCGGAAACTCTCCACGTAACAACAATCAGCACCATACAGAGGCACATTTCTGAGGCTCTATATGTTTTTTTTATTTTGAGAACCGGCCTTTGCTGGTCAAAAAGCCTCATCCTCGAAGGGGAGAATCACAATGCAGGGTCCAACAAAGAGAAAAGTGCCCTGTCCGGAGCCCTGGAGGACATCCCAGTAGATGCCACAGTGCCTGTGCCACTTGATTCCTCCCGCTGGATGCCAAAAAGGATAAAAGTGCTCCAAAATAGGAGCCCATTCCTCCTGCTGGATCCCTAAAAGGATAAATGTGCACGTGTAGTCGCCACCTCTCAGGCTCCACAGAGGAAGCTTTTGTGGGGCAGAACGCCGAGTTGGTATTGTAACTAACATAATCAAAAAATGTTGCTTAAAAAAACGTTATCACAAACGCAACACTAATATACAGTACACATATATGTGAGTCGGTCAACAGCGTGGACAAGACGTGCACAACAAGGAAATGGGCGGGACAAGGGAAGTTGCTGTGCTTCAGTGATGAGTGACCAATCAGACCAGGGGATAAAGTCACACGTGCTCTCATTGGTCCATGTCATGCCAGGAACCAATCAACAAAAATGTTTTTTGCTTCATTGTTCCACGTTGCGGCGAGGACGTGCCTTGTATCAATCCGCGTTGTATCAGTCTGCCCCACGTAATATAGTACGTACTATAAACCGATCTGTTTATTTTTTTGGGAGGTGGGGTGGGGGGGGGGAAATGCGATGCACTGAATCAGCATAGGTGAAGCGTGAAGTAGAGAGGGATTACTGTAAAATGCAGTATTCAAATGACAAATCACTTTATTAAGGCACAAAAAAATTCTAATCTTTCTGACTCCGTGAATAAGTATTTTATCCATCAATCCATTTTCTTAGCCGCTTATTCTCAAAATGGTTGCAGGAGTCCTGGAGCCTATTCCGGCTGTCAACGGCCAGGAGGCAGGGTACACCCTGAACTGGTTGCCAGTCAATCGCAGGGCACATAGAGACAAAGAGTCGCACTCAAAATCACACTGAGGGGCAATTGAGAGTATCAATTAATGTTGCATGTTTTCGGGATGTTGGAGGAAACCCATGCAGGCACGTGGAGAACATGCAAACTCCACACAGGCAGGGCCAGGATTGAACCTGGGACCTCAGAACTGTGAGGCCAACACTTCCCAGCTGAGCCACCGTGCCGGCTGAATAAGTAATTCCCCCCATTAAATATCAGTCACTGTGACAAAGCACAAATTTGGGAAAGGTGAGTTCACTTTCGCAAGCCACACCCAAACCTGATTACCACCATACTTGTTGAATCAAGAAATGACTTGAATAGAATCTGTCAGGGAGCTTGAAGTAGGCTACAAGAGCTCAAGAACAAATGTATCATGCCACAATCCAAAGAAATTTCACAATAAATGAGAAATAAGTGATTAAATTCATCAGTCTGGAAATGGTTCCAAAGGCATTTTCAAGGCTTTGGCGGTGCAGCAAAAGACTCAGACCCATTATCTACAAATGGATAAAACAGCAACAGTGGCAAACCTTTCCAGAAGTGGATGAGCAACTTTAAATTAAGATTGCGACATCTCATCCAGGAGATTATAAAAGAACCTCGAACAACATCTAAAGACCTGCAGGCCTCGCTGGTGTCAGTTAAGGTCAGTGTTCATGACTTTACCTTCAAGGTCTACCAACATCCCTATCGATGTAAAATTTATATTATTAAAATTACATATATGATTCACTTCAATATCTATATGGATAAAAAAGAGCAGAGAGCGTATCATTCATGCGCAAAGTTGCATAAATCTCACCCGACATCCCAGTGGTTGCCATATTGCCTGCTATGTCATAAACAGTTGTCACACTGGGACAGCCGACACAGAAGCTGCTGTGCCACCTGCTTTGGGAGACAAACAACAGATTTTCGGATTTTTCCGCCACCCCTTCTGACACAGAAGCTCTTTCGAAGACATCATCTCACAATCGAGTGAAGTGACCGGGGCAATATTACCATATCGTTTCTAGACATATTTAGGTGATATGCGGATCACTTCTAACAAACAACAGATTCCCTGACACTATGTATGACAGTATGTAGCGTACTCAGGAGAACCCATGCCAGGCGAAGTAACTTGCTGGTGGTTGGGAAAGCTCCTTTCTCCTACCTCACAAAGCCAAACACCCTTCCCGCCCGATCCATGGCGGCAATGAACAACACCTCCAGCAGCCGCGAGTGACGACAACGCCGCGCACATTGACACATTCAGCACTTCTGATTTACGTACTTTATGCAGTTATGATGCAGGTCTTTTGTTACTTCTGAGAGGATTACGTCGTCCCCCCCCCAACTAATTTTTATTTTTTAATAGCTCCGGACACACTGACCTGTTATTTGGAACCCACAAAGCTCTCGTCCTTTGCACCTGTGCAATCCATTTTTCAAGACGAACCGGGTCTTTTGGAAACGTGTGAAGAATCCATCCTCCCAAGTGTTCGAGCAATATTCAGCAATACAACGAGATGGCATTTTGGCTAACACGCACTAAAAAACAGCTACTTTCCTGCTGGTAAAACTGGTATAATCGCACAAACCCGCCAGTGTGGATATCTGGAAAAAACGTCACTCCTGCTTCTTCTCCAAAATGAATGCCTCGAGAGGATTTTCATGGCGGGAGATACAAAATCCATATACGACAACATCATGACGTAGTGAAAAAAACGGATGGGTACATTCTGTCTGCCTTTTTTTTTTTTTTTAAATTAAAAACACGCTAAAAATCATGCCATACGTGTTGGTAGACCTTTAAGAAAGGCATTTGTCAAAAATGGCATACATGGGAGAGTTTCCTTGCAAAAACCCCTGCTGTCAGCAAAGAATACAAAGGCTTGTGTCACATTTTCCAAAAAAACAAAAGTCTCAATCAAAGTCCGGATCTTTAAATCCAATTGAGATGCTGTGTTGTGCAGTTCATGCTAGAAAAACCCTCCAGTATAGCGTTGAAACAATTCCGCAAAGATAAGTTTTGATGTTTTTGGGGCCTTAATGAACTGAAATGACGTTTGAAAACTGCATTTTGTATTTCCTTCGGATGTCTCTGAGCGATTAAAATTGGTTTGATGATTTTGGTGTCATCAGTATAGAATTTTGTTGCAAAATCTTTGTGGCTCATTTCTGTACTTTTCAAAATCTAATCTGGCCTTCTGATTTGTTTCATTAATTAGTGGTTTGCATCTTGTGCTATGGCCTGTAAATTTCTTCTCTCAAAGTCCTCTTCAAACAGTTTATTGTGATACAGTCACTGTATCACTGTGGAGGTTGACAATGATGTGACTGACTGTTGTCCTTGTGTGTTTCCTCACACCTCTCACAATGTTTCTGTAATCAACTGCTGTTGATACATTTGGCTGACCTGTTAAGTGTCTGCGCCCAATACCCCAGGAGTTTCTTTTTTTTCTGCCATATTCCAAATTGTTGTATTGGCTCTGCCAACTGCTTGTTCAGTAGATCTGATCAATTTTCCCTGTTCTCTCAGCTACAAGATCGCTTGGGTTCTGTCACAGAGAGCTCTTAGTTCATTGTTTGCTTCACAGCAAACGCAATTTTCACAAATGAAACTCAAAGCCAAAAACTAGCACAAATGTTTTAAGCAATCAATTTAAAAGGGAAAAAACTCAGCAACTACAAAACACGTCACGTTTCAATACTCTTGCTCACTCGAAGTAGATGGCTTCAGACAACCTGCTCTATCCTGATTTGTTTAAAACACCATGAAATAAAACCTAGAATTCTGAACTTTAGTCTAATATTTATCTTTTGATATGAAACTCTGTCTTTAGTATACAAATATAAAAGAAATTGACCTCGCTGTTCCTATACTTTTATAGGGGACTTTATATTTCTTTTCAATAACAATTATAATTTAATGTCTAAAACTTCATTTAACACTTATGGTACTTTCCCAAATTCCCCATGTTGAGAATCATTGGAGCTACCGAAAAGTTCAAAAACCTTCTTTCAAATATGGCAGTCTCCACCACTTTTACACCTGCTGCCAACATGCGCAGTCTGTGAGTGATTGAACATCCAATTTACTGCCTGCTATTTGGGATCCTTGTAGATCACTTCCAACACAACCACCAACATTACATGCAATCTGTTAACGTTAACAGACAATTTAAAGCCCACTCTTTGGGATCTTAGTAAATGAGGAATATGGTTGTTATGTGTGGAAAAAGGAGGAAGCTCGAGATGATTCAGTCTTCCACAGGGCCTCTGCCTATGCCCAAAAAGCTGCACTTTAACATCACACCTGAGATCAAGAAGGACATTGAAGAGGCCAAACAGAGTATGGATGTGTGAGGACCACTTTTTCCACTTACTGTTCAACAAAGATGTTTAAATTGAGCAGAGATTCATTTGGATAAATATCTCTAATTTCTCTAACTGCAGATTGGCTGATGACCTGCTTATGAGAGTTATTGTCTTCAACCAGTTTGGGAAAAATTTTGCAAAAGCCCACAAGATGAGCCCAGATGCATTTATACAGGTGGCATTACAACTGGCTTACTACAGGTGAAGTACATGACACGCTTTGGTGGCATTTAAGTATTTGAAGCTGTTTACTCAGATATTTCTGTTCACAGGTTTTTTTTTTTTCTTATTTATATAGCGTCTGGCCTTCCTGAAATTGTGCTAACGCAACTATGAATCTGCTCCCAATTTTTCTGTTTTGTTGTAACAAACATACATCTTTTCCTTTCGGCTTGTCCCCTTATGGGTCGCCACAGCGTGTCATCTTTTTCCATCTTAGCCTATCTCCTGCATCTTCCTCTCTATCCCCAACTGCCCTTATGTCTTCTGTCACCACATCCATCAACCTCTTTGGTCTTCCTCTCGCTCTTTTGCCTGCCATGCTTTGCCATCAAAGTCTGCTCTCTTGAACCTTGTCTCTAAAACATCCAACTTTGGCTGTCCCTCTAATGAGGTAATTTCTAATCCTATCCAACCTGCTCACTCTGAGCGAGAACCTCAACATCTTCATTTCTGCCACCTCCATTTCTGCTTCCTGTTGTTTCTTCAGTGCCACCGTCTCTAATCCGTACATCATGGCCGGCCTCACCACTGTTTTGTAAACTTTGCCCTTCATCCTAGCAGAGACTCTTCTGTCACATAACACATCAGACACGTTCCGCCAGCTGTTCCAACCTGCATGGGCCTGTTTCTTCACTTCCTTACCACACTCACCATTGCTCTGGATTGTTGACCGTAAATATTTGAAGTCATCTACCCTTGCGATCTCTTCTCCCTGTAGCCTCACTCTTCCCCCTGCATCCCTCTCATTCACGCACATATATTCTATTTTACTTCGGCTAATCTTCACTCTTCTAATTGTTCCTCCACCTGCTCTCTCCTTTCATTCCATATCACAATATCATCTGCGAACATCATGGTCCAAGGAGATTCCAGTCTAACCTCATCTGTCAGCCTATCCATTACCACTGAAAAGGGGATGGGGCTCAGAGCTGATCCCTGATGTGGTCCCACCTCCACCTTAAATTCTTCTGGCACACCTCACCATTGTTCTGCTCCCATAATACATGTCCTCTACTATTCTAACGTATTTCTCCGCCACACCAGTCTTACGCATGCAGTACCACAGTTCTTCTCTTGGTACACTGTCAAAGGCGTTCTGTAGATCCACAAAGACACAATGTAACTCCTTCTGACCTTCTCTGTACTTTTCCACTAGCATCCTCAAGGCAAATAATGCATATGTGGTACTCTTTCTAGGCATGAAACCATACTGTTGCTCGCAGATACTTTTGTCCTGAGTCTAGCCTCCACTTCTCAAAATGGCAACTAGTACACTTTTCCTCCATTCTTAAGGCATTTTTTACCCCGCTAGTATTCTGTTGAATAAGTTGGTCAAAAACTCCACAGCGATCTCTTCAAATTGCTTCCATGCCTCCACCGGTATGTCATCACAACCAACTGCCTTTCCATTTTTCATCCTTTGAAGTGCCTTTCTAACCTCCCCCTTATTAATCATTGCCACTTCCTGGTCCTTCACACTTGCCTCTTCTACTCTTCCTTCTCTCTCATTTTCTTCATCCATCTCTATCCTCAATCACCCTTACCTGCGACACATCCTTCCCATCTCTGTCCCTTTGTCTGGCCAACCTGTGGAGATTCTTTTCTCCTTCCTTCGTTTCCAACCTGGTGTACATGTCGTCATATGCCTCTTGTTTAGCTTTGCCCTACGTCGCATCTCAATGTACTCCTTTCGCCTCTCCTCAGAGTTCCTGTATTTTGGGCTTCCACCACAAAGTCTCCTTCTCCCCTTTCCTACCAGAACACACACCAAGTACTCTCCTCCCATTCTCTCTGATCACCTTGGCTGTAGTGGTCCAATCTTCCGGGAGCTTCTCCTGTCCATCGAGCCTGTCTCACCTCTTTTCGAAAGGCCACACAACATTTTCTCAGCTTCCACCACATGGTTCTCTGCTTTACCTTTGTCTTCTTAATCTTCCTACCCACTACCAGAGTCATCCTACACATCACCATCCTATGCTGTCAAGCTACACTCTCCCATACCACTACTTCACAGTCAGTAACCTCATTCACTCTATGTTCCTGCCTCTTGTGGAAATAAGTGTTCATTACAGCCATTTCCATCCTTTTTGCAAAGTCCACCACCATCTGTTCCTCAAAGTTCCTTTCAACTCTAGTTCACATCCTTCTTGTGAGGCATAGCCGCTTAACCACATTATACATAACACCCTCAATTTCAAATTTCAGTGTCACCACTCAATCTGATATTTTCACTTACTTTCAATTACTTTTTGAAAGTTATATATTACACTCTTTTAAAAACTGTTTGGTCAGTTGAAGCTAATAATGTTTTTCAAATTAAAAAAAAAAGTTTTTTGAAGCAACTGTTGGCCAGCTAAGCAATAATCCAAAAGCTGCTGTTGTCAAAAACCTCCGATACAGGGGCAGACTCAAATGCACGACTTCGAGGCAGAGGCATAATGTTCAATGTGGTTTATTCCGGAAACTGGGTCATACATGGCGTAGCAGTCCGACAAGGCAGAGGCACAGAAACGCTAGGCTCGCAGCTACGTCCGATGACTATGGGGCAAACTACCAAACTCAACAGGACAGGATCAAACAAAAGGGCAAAGAATCGCTGTGACTAGGGTTACTCTAACTTACGCATAGAAGCGGAGAGTCCCACAGGCGGTGAATGCAGCTCACTAACACAAGGCTTCAAACTGGCAAATTCAGTGACAAAAACTCCAACTTATTGGCTCCAGCACTCCCCGCGACCCTCGTGAGTATAAGCGGTGAAGAAAATGGATGGATGGCTGGATGGATGGATGGATGGATGGAAAAACTCCATTTTAATGCCTGTCTAATTACAGTCCCAATGTGAAACAGCTCTGAGCGGTGACAGGTGTCGTTGCCGGGGTGGGAACGTGTGGCGGCCACTGATCCTTCAACCGCCGCCGGGACAGGAATGTGAGGCAGCTGAATACCTGTCGCCACCGGCACTGGAACGAAGGGGACAGTGATATCGTTGTTGCCGGGGTGGGAACGTGAGGCGGCTGACCAGCTGCCGCCCGGACAGGAACGTGAGGCGACCGACGAGCCTTCGCCGCTGCCAAGACAGGAATGTAAGGCGGCCAATTACCTGTCGCTGCCTGCACCGAAACGAAGGGAACCGTGATATCGTCGTTGCCGGGGCAGAAACGTAAGGCAGCTGACGAGCCTTCACCGGGACAGGAACGTGAGGTGGCCAACGAGCCTTCGCTGCCGCCGGGACAGGAACGTGAGGTGGCCAACGAGCCTTTGCCGACGCCTGGACAGGATCGTGAGGCGGTCGCATACTTGTCGCTGGGACAGGAGCGGGGGATTTGGAGGGTGGCGTCTGAAGAACCGCAGGACGTAGAATGCTGCGTGTTTGCTCTTTCTATTACTGACTTTGCGCACCTGAACTGGCAGAAACTGGAGGCCATGAATACATTGTTCTTGGGAACAGAATGGAGCAACGGGAATAATAAAGTCCTCTACCTTTTCACTTTCTCTTCATCAGATTTCTCTCCATCCTCTGCACTTGAGCCCTCTGCAGATCACTTCTGAGTTTTGTGTTTTTGGAAAACAAACCCGAAGGACTATGGCAGGCTTGTCTTTGTTGGCCAAGTTCGCCCTTTTACTTCGATGCTCACCCGGAGGTCTGTTGCCACCGCGACGTGGGTATGGCGTTGCAGTGGTTCTGTTGCGACGTGAGCTAGGTTCGGAAACGGGTCGGTAGCTACCATTGTGTCAGCGTTATTTGTCAGGAAGTCCATCGCCACCGTGAGTGTCTGTTCATATTGTGACATGGACGAGGCGCGGCAGCAGGTTGGTCGACGCTGCGATGTGGGATCTGCACGGTAGTCGGTCCGTTGCTACTTCGGCGTGAGCATTTTTCACCAGGAGATCCGTTGCCACCGCAACGTGAACTTGGCTTGGCAGCAGGTCGGTCACCACCGCGGCATGGACCTGGCTTGGTAGCGGTTCGGTTGCCACCGCGACGTGGATCTGGCTCAGTAGCGGGTTGGTTGCCACTGCGGCATGAGCATGGGTCAGCAGCGAGTCTGTAGCAACCACGACATGGGCATAGCTCGGCCGGTTATTTAATTTCCGCGGAACTTGGTCCGTGAGGACCTTGAGTTCGCCACTCAGCCACTCTATTTCCGCCCGCATTTCGCGATAGAAGACCTTGTGATCCTCCAGTCACTGCACCTTGGGAGTTTCGGACCCCTCCTCCCTCTGGGCTGGAAGTTTCGCTCAGGGTCCGCTGGCTTGGTTGTTGCCGGCGAGGCGTGGATGGACGATGCCGGTGTCTTGGTCGCCGCGCAGCGGGAGGCACAAGGGGGCACAATGCTTGGGCGTCTCCTCTGGCCACCAGGCGGTGGACCCGGTTAGATGGCCAAGCGGGTTCCTCAAAAAGGATTGGAAGACGAGGACCCACAGGGCGAAGACACTCAGGAGTTGGAGGCATGGGGCGGTGACACAAACAGACTGGGACTGATCACAGGGAGAGGAAATTCATAGTCAATGTCTGAATCACAGTCTGGCAGCCGATCATATAAATTAGGTCTTCCTCAAAGTCAGAAAAATCAAGAGTCCAAAAGGATATGTAGTAGTGAACGGGTCGTCATTGGCATGTTGTCACGACGGGTTGACCCGGCAGGACAGGATGATATAACGGATCCCATCCGAATAGAAGATGCTTGGTCCTTGGACGGACGGTGTCCCCGGCGATGCCTCGTCTTTCCCGCTGGGTCCTGTTCTGGCCAGTTCGTTCTGTCAAGAACCTCCGGTACGGGGGCAGACCCAAATGCAGGACTTCGAAGCAGAGGCATAATGTGGTTTATTCCGAACACTGGGTCATACACAGTGTAGCAGTCTGACAAGGCAGAAGCACAGAAACGCAAGGCGGGATCCAAAAGACATGCAGCAAGGTCCGATGACAATGGGGCAAACTAACAAACTCAACAGGACAGGATCAAACAAAAGGGGAACAAAATCTCTGTGACTAGGGTTACGCTAATTTACGCGTAGAAGCAGAGAGTCCCACAGGCAGTGAATGCAAGTCATTCAAGCAAGGGAACGAACTGGCAAATTAACCCTAAACTAACCCTACCTGGCAAAAACTCCAACTTAAATGCCTGTCTAAATACAGTCCTAATGTGAAACAGCAGTGACAGGTGTCACTCCCCAAAGCAGTGGCCTGGCCACACCCCTCTTGGCACTGGCCAAGCCGTGCTCATGTCAGCTTTAGGACTGATTAGAGCGACTGTCATTTAATATACAGTACAATGCTACATACTGTCGTGTATACACAGTGACTCTATATACACTTCATACTGTATGTTTTTGCTTACCATCTGTACCATTTTTTTTTTTTCTTTTCAGAATGCATCAGCATTGTTGTGCAACATATGAAAGTGCCTCTCTGCGGATGTTTAGACTTGGTCGTACTGATACAATCCGATCAACCTCGAGTGCCTCTGCTGCTTTTGTAAAATCTTTTGATGATCCAGACAAACAGGTGTGATATACTCCTCTTTGACCTCTCTATATATAAACCTAATGTTTTAGGCACTTCTCTAAGAGCCATCACCTGATTACAATATTTGTTTCCAAGTGATTCTACGATCTAAGTTGTATGGGGCTTTACAGTGAAGAAAATAAGTATTTGAACACCCTGCAATATTGCAAGTTCTCCCACTTGGAAATCATGGAGGGGTCTGAAATTTTTATCGTAGGTGCATGTCCACTGTGAGAGAGATGATCTAAAAAGAAAAAAATCCAGCTGGTAATTGACAGTTGGTAATACAGTAAGACGGCGTGGTTTGAAATCATGCATGGCACAGGAGGTTCCCCGGCTTAAACCTGCACATGTCAAGGCCCGTCTTAAGTTTTCCGTTGACCATTTGGATGATACAGAGGATTAATGGGAGAAGGTTTTGTGGTCAGATGAGACCAAAATGGAACTTTGTGGTCATAATTCCACTACCGTGTTTGGAGGAAGACGAATGATTAGTTCCATCCCAAGAACACCATCCCTACTGTGAAGCAATGGGGTAGTAGCATCATGCTTTGGGGGTGTTTTTCTGCACATGGGACAGGACAACTGCACTATATGAATGAGAGGATGACCGTGGCCATGTATTGTGAGATTTTGGAGAACAACCTCTTTCCCTCAGCCAGAGCATTGAAGGTGGGTCGTGGCTGGGTCTTTCAACATGACAATGACCCGAAACACACAACCAGGAAAACCACAAAGTGGCTCCGTTCAGAAGCATATCAAGGTTCTGGCGTGGCCTCGCCAGTCTCCAGACCTAAATCCAATGGAAAATCTTTGGAGGGAGCTAAAACACTGTGTTTCTCAGGGACAGCACAGAAACCTATCTGATCTAGAGAAGATCTGTGTGGAGGAGTGGACCAAAATCCTTCCTGTAAGGGTGAAAACCTGGTGAACAACTACAGGCAACATTTGACCTCTGAAATTGCAAAGAAAGGCTACTGTACCAAATATTAACATTCGTTTTCTCAGGTGTTCAAATACTTATTTGTAGCTGTATCACACAGATAAATCACTACAAATTCATACATTGTGATTTCTGGATTTTTGTTTTTAGATAATCTCTCACAGTGGACAAGCGCCTATGACGAAAATTTCAGACCCCTCCATGATTTCTAAGTGGGAGAACTTGCAATATAGCAGGGTGTTCAAATACTTATTTTCTTCGCTGTATGTCCCTCATAGTGTCACCGAAAATGAAAAATTATTTGGTGTGGGGACCAGACAAAGCATGGCTCAATTGACCTCCGATGAATGTGACAATATACATGGACCTTGATAGTGAGGGCCTGATGGCCATAGCATTGAGTCAGAATCAGCAATATTCCGTGCCTCCATTGTTGAGCTCGCCAACCAGAGATGTGGCCACGAGGTGGTCAGAGCTTATGGTGGTTGTAAACCAGGGACCCTTTGTTGGGTACTGTGAGTCATGCTGTCAATGTGAGGAAGTCCGATTGGGCATTTCTGACCTGTGAAAATCCAGAGGCAATTTATAGGTACCAGCACACTAGGCAAAATGCAACTTTAGTGGTCACAAAGGGAAATAATTCAAGTCCACGATGCGGCACCTCAGGACACAGAAGTAGTGCAGCATTAACACTTTGTATGACTGAGGAAGTTGTGAGTCTGTGGGGAGAATACTTTCAACACCTCAATTTTACCAATAATCCTTCAAATGAGGAAGCAGTCTGGGCATGCTGATTTGTGCTTCCCTTTTCTCTGGGTTGCTCCAAAGTTACTCAATACCAAGGCCTTAGGAGTAGATTAAACCATCTCTACACCTTTAGCGTAGCTGTTTAGGCCTTGGTTTCTACATTTCTTTTCCCTCAAAGCTTATAGTAAGTATGTTTAAACGTGCTATATAATATTGATCATGCTTAATGTAAACATCCTTGTACAAAATTATGTAGTATTCATTGCACTCTTGTTCAACACTGATATACTCTGGGCAATCTGGAACATTGTCACCTTTCTCTCACACAGAACACAGAGAAGGTGGATCTCATGGAGAAAGCTGTAAAAGCACACAGGTCATATACAAACTTGGTGAGTGATTGCATTGACTTCTCAGTTCCTGTAAAGAAAAAACTGATATGGATGCTTAACTGACTATTAGTATTATTTTTCATTTGATTGGTATGGTAATTGTGTCCCAGAACTACCAGAAAATACCCCCTGATGCCTTGTGTTCATTACTAATCTTTCTTATTTGCATTTGGATATCCTGTACTTTATAGTGGTAGTAATGTAATTCAGTATTGATGTGATTTTTATGCATTTTGATAAATGCACATGGACAACTGAACTCTGTATGCCTTTTCAGGCAATCAGTGGTCAAGCCATTGACCGACACATACTGGGTCTTAAGATGCAGGCTGCTGAGGAAAAGATCTCAATTCCTGATGTCTTCAAAGATCCATCCTATGCCAAAGCTTTACACTTCCGCTTATCTACAAGTCAGGTATATTTTGCCCAGTTATAGTGTGTTAAAATGTGAACATGTAAGATAATCCTTTACATTCTATACAAGTAAGTGGCCTGTCTGTAAGGATGCCATGTGAACGGTTCAACAAACATGCAAGGTTTTTTTTCCCTAAAAAATGGTTTTGGAGATGTGACAATTCTGCCCAAAGCCACCAATATACTTTACCGATTTAGACTTCATGAATAATTTCTTTTTCCAATAGGTACCATCCAAGACTGACTGCCTCATGTGTTTTGGCCCTGTTGTACCTAATGGGTATGGCGTTTGCTACAATCCCATGGACGACCACATCAACTTTGCAGTATCATCTTTCAATGGGTGTAAAGAAACAAATGCAGCTGGTCTGGCTCAAGCTGTGGAGAGTGCACTTCTTGACATGAGGACACTGCTGGAACAAACTCCACGAGCCAAACTGTGATGTTTGCTCGAGATCTCTTTATTAGATTGAATTAAATTGAAGATTAGAATGACTTGAAGTAACTTGAAAGGAATTGTCACCATTTCCCGGGTCTTTTTAAAGTACGTATTTTATAGACATGTTCTTTAGCATGTGATGAACAGAGTTCATATGTTTAACAATGTAAAATCATCAAACAAAATGAAATTATGGTATTTATATATATATTTTGGCTGTTAACTCAATCTGAAACGGGAGACAACGATCGAGTGGTAAACTCAATATAATGAGATTGTATAATACCTATAGATAGAAATCTCACTACTTTCTGCAATTAGTACATGTCCTATGCTGAGAATTTATGCTCCAGTGGTCATATTTTTTGTTTTCCTTATCCCCACTAAGGTAGAAGGTTTTATCGTCTTCCCACTGAGATAGAAGATTTCATCATCTTTACCTGTTTTAAAGACTGTGCCTTCAACTTCATTGTCACTGGAAAGGCTTATGTGGCATGGATATTTACTTTGACTGGTCACATAGCATGTTTTATGTACAAGTTGGGAGCTGCAGTGCATTTAATAAAATCGTGTTTCTTTGAAATATTGTATTCAACTCAAAATATTTAATGACCATTTGCAATTTTAAAAAAATATATATATTTTTAAGGAACTTTTTTGGTTAGGTGTATCTGTATAGTACAGTTAGATTCAGATGGCCAAAATAATGTTTACCCCTCTGATAATGGAAGAAAAAAATACTTGAATCTGACAAATAACAAATGAATATCAGACAGCTTTTCAAAATTGTGGTTCAACAATAATGATACACATCCATCCAACCATTTTCCGAGCCGCTTATCCTTCCAAGGAGCCTAATCCAACTATCTTTGGGGAGGAGGTGGGGTACACCCCGAACTGGTTCCCAGCCAGTCGCAGGACACAGAGACAACCATTCGCACTCACAATCACATCTAAAGGGGAATTTCGAGACTCCACTCGAACCAGTTGTCCACCAGGCCGCTAATTATTGTCACATCCATCCATTATCCAAGCAGTTTATCCTCACAAGGGTCATCGGAGAACTGGACCCTAACCCAGCTATCTTTGACCAAAAGGCGGACAACACCCTGAACTGGTGGTACTACTTTGAACTGTAAACCTAAAAATGCACCCTCCTGTTATCGGAAATGAGATTGAAACAAAGAAAGGAAGGAAAGAAGACTTCACAGCCTCCATAATAAAATCAAGGAGAAATCAAAATGTCTGGGGATGATAAAACAATATCCATTCATTTTTTTTAATCCTTTTTTTTCCTCTTTGAAGTCATCGGTGGAATAGAAAATATCGAAACACCCACACAAGTTAGGTTCTCTTTCCAAGGCTGGGATTTCAATACCAAATCTCAGAACTGTGAGGCAGACGTGCTAACAACTACCAATAACAAATGGAAGTACAATGGAAGCCAGAAGTTTGCGTACACCATGCAAAAAACACTTTTTTTGCTCACTGAAGTCAAGTCAGACTAAACTTCTCATTTTTCAGGTCAGTTAGGATCACCAATTTTTTAAATTTTGTTAAATGCCTCAATAATTACAGAATTTCTTAAAGAATTTTCTATTATTTTCTTCAAGGTCAAAAGTTTACATACACAAAATGTAGTATGTCTTTAAAGCACATGGAGAGGTCATGCCTAAGAAAGTTCTTGATAGGTTAACTGACTGAAATTGATTGACGGCACACATGGGGATGTATTTAAACGCACACTCCACTTCCTTGTTGAAAACATGGGAAAATCAAAAGAAATCAGACAGGAAATAAGAGAAAGAATCCTGGAGCCCCTCAAGTTTGGCTCATCTTTGGGTACAATTTCCAGATGTTGTCCAACAACCACATTGCTCAGGAAAGAGACTGGCTCTGTCTCCCAGAGATGAATATATTTTGGTCCGAAATGTACAAATCAACTCCAGAACAAAAACTAAAGACCTTGTGAAGATGCAGGAGGAATGGGCTAGGATTCCAGCAGAGTACTGTCAGAAGCTTCTAGAAGGTTACCCAAAACGTTTGACCTAAGTCATGCCGTTCAAAGGAAATACTACTTGATACTAAGGAAAGGTACTTAAACTTTTGACCTCTTGGAAAATATAAAATCCTCCAATAATTTCTCCGTCATTATTTGTTGCATTTAACAAAAATAATTTTGGTGCTCCTGAGTGACCTGAAACCGGAGAGGTTAATTTAAGTCTGATTTTACTTCAGTCAGCGAGTAAAAAAAATTAAATGTGTATTTTTGCACAGTGTATGTAAAAATCTGCATTTTACTGCACATTAAAAATAATGAGAGATGTCACAATGACAAGGCCCTAAACTGAGTCAATGTGGAGGTGGTGAAGGTCACGGGGCTGCGTGTTCAAGGCCTTGCTTTTTACAGCACCTTAACTCTGCTCAAGTACCATAACACCATTCTGTTTTTTAATTTCCAAACATCAAGACACCTGTCTTAACTACTGTAGAAAAGTCAATCTTTTTTATTTCACACCTGTCTTAACTACTGTAGAAAAGTCAATCTTTTAATCGGAAATGAGATTGAAACAAAGAAAGGAAGGAAAGAAGACTTCTGTTTAAAAACATCCACACTGACTCCAATTTTCTAATTGAGCCACATCAAAAGAAAGACAAAAGGTAGGTGTCTCCACAGTGTACACTACAGAATAACACTATACAAGTGTAGTATATGAATGTGCTACCTGAAGCCTTGCGTGGGCAGCCACAAATATTGTTTTGGTCTTCTGGCAGTGTTCCATGTCTTGCTCAGTGACCTCAACAATCAGTCAAGAAGAAAGCTCACATGTCCCCAACAAGACGATGCACTTTCTTTTTTTTCCTCCTACCACTCTCAAATTCCCCTTATCATCCATAAGATTCCTTCAAAATGTTTTCCTCTCTGCAGAGGCCCACCCCATTGCAGACACAGTACGTCGTTTCCAAGCATTAAGAATTGATGTCTTTATCTGACCAGTGTGATTCATGGTTACCAGAAAGTAGCCTCTACATTTCCTGCATTCCATTCCCCATGGATTGCACAATCATGAGAAGGTTAGCCAGCAAATGCGCTCTACTATGTGTTTCACAGGCTCCACTTGATTCTAGTGTATGACTGGGAGAAACGACACATTTGTTTTACCTTCATGAGTCTTTTTTCAATCCTCTGGAACTACTTTCTCAGGTGAGACCTTTGCATTTACCTCAGTAATATGTAATCGTTGATGAGTGACACTGAGTAAATGACCAAACTTCCAAAGTTAACTGAAAAATTCTCCTTAAAGGAATCTGGCCACATTCTCTCATCATCATGATCACATGGCTGTTACTTGCTTCACTGTTCTGCAACAGCTCACAAGATGGAAATTTAAAAGAAGACGGTGAGGAAACCAAGCTCAAACCTGTTATACACTGCACCTATTAACCATTAAATAAAAAGCATTAACATGATTCTATCATGCTCTGTTGCTGAGACTCCAATAGGTTTACAATTAAGATTTTGGCTCTTACAAATGTTTATTTATATAGCTGTTGTTTTTCGCTATGTTTTATTCACATAAATAGAGCTCTCAGTGAATAGCTTTTGCTGTCATACTCTATAATTCGTGCATGACAGCTAATTTATGTGCTTACAGAGCCGAAACGCATCACAGCACACTAAAGAAATCTCCAGAAGACATAACGTTGTATACAGTACACCCTTTCAAATGTATTGGAAGAATGAGGCCAATTCCTTTCATTTATACCTTTGACTGAAAACATTTGCCTTTCACATTGAAAGTTGAAGTGAGAGAGATTTCAACATGTTTTGATAGGTTGCAAAAATTGGAATATGAATGAGAGGTGTTTGTTGTGCATTGTTTCATATTTATTCAAACAATAAATATTGCTGAATGTCACACAGTGAAAGATTAATTCACCCCATGAAAACAATATTTAGATATTATATTAGATATATATATTAAAGAAAAAAAACAAATTGTTAAGATGAGTGATGATGGAAAATCAATCTGACCCACCGCACAAATATTGACTATTGCTGATACAACAGTTTAGAATCTCCTGAAAAAATGTCTTTTGTAACAACCCCCAGAGAGCAAAAGTGAATGTATTAAAAATGTACCTGAACCAACGACGTGATATTTTGTGCAAAGGTTTAACTGAATTGACTTAATTTCTGCCTGATAAACCTGGTGCATGTCCTCTGTGAGAGTTAATCTAAAAAGAAAAATCCAGAAATCACCATGTATGATTTTTTTTAATTATTTATTTGTGTGATACAGCTGCAAATAAGTGTTTGAACACCTGTCTATCAGCTAGAATTCTGACCCTCAAAGACCTGTTGGTCCACCTTTAAAAGTCCACCTCCACTCCATGTATTATCCTGAATCAGATGTAACTGTCTGAGGTCGTTAGCTGCATAAAGACACCTGTCCATCCCATACAATCAGTAAGACTCAAACTTGTAACATGGCCAAGACCAAAGGGCCTTCCAAAGACACCAGAGACAAAATTGTACAACTCCACACGGCTGAAAAGGGCTACAGAGAAATTGCCAAGCAGCTTGGTGAAAAAAGGTCCACTGTTGGAGCACTCATTAGAATATGGAAGAAACTAAAAAAGATGGTTATTCTCAATCGGAGTGGATCCCCATGCAAGATATCACCTCGTGGGGTTTCAGTGATCCTTAGAAAGATGAGGAATACGGCCAGGACTACACGACAGGACTTGGTCAATAACCTGAAAAGAGCTGGGACCACCGTTTCAAAGGTTTCCAGCTGTTGGTAATACACTAAGACGTCATGGTTTGAAATCATGCATGGCACGGAAGGTTCCCCTCCTTAAACCAACACATGTCAAGGCCCGTCTTAAGTTTTCCGTTGACCATTTGGATGATACAGAGGAGTCATATGAGGGAGAAGGTTTTGTGGTCAAATGAGACCAAAATGGAACTTTTTGGTCATAATTCCACTAACCGAGTTTGGAGGAAGACTCATGATGAGTTCCCTCCCGAGAACACCATCCCTACTGTGAAGCATTGGGGTGGTAGCATCATGCTTTGAGGCATGGGACATGGGACAGGACGACTGCACTGTATTAAGGAGAGATGACCACGGCCATGTATTGTAAGATTTTGGGGAACAACCTTGTTCCCTCAGTCAGAGCATTGAAGATGGGTCGTGTCTGGGTCTTTCAACATGACAATGACCCGAAGCACACAGCCAGGAAACCAAGGAGTGGCTCCGTAAGAAGCATATCAAGGTTCTGGTGTGGCCTAGCCAGTCTCCAGACCTAAACCCAATAGAAAATCTTTGGAGGGAGCTGAAATGCTGTGTTTCTCAGCATCAGCCCAGAAACCTGTCTGATCTAGAGAAGATCTGTGTGGAGGAGTGGGCCAAAATCCCTCCTGCAGTGTGAATATCTACAGGAAACATTTGACCTCTGTAATTGCAAAGAAAGGCTACTGTTCCAAATATTAACTATTGGTTTTCTCAGGTGTTCAAATACTTCTTTGCAGCTGTATCACACAAATAAATCATTAAAAAAAAATCATACATTGTGATTTCTAGATTTTTCTTTTTCGATCTCTCACAGTGGACATGCACCTACAATGAAAATTTCAGATCCCTCCTTGATTTATAAGTGGGAGAACTTG